>NW_027532249.1:2522294-2754570 GCF_008692635.1 Crocuta crocuta
TCCTCAGTCTTGCTTCTTCCTCACCAGATCTCACATCCCATTCCTTCTTCATCTTGTTTTCTTTAAAATAGCCTCCTTTCATCCTTTTCTAAGTTCTAAGTCTTGCTCTAAATCAGTACTGGCAATAGCTGCAATGTACACTTGCCCCTTATAGGCCAGNATTTGCAACTATCTTTTCCCATTCCGTCGGTTTCAATTCCACATACTTCTGCAAGATACTTGCTCTTTTACTTATTTGCAGTTACGGAAGCACAGCAGCAACAGAAGAGATTGGTTAAAAGGTGACAAATATGACATGCAGGGTCACAAAGATGGTATTGGCTCCCTGCGGCCCATCGTGTGTCCATGCGCGCATGCGCGGTCAGGTCAGTTGCTCCTCTTTAAGGGAGGGAGAGGAAGAGGTACCACCAAGGCAGAAAGATGACCTCACCGGTTTTACTTCTCCCCTCTCCATGGGGNATTTCCTTAAGGCAGATATGCCCCCACCCTTGATTTGGGATTTTGATTCTACTTGAGTAGAACTCTTTCCTTACTGTATGCCATCCTCTTCTTCAGTGAAGTAAAATATGTGTCTCTCCTGACATGGATCAAGCATACCAGTAAGTCTTGTTTTCCTCAGTCTTGCTTCTGCCTCACCATATCTCANCCAGTTCCCCATCTGTACCTTTGCTCTTGTTATTCCACTGGGGGAGTCTTCTTACCCATACCTCCTACCTTATTCCTCCGCTTGGACCCACCCTTCCGTGCTGAGCCCCTGCCCCAGGAGACCTGGCAGATTGGGTCACGTGCCCTTCTGCTCCCCAAATGCTCTGCGCATCCGTCATTGATCTTCCCTGCTGACTTCTAATTACTGATTGTATGTGTATTCTCCCATTAACATATGACCGAATTGAGGGTAGAGACTAACACATTTTGTTTATTTTTGTGACTTGAGTACCTACCACAGTGCCCCGTGTATGGTATATGGCCTGAAAAGTGTTCGAAGAGCAAATAAATCAATTAACAGCTGGGGCGGGGGAAGGGAATGAAAGTGTAACAAAGATGAAAGAGGACGACTGTTTTGTTTTGTCACCACTTTTCAGTGGAATCCTCCCCATCGAGTTCTGTGGCTAAGCCATTGAGGAGAGCAGCTGTCCTGTGCCATGTCCCCTCTCTGCCAGGAACTCGCTCCCCTCTCTCTGTCCCCCATGGGCATCCTGAAGATCTGACTTTGTTAGTTGTTGCCATTCTCCTCTTTTCAGTTCAGGCGGAAATAGGAGAATGATCCATTCATGGGAGGGCTTTTGTTTCTTTTTAAAAATTATATACCAGACACAGGAACTTAGTATTGATTTCCTTTGCAAAAGGAAATTTGGATTTCCGTTTGGATTTGGGGAAATCAAGGATGAATATAAAGAAGATGATGCTGGAAGTAGCAAGCAGCGAAGAGGAGAAGGAATAGGTGTGTGTGGCAGGGAGACCTCATTAATAATTAGGGAGGGGAAGAGAAGTCTGCCAAGGATAATAGGCGTGCCATTCTCCTCCGGCTCATTGCTCCCGCTCTGTGCCCGCCAGTCCTTGCTGTAAGATAAATCACAGGGCAGGAAGTTTAAAATGATTTGGGATCGATTGTGTTTGCTTAAATAACAATTTCCCTAACCTCAGTTTCATGATGCAGCATTTCTAGTGTAAATTATTTACCATAAAAGCACTAAGGCAAGTCTGTGTGGTATGGGAGTAAACTTAACCTCAAAGTGATAGACAACATAAAGCTATCAGTGTATGTTTTGAAACTCATGGTATAATGGAAGGATATTTCAAGGGCATAGAGCAAGCAGCAAAATTGGGCCAGATATAGTCATGGCATTCCAGAAGATCTTAATCGTGTGGACACAAGTTCAGTTATTCTTCAGACTTACAAACTGATATATATATATCTTAGAGCTGAGGTATGTGGGTTCGTAAATGAATACCTTTTCTTCCTATAAACAGAAGTTTGGATTTAGAAAATACTTCTTGATTTCACGTGTTAAAAATATATTTCAAGGATGCAGAAGAACTGCAGAGAGGTTGTCGATATAATTTCTCTCTTACAGTCATTTGTGGAGACATTGAAACATTTCTTGAGATCCTCATTGCAAGTTATGGGTATATATATACTATTACTATCGAAGATATTGCTATAAAATGTTATGATACACTTATCGACAAATGTTTCCCATATTGCTTTACCATTTTTTCTGAAGAAAGCATTTGATTTGCAAATATGAGCATCACATTGGTAATTATGCTTTCAAATACTCTTCCTTCATTACTTTACATTGTTATTTGGTAATAATCTCCAGGTTTTAAGGGAGCAGTCATTCTCAAAAGGCCCAAAACCATTGTTAAGAAGCAGTGCGGTAGAGGAAGATTCGAGAACTGATTTCCAAAAATCCCCATGTGGTGACTGCATCTCCCCCACTGCCAACAGGTCACAAAACCCGAGGGAGTCGTGACATATAAATCACATGAATCAAATCAGCATAGAGCACGCACAGATTTCTTTCTTTTAAGTTTTGCAATATCAGAATTTCCTAATCGAGAAATTTGAAAGAATTACATTGAAACTATAATAGTGATAATTATGATATCTTGCCTTGTCAATTTTGAAAATACTTTCCATAAAGTTGAAGCCACAACCACAAAGAAAACTAGTTTCTGAAAAATTTTTAAATGTTTTTTTAAAAATTTATTTCTGAGAGAGAGAGAGCAGGGGAGGGTCAGAGAGGGAGGGAGATGCAGAATCTGAAGCCGGCTCCAGGCTCTGTCAGCACAGAGCCCAATGCGGGGCTCGAACCCACGAACTGTGAGATCATGATCTGAGCCAAAGTCTGATGCTTAACCGACTGAGCCATCTAGGTGCCCCAGAAAATTAGTTTTAAATAATTCAGGTTATTTATAATGCCACGATCCTGCCACATATTAATTTATTCGATAAGAGTTTATGAAGTCCCTGCTGTGTGCATTCCTTCTGTTAGGTGCTTCTGATACAGCAGCCAATAGACACCCCAGGCCCCACCCTTACAGATGTTACAGTCTGCCGGTGGAAGGTAGAAGCGACAAATAAATGAATGACAGTAATGGTGTGGTGTAAGCGCTGGTGTATGACATAAGCCATACAAAGAATGATAGAAATATACATAATACTTACCTCCTTTGGCCTGGGTAGGAGACTCCCTTGAGCAATTGATGCTGAAACAAAATCCCGAAGGCTGAGGGATAATTCATTCAATCTGTGTCCCTGTGATGGACATCAAACCTGGTTCACCTTGAAGGAAATCAGAACTCTTTTTTTTTTTTCTTTTTCTGTGTGTTGTGTTTCCACATTCTATATAGTCTTTGTAAATATTTCATCTCTG
Organism: Crocuta crocuta; assembly: GCF_008692635.1. NCBI lineage: Eukaryota > Metazoa > Chordata > Mammalia > Carnivora > Hyaenidae > Crocuta > Crocuta crocuta. The sequence goes on from NW_027532249.1 coordinate 2,525,675, forward strand.
ATGTAATCTTTCTTCATGTTGATACATAAGAGTACCCCAAAGTTTTCCTTGGGTGGTTTTGATTTTTGCTGTTCAGTATTGTTGGTGAGCAATTATACCTGCAAATTTGTTATTTCCTTATCCTTAGGCCCAACCCAATGCTTTCTCGAAAAATAATTATTGGTAAAAACAAACATTTTTCCATATGTTCACTATTTATTTTTATGGAGTAGTATTGCTCATGTTATTTTTCATATTATTCTCTGTAAATCTGTTTTACAAGTTTGATTTTTCAAATTGATTTTTGTGGGGCACCTGGGTCGCTCAGTCGGTTAAGCATTTGACTTTTGATTTTGGCTCAGGTCATGATCTCACGGTTCATGAGTTCAGGCCCCACCTTAAGCTCTGTTCTGGCAGTGTGCAGAGCCTGCTTGAGATTCTCTCTCTTTCTCCCCGTCTCTCTACCTCTCCCCTGCTCATGCTGTCTCTGTCTCTCTGAAAATAAATAAACTTATATGGTTTTTTTGAAATAAAATAAAATTGATTTTTGCTAGGGTGCCTGAGAGGCTCAGTCAGTTGAGCATCTGACTCTTGGTTTTGGCTCAGATCATGATTTTGTGGTTTGTGAGATTGAAGCGAGCCCTGTGTTGGGGGATCTGTGCTGACAACACAGAGCCTGCTTACGATTTTCTGTCTCCCTCTTTCTTAACCCCTCCCGAGCTGTCTCTGTCTCTGTCTCTCAAAATAAATAACATTTTTTTAAAAAACCCTAATTTTAGTTAACTTTCATTACATTGAGGGTTTTCATTTTAATAATTGTAATCCATTATGGCTAGCTTTTCTTATTGCTTCAATGCTCTAAGTTGACAGAGCTGATATTTATTGTATTCCACTTAAAAAAAATTTTTTTTTACATGTGAAAATAGATGCCATTCTTTAATTCATCGGGAATTTATTGTGCATAGAAACCTTGGAGAATGGATTTTACCCCCTAAATGTCTAGTAAGTTTCCCATTACCATTGATTAAATAGTCCTTTCTTTGATACCAGTAGGTGAGCTTTGCTAATGCACAAGGCACTCTTCTCTGAGGACTGGTGGAAAGGTGGCTTCTTCAGTATCTTGTAAGAGTCCATTTTGTTAGTACATCTGCTTCCCCTGACGCTTCTTTCTCCTGCTTTCTGCTCCCCGTCCCATGTTTCTTTTATTGTGAAACTTGAAATTCTACTTGGAGAAGATTCTGAATAAGCCTGAAAACCTGAAATTCTAGTAGAAAATGTAGATTCCCCCAAATGCAGATGATCATACCCTGAATTAGCAACTGTTGTTATGCTCAGTAACTGTCATGTCTGAGTTGGACATAAACTATGTGTGTTTCAATACCAAACCATAAAATTGAGAAATAGCTTCTGGGAAAGATAATATTATACCATATATTTTCAGACTCAGCTCACCTTTAATATATAGGTGTTTTTATCTGTCATTCTTCCATGAATTACATCATTATGAGTAAATACATCTATTTGGGGGAAACAGAAGATAAAGGTAGAAGAGAAATTAAACTTTGTTTTCTTAGTTATCTAGTGTTATCTAGTATAACCAGGTAATGTGGAAAACAATCTTTGACTTTTTCCAGATGTTATGCATCTGGTCAAGATCTTGACTTTAAATTTGACATGTCTCTGGTGCAATTCTTCAGTTACCTAGGCAGAGGTATAGAAATGTTATTTTCAGTTTGTAGAGTAAATGCTACTATTTTAAGAGCTATCCAATATCTCAGTACATTGATTCTTTCTGAAGCCATTTCTACTTAATCTTGATTGGAGGAATGTTCATGAGTGTGTTTATAGCCCCAGAGCCGAATCTAAAATTTTAGAGTCCACAGGGTGATAGAGGTGTGTGCATTTCTTGATAGAATGGAGCTTTTGTGGTTGTTACAACAAATAGCTATCAGCTTAGAGCTTAGAGGGCGACATAACCCCTTAAGTAGCTAATGCGTACTCATAGAATGTCATCACTAGGAAGGACCCTTCTATTTAAAGAGGTTCAATCACCGACACATCCTTGGGATGGAATTATGAGTCCAAAAATTGCAGTGATACCACATCTCAGGGTGAGTATTGGAAGTGCGTCAGTGGAGGAAGGAGAAGCAGAAGGAAAGGTGGAAAGAGGAGGGTTGATGTGGCACAGTCTGGCTCTTCTGCCGTCATAACTGCTGAGACTGCATGAAGATCAACCGTGAATCCCAATGAGAGGAGCAAGGAGTGAATGAATCCTGGGTGCAGTTCCTGGACCCCCAGTCTTTACATATCTCCACTCACTCAATGAAAAAGTTGAGAACGCACTGTGAGATAATGCCAGTTGTCAGAAGGAGGCTATGGGGAACAGAAAGAGGGCAGTGAGTCCCAAGGAGAAGCTGTGGGCCAGCAAGGGGGAGATGCCAATCCATAGATGGACAGAAGGGCAATGGTTGCATATTTGACCTACTGTATCTACACATGGATGTAGGCTCCTCAGCAGAAGCAGCCCTCCCACTGCAATCTGGCAGCCCTGGGCAGGGTCAGGTGGGTGACTCCCTCTCTGAGAAGATGAGAAGGACTTAAATCTTTGTGGGAGAAATGAGATAAAATCCACAGGTGTGTCACACACACACACACGCACACGCACACATGCATGCATGCACACACACATACACCAGCCTGGGATGCCATTCTTTCTCACTCCTTTTAAGATTCTGCCAATGAACAGAGCACATGGAAAGAATTCTAATTCAGTTGCAACTTGGGGGATCAGTATAAGCCCACAGTATGAAGAGTTTGTTGTCTTGCCAAGGTAGTTGATTATAGTCTTTGGTCATAGGTTCGTGCACAAAAATATGTGGATGTTGTGAGAATCAGGGTGCACATCTGGATGGCTTTTCATGCAGTCTAAACAGTGCATTCAGAAATTCAGGGGGCTCACCTGAATTTCTATTAAGTCCTTCTGGGAAAGCCAGTGCCGGTTTGGGGTTGTGAGGTGTTTTCATTAATGGACCTTTAGGGAAAGTCCTTGTTTCTGTTTCTTTGTTACTTGTTTCAGTTTATTTCCTCTCAGACACAGGAGCCATCTAGCCATATCAGCTTTTACTTCTAAGGTTGGGTAAGTGTGGCCTTGTATCACTCATGAAAAAAATCCTTCTCTACTGAACTCAAATTCCGTTTGTGGAGTTGGATCCCCAGGAGTGTAAGTAAAGAGTACAAACGTGCCTGAGAGTAACCCTGGAATCACCTAAATGGAATTTACCCTCCTGGGAATTGTATTATGTATGTGCCAACTCATTTTTTTAAATGTCTATATCCAGAATAATGGGCTCTCCTACCCAATGGAATGTAAAGTTTCTCCTGTCCAACCTTTTCACTTCAAGGATTACCAAACAGAGACACAGTATTTATGTGACTTCCCCAAGGTCACTAAGAGCTAATTGCAAAGATCACTGTAGGGCACCTAGTCCAGTGCTCATCTAATAATGTTTTTGAGAAAATTGCGAATATCATTTTAAAATTAGGGTTGGGGCACTTTTTCTGGTCTGAGTTGTCAACACTTGGAGAAGAAAATGCACACACAGTTGATTTATGAAAACCAAATAAAAATAAGTGTTTACCATAAAGTTAGAAAAGTCATTCTTTTGTAACCACACCATATAATTACTGCTACCCAATTGCTCCTTGATGTTAATGAAGGCGTTTCAATATACTGGGCCTGTAAAATATGTTTTAGGGCTGGAAATGCTACACTTCATGTTTTTAATTACTTTTTAGAGTTTGCATGAAGGTAAGCAATAGTATAAAGACAACCTTTTAGGCTGGAGAATTCTTACTTCTACCGTAGAGTCTGGCTTCAGTGTTTCTGGCAAAAGATCTTTGTAATCGGGCATGTAAGTTTTGCTTTTTGCTATCATGTACATAAACCTTTTAAAGCTATATTTAAAACATTTTAAGCAAATTCTGCTCTGCAGCATTAGGTTGAATAAAACCAATGTTAATATTTAAAGTACTGAGTAATATTGGTTTGGCATTTTAAAGATTTCCTAATTTCAATTAAAAAATGAAGAGTGGAACTGAATTTTCTATAAGATCACACTCAGAGCCTTTGTGATCACAGTTATTCCAAGCCTGATAAAAAACGTGATTTACTTCAGTTTGATAAGTTTTTGATTTTTACAAATATTAAAATTTTGTATCCATATATAAAATAAACTCAAGGTGAAACTAGAAATATGGCAGCTTTAATTGTTTCAGTACTTGTGACATAGAGACATTTCTTTATTTCTAAGTAGTACCTAGATACAATAGGTATGATAAAGACTTATTGATACATTCTGTGATGAGATTAAAATGTATGTCTTTATTGACTTTATTGAAGGTATGTCGAATAATATTTCACTTAAAAAGAAATGTTGACGCTTGTTATATTAGAGCTATAATTTAAACCAAACTCTTAACTAAACTAAAAATCTTCTGGCTCTCTGCCCTTGGACAGGTCACTGTTCCTCAACAGACTTTGTGATTTCATGAAATGAACAGGTGATGGTAGAAACATATGAACTGATCAGAAATATTCCAGAAGGTGATGGTATGCACAGGTGTTGTTTAACAGAGTGCAATGCAGAGCTGCCTTAATACATTTTAAGAATTAACTCGTTATATTTGGGTGAATGTGTTACCTCATGTCAACCATGCCTGCAATAGATTATATGATGTTCTGACATCTTGGTAATGAACTTGGCCATGTGACATTTCCCTCAGTCCAAACATTTAAGTGATCCAAAACTTAAGACTTTAAAATTCTCACTTTAGGTAATAATAAGCTTAAAATAAAAATAAGATGTGAAGTTTTTGAGGAAATCTTTATGAAATCACTTACCTTTCTATTAATCCAGATGCAGGTGAACATACTATGTTACCATGAAGATTTTGCAAACAAGATAAAACAAAATACATTTTCCATTTAAAACAGCTCTTTGAGTCACTAGTTCGTATTTTAAAATTAGAATTGATCGGCTGATGAAAAGCAACAAGAGGCATCTTCTTAATAAGATTGAATAATTAACATATTTTTTTGTTGACAAATATATTCAGTGTCTTTGTGCTACAGTCACAGATAGACGTTAGCATCAATAATATCTGGCATTTATTTTACTCTTGAAACCATTATTTTTCTTGACAGTGAGTCATAGCAGTAAACATTCTCAATAATGATGTAATTTTTGTAAAAATTTATTATGCTTGAGTAACTATGTCTGTAAACTTTATATTCAATAATATACAATTCTCATGGAGTTGGTATTTTTATTTATGTTTTAAGGTCAGAGTGACCAAATTTATTCCCCAGAATATGTCTACATTTTTATGGCAGTAATACTTATTTTAAATGCTAGGCCACCTGAAGTACTTGCATGCATTTCTGGAAAAAGTAGGCTTTTTGTTTCCATTAGGGTGAAACCAAGATGTTATTCTAAGAACGTTGGGACTGGCTATGAATCCTGAAGCTGGATCTCGATAAGACTCATCAGTTGGCAACTCTTTCCCAGGAGGCCAAGTCATTCATGGCTGTATATCTGATTCCAGGAAATAATGGAGGACGCCTAATTGAAATAAACAGAGAGAGGATGTATCCCCTGTCCCACCCAAGAATGTCAGAGTCATGGCAGGCACAGCCCGAGGCTAGTCATTCACCCAATAAATATTTATTATTACCCCCACAGTGTATTAGACACTGTTCCAGATGCCAGGGATAAAGTCACTTCAAAATAACAACAAAAATGGAAACCATTGTCCTTGAGGAGCAGACACTCCGTAATGTGGAAGACATGTAAATAAGTAAGCTTCATAACATTCTGATGGCAAGAATTGCTAGGAAGAAAATTAATCCAGGAAGGTAGAAATGAAATAATGATGCCAGCCATGCCTGAAGTTTCAGATAGGAAGGTCATGGAAATGCACAAAGTGGAAACATGAAAAAATACAGCAGCAATCTTCCTCATGAATCGCTTCTATTTTCGGATGAGTTGGCCTCCAAAGCACACACTCTATGGAGTTGTTTATAGAGCTGAAATGTTAAGTAGCTGGAAGAAAAACATGCAAACACAACATTTCTGTTCTAGTGACTGTGTGGCCACAAACTTCCCACCTCAGGAACCCAGATAACAGGTAACTGAGAGTCTCCTATGGTTTGCCTCTCTCTGTTTTTATCTTACTTTTCCTTCCCTTACCCTATGTTTATCTGTTTTGTTTCTTAAATTCCACATAGGAGTGAAATCGTATGATTTTTTCTTTCTCTGACTGACTTATTATAGCATAATACACTCTAGTTCCATCCACATTGTTGCAAATGGCTAAATGAGTGATGGGAACTGAGGAGGGCACTTGTTCGGATGAGCGCTGGGTGTTGTATATAAGTGATGAATCACTGGATTCTGCTCCCGAAACCAATACTACATCATATGTTAACTAACTTTAATTTAAATAAACAAGTTAAAAAAAAAAGAAAACACAGGTTACTGAGAGGAAACATGAGACGGAATTAAATAATTTCTGTCAGGCATCTCACAGGCCTCCAGGCCTCCTCAGGGGACATTTCTCTGTTCTCCCTTCCTCTCCTGCTGGAGCCCAGCCTCGTTCCTCAAACCTCAAGGCCCTGTTGTCAGTGGAGATGAAGGTGACCTTGTCTGAATGTAATTTGGACTTGGTTTCTAAGAAAGTCGTTTCTGTTTTAACTTGTGTATTTCAATTCTGCCATGAAACGCAACATAAGCACACGCGTTCTTCTAGAACTTTAAGGTACAGCATGCACTCATGTTCCTTTCAGCTCTGCTTCACTTCCTTTTTCTCTTTTTCTCCTTTCTTCTCTTCCTTTCTGGTCCTTCTTTCCTGTCCCTTCTCCCATCTCTTCCTACTCTTCTTCTCTACTGAATAGTCACAGTGTGTGAAGGATTGTCTCAAGAGCCAGAAGAATGTGAAGAACTTACCATCTCATGATGTCTTAACCCCTCAGGGTGTGAGGTGAAGGAAGCCTCCACCACAGGGCAGCTTGAGGAGAGGACATTGACGGCAAAAGGCAGCAGCACTCTGAGCTGTCTGCTCACCTTTGTACCAGACACTTGTTACATGTGGCTTCAGATCCCCTCAGCCTCCCTGCCTCTGGGGCCTTTTGTCATTCCTGTTAGCCGCAGCCATCCCTGTGGCTCCCAGTTCTGAGTGAACTGCCACCAGCAACCCAGGCTCGGACCTTGCCCTCCTGCCCACAGCTTCTCCTGGTGGTGTTGAGGTGTGACCGTGGGGGAGGCCCCTGGGGAAGAGGCTTATGGCACACAAATGGTGGGGGAGTGATACCTCAGGGGAAGAACTTTGTCAGAGTGTGTGTCAGGAGGAGGATAGATTTGTCTCACTTTCTCCCAAGATGGATTGTCCTGAGTAGCAGTCACCACCTCTCAGTAGACAGTCCCGCAGGATGGAACTGTGAGTGGCCGTCGGTGGTGGCCAGTTGCTAGAATGTCCATTTCCTGACTTCACTTCCCTTCTTCTTCACTCTTGCTTTTCGAGATTGCCTTGATGAAAAAAGTCCCTCAGGGTCGGCTGTCCCTAGTCCTGGAGCTCCTGTGATGACCTCTTTTCTGTATATCCCTGTTTCCAGGCACTTCGAGCCAAATATTTTTCACAGTAACCAGAGCACTACAAAATCGCCCTCAAGTCAGCTTGCTATCGGTGAAAGGACATATACGTGAATTGAATGGAATAAGAGAGTCCAGAAATACACTCACATATATATGATCAATCGATTTTCAATAGCATTGTGAAAGCAATTTGTGGAGAAAGAAAAGACTGTAAGCAAATGGTACCAGAACAGTTGGGTATCCATATTAAAAACGCAAACACACAACAACAAAAAGTAACTTCAATGCTTACCTTGCACCACGTGCAAGAATGAACTAAAAATGGATTATAGACTTAAATATAAAAGTTAAAACCATAACACTCTTACAAAAATATAGAAGAGGAGCCTGAGTGGCTCAGTCAGTTAGGCATCCAACTTTTAAATTCAGCTCAGGTTGTGATCTCACGGTTTGTGGGTTCAAGCCCTGCATTGCGGCAGCGCAGAGCCCATTTGGGATTCTCTCTCTCCCTCTGTCTCTACTCCTCTCCTGCTTTCTCTTTCTCTCTCTCTCTCAGAATGAATAAATAAACTTAGAAAAATAAACATCTTCTACTTCTCAAAATCCACTATGAAAATGAAACAAAGGCAAACCACAAATTGGAAGAAAAGTTTTGCAAATCACACACCTCATAAAGAACTTGTGTCCAGAATACATGAAGAACTTCTCAAACTCAATACTAAGAAAACATGCATCTCACCTTTTTTAAATGGGCAAAAAATTTGAAGAGACACTTCACTAAAGAATATATACCAATGGCAAATAAAAGCAGGCAAATACACTAACATCACTAGTCATAAGGGAAATGCAAATTTAAAACATGAGGTTAACACTAACACCTCTTAGGTTGGCAAAGCACAAAGAGAAAGAGGGTGTGAGGGAGGAGAGGGGAGGGGAGGAAGGAAGGAGGAAGAGAAGGAAGGGAGGAAAGAAGGAAGGAAGGAGGAAGAGAAAGAAGAAACAATACCATGTTCTGACAAAGATGTGGAACAATTGGAATTTAAATACCTCACTAGTAAGAATGCTTATTGTAAGGCCAATTTGAAAACAGTTGGGTGGTCTCTTCTATCATTAACCATATGCTTATAATTCAATCCACCAATCCTACTGTTGGGTATTTATTCAGATAAAATGAAAATGTCTGCTCACACAAAAATCTCTAAGTAAATGATTATAGCAGTTTTATTTATAATTATCCCCAACTGGAAAAAAAAAAAAGAAACAACCACCACCAAATGTCTTTCAGCTGGTGAATAAAGAAACCATGGTCCTCTGATGGAATTTTAGTCAGCAATAAAAAGTAGCAAACTACTGATACCCAAAGTAACACTGATGAATCTCAAATACATTATGGCATGTCAAAGAAGCCAGTCTCAGAATGCTCCATACTATGTGATTACATATGTGATATTTTGAAAAAGGTCACACTCAAAGGACAGGAGATAGATAGATCAGCGGGCACCCGTGGTGAGGGGATCAGGACAGTGGTTGACTACAGATGTCATGAGGAATTTGGGGACTGATGAAACCTCTCCACATCTTGACAGAAGTGGTGGTTACATGATTGTCTGCCTTTATCAGAACTTGAAAATCTATACACAAAAAAGCAGTGAATTTTATTCTGTGTAAATTATACCTTAATAAGAAAAAAGATTTTAATTTTTTAATGTTTACTTATTTTTGACAGAGAGAGAAAGAGAGAGAGTGAGCACAAGTGAGGGAGGAGCAGAGAGAGAGGGAGAGAGAGAGGGAGGGAGAGAGGGAGACAGAATCTGAAGCAGGCTTCAGACAGCTCAGAGCCTGACATAGGGCTCAAACCCACCATCCATGAGATCATGACCTGAGCTGAAGTGTGACACTCAACTGACTGAGCTACCCAGGAGCCCTGAAAAATATAAGGAGATTTTAAAAGTCAATGAACACAATTGGAACAAGTTGAAATTTTTCCTACTTATTTGTTTTGGGGCTTTGATGAGGAGTGGAGGGCTCATAGCAGTAGATTCTGTTTCTGGCTATATGTTCTTAAGATCAAGATTACTTGTGTCAAGAGCTATTATAAAGACCAAATTAGGTAATGTTTTTGAAACAATTTTATATTTTATATTTTCTTCATTTATTCAACAAATATTTATTGACTATATGGGCATTTTCCCAGAGGTATGCCAGCCTCAGGGACTCACAAATGAGGAAGCCGTAACCCCCTGCCTCAGGGAGTTGCACATCTAAGATGTTAGATCCCTGCAGCAATGCATGATGAAGTAGTTGTAGATCATTAGGAGGTAAAGCGGTCCCCAAAAGAGTGATTGAAGAACTTCTCCAGTTACGGGGCCATGGAAGGGAGTCGAGAAACTTGGAAGGTCTTGCCCATCATCTATAGAGTTCAGAACTTAGTCTATAGGTAGCAGGAGTTGCCGAAGTTTTTACGTAGTTGTAGAAACATGAGCAAATTATGCTTTAGAAAGGTTGTCCCATGGCGCCTGGGTGGCTCAGTCAGTTAAGCGTCCGACTTCAGTTCAGGTCATGATCTCATGCTTCATGGGTTCGAGCCTCACATCAGGCTCTGTGCTGACAGCTAGCTCAGAACCTGGAGCCTGTCTTCGGATTCTGTGTCTCCCTCTCTCTCTGACCCTCCCCAGCTCACTCTGTCTCAATCTGTCTCTCCAAAAAAATAAATTAAAAAAAAAAAAAAAAGAAAGGTTATCCTGGTCACAGTGTTAAATGTACTGTAGAGGTGGGTGTGGGTGCGGGTGTGGGTATGTGTGTGATGACACTTGGGGGCAGTGGAGGCAGAAAGACCAGTCAGGGACTGTTGGGTGAAAAGTAGTATCTGAGTGAAGCAGATTACAGAGGAATTTTAGAATAAATAGGATTTATTGTCTAATTCAAGGAGAAAAGAGAAAGATACCTGACTCAGTGGATAGAGGTACCATTTAAACAGTGTAAGACCACACAAGGAAGGTCGTATTTGACTGAGGGGAGGGAAAGAGTGTGAGGCCCAGGGAGGATGAGAGTCAGTTCAGTGTTTGAAATCCTGAGATCGATACGTCTGTCCTGAGATCCGTGTGCTTTATAAGTGGAAACGTCCAAGAGGTCATTGGGTAAATGGCTCTATGGTTCAGAAGAGATACCTTGGAGACACAGATGTGGAGGTTATCCAGGTGCTGGTAATAGATAAAGCCACGTTTACAGTAACTTACATTTCCTCCTCCCTACTTGAAAGAAAGAGCAGAAAGCAAGCCCTGTTCAATCGGCAATCAGAGATTTTAGCTGCAATGACCGAATATCATCAGTATGCACAGTGTGTCATTCATTTCTTGCTTTCTCTTCTGTTGTTGTAGCGTGTGCTTTGTGAGTTTTTGTACCTGTTTCTTCCATGAGGCGGTGAACTCTTTCAGAGAAGCTTACTTCTCTGACCTTCAGCTTTAAGCAAGGTGTCTGGCACATAGTAGACAGATTTTTTTTTTTAAGTGACAAGATGGGATACTATCGATTGGCCTTTCTTCAGTTCACTATGTACACAATACATGACTGTTAACTTGGGGAAAAAAGTAGGTTTATCTGCGCTCACCCCCACACTGGAGTTAAACTCGAATTCATCATTTATTTTCAATATTAGCTGTCATTAACATATGTAGAGTGAAGCCAACATACCTCTCAGATAATCTGCTCAAGTTGGCCTTGTTAGGAGTCTGAAGGCAGCGATTTTCCTGCCAGTTATGGCTGGTGTCCTGGCCAGATTAAATGCTTTTCTGAGCTCTTTCATCCAGACAACATAGAAGAGTGTTGTGCAAGATTGCTGCATGGGTCCTGGGGGCTGGCATGGCTTCCTGCTCTGCTGGAAGCCACCTGAACTCTTAGACTGGGGAGGTTGGAAAAGGGGCTCTTGGAGACCTTCTATCACCTTGGAGAAAACGCAGCCCTGGGATGATCGCTAGAAAGGGTATTTGAGAAACGGGACATTTTTAGCCCTATAAAGTTCTTGCCCAAACTCCATTTAAAAAATTATTTGAGGGGCGCCTGGGTGCTTCAGTCGGTTAAGCATCTGACTTTGGCTCAGGTCATGATCTCACAGTCCATGAGTTATAGCCCCACACTGGGCCATGCTGACAGCTCGGATCTAGGAGCCTGCTTCAGATTCTGTGTCTCCCTCTCTCTGCCCTTCCCCCGCTCACATTCTGTCTCTCAGAAATAAATAAATGTTATTTTTTTTTTAAAGTTTAAAAAATATTTGAGAACATTCAGGTTGATATTAATGTAATTTGTTTGATTTTTCTTGTTCTTGTACGGCTTGTTGCATTGCTTACGTGAAGGGCAAATGTACATGGGCTCTTCACTCATATCCTGCGTTGCTATTGATTTAGGCTGCTACAAAGTGGCAGGAAATGAGAAAAAAAGAATGTTTTCTATTTTTCAGTCATAAGCCAATTACAAAATTCAAACCTGAGGTTATTGCTTCCTGGGAAATTTTATCTCAAAATAAATGTAACTACTATTCCTACTAACCAATAAATGATTGTCCCTGTATTAGTATTCAAGAGTTCTATGATTCAGCCTACTTTCCAGGACTTTTGGCCTTGCATTGAAATAGATAGGCCCCATCTATTTTCTGGAGCAGATAGTAAAGGCTTGCAGAATATCAACATGTTTATAAGAGTCTGGCTTTTAGACAGGGTGTTATAACACTCTCACATATATATTGCCATACATCACATATATATGGTTTTCTTTGGGCTCCTAATATTCACCTTTAACCTGTCACAGTCTGTGTTCATGTGATGTTATAACACTTCATTTATTATGAACCTTGCTGTAATGTATTAGAATGTATGGCCTCCTAGCACTTAGGCTGTTCTCATTACATTTTCCTTATATATATATTTTTAAATCCACCATACACAGTTTTGTTTATACAGTCATCTTTCAAAGAAATGTATGTAATACATAAAACGTCTTTTATATTCACCCCTATAGTTATCATTTCCAGTGTTCTTCATCTTTTTTTTTTTAAATATTTTCACCTGATATCATCTCCTTCTACCTCAAGGACTTCTTTTCATATTTCTCATAGTGGCTATCTCCTGGTGTCCAAAAAGTCTATTTCACCTCAATTGTCTGTTGCTGTCCACATGATATATCTTGGTCCAGCTTTTTATTCTTATGCCCCATATGTTGTATTTGAGGTGAGATGCCACAGAAAGCATATTGATGAATCATGTTTTTTTTCTTTTTCTTTTTTTTTCTTTTTTAGCGACTCTGCCAGTCTGTCTTAATTCATGTTTTTAGACTGTTGTATTTAAGGTAGTTATTGATATGCTAGGGCTTAAGTCTGCCATTTATTATTTGTTTTCTGTTTGTTTCTTCTTTCTCTCTCTTCTTTTTTAATCTTCCTGTGGGTTATGTGAAATCTTGATTTATTTACAGTATTTTGAGAGTACCACTTAGTACAGTTTTCCTAGTGTTTTCTCTAGGTATTAAAATATACATATATAGCAAATCACAGATTATTGGTATTGATGTTTTTATCACTTAAAATGAAGTGTGGCTATATACTTCCATTTAAGTTCCTTAATTATTTCCATTAAAATATATAATTGTCTTAATTTATTTCCTATACATATGTTGAACACCATATCGAATGGTGTTAATATTTTTTACTTCAATCATCAAATATGATTTAAGAAACTCATTAGAAGGATATCTGTTACATTTAGCCCAATTTCGACCCATTCTAAGATCCTTTCTTTCAGAAGTTCCAAGCCTTCCTCTGTTATTATTTCATTTCTGTTCAATAGTATCATTTAATCATCCTAAAAGGTAGAGTTGCTAGAAAGAAATACTCTTAGTTTTTCTTCATCTGAGAATGTCTTTGTGTTTGCCAGACATAGAGTTCATGATTGACAGTTCTTTTCTTTCAATACTTGAAAAATATTTTGCTGCTTCCTTCTGGCCTCCATGGTTTCAGATGAGATATATGTTCTGATTTGAAAGGGTCTTCCCAATAGATAATTCATGATTTCTCTCTGGATGCTTTCAAAGTTTTTTTCTTTGTTGTTAATTTCCAAAGCTTAATTATGGTGTGTTTTGGCAAGAGTTTCTTTGGATTGAACCTTCTTGAGGTTTGCTCAGCTTCTTGAATATGTAGGGTTATGTCTTTTGCTGAAATTACGGAGTTTTCATCCATCATTTCTTTGAATACTTTCTCAGTTTTACTTTCTGTCTGTTTTATCTGGGATCCCAAAATACTAATGTTAACTCTTTTGTTCTTGACCCCAAAATCCCTGACATCTTACTCTTCTTTCTTTCATTCCATTTTCTCTTTTTAAGATCAGACAGATTCTATAGATTTTGTTCTTCAAATTCATCATATTGCTTCTATAGTCTTTTATGTCCCCTCTACTACTGAGCCCATCTAGCAAGTTTTTTTAATTGTGGATTCCATATTTGTTGTTTTATAATTTTCATTTCCTGAGATCAAGAGTCACATGCTCTACTGACTGAGCCAACCAGGTACCCCCATTTAGTTCTTTTTTTTTATAACTTACTTTGTTGTTGAGATTTTGCACTTTTTGTTTGTTTCAAGATAATTTATACTTATTTATTAAGGTGCATTTGTGATTGCTGATTTAAAATCCTTGCCAAATAATTTCAAAATCTGATTCATTCTTGGTGTTTGTCTGGGATTTTCTTTTTTCCTTGTTCAAGTTGCAGTTTTTCTGGTTCTGGTGCTGATGATTGATTTTCACTTGTATTCTGGACATGTTAGATGTTACAGATAAGACTCTGGATCCAAATTAACCGGATCCAAATTAACCTGGATCCAAATTAAGCTGTTGAGGTGTAGCACAATGTCCAGGTGGGTGTTCAGCTTCCCACAGAGCCCTTCCAAAACCAGCCCAGAGAAGTGGAGTGCTGAGTCACATTGCCGTATTAAGGATATGTGAGATCAATTTCAAATTCCCATTGATCCCACTGACACCTTCCTGGTGAAATTGGTGTATGTCTTCATACTACCTCATTCCTTTCAAAATGAAAGCTCAGCTCCTTGCTGAACCTCCAGGAATGCCAGGGAATCGGAACCGTTGCTCTGTTGTTGCATGGTGGGAGTGAGATTGCTGTTCCTAAGTAAGCACCCCTTCATTTTCAAAAGATATCTTTGCAGGAGACGCAGTTAGAAGTGACAGGTTTTTTCTTTTGATACTTTAAATATGTTGTGCCACTGTCATCTCACTTCATTGCCACTAGTAACAAATCTGCAACCATTCTTATCTTTGTCCTCAGCCTTTAGCATGTCTTTTGTCTCTGTCTACTTTTGAGATTTCCTTTATCATTGATTTTGAGCATTTAAATGATGATATGCCACAGGGTGATTTTTTCCCCCATCTCTCTTGTGCCTGGACTTCATTGAGCTTATTGGATCTTTAAGTTTATGGTTTTCATCAAAGGTGGAAAATGTTTGACAGTTATTTCAGAGTCCAGTTACTTGTGTGCTATGGCATTTGACATTGCCTGTAGTTTTTCTTTTCTGTGTTACAGTTTGGTTACCCGCATGTTACTCATGCTCACTAACTTTTTCTTTTTCAACATCTAATCTTCTAATCACTTTCAATGTATTTTTCATCTCAGACAGCATAGTGTTCATCTACAGAATCATAATTTCTGCCCTTTTCTATCTTGTAGGTTATCTACTTAACTTCTTGGACACATGGAATACAATTACAACAACTGTTTTAATATACTTGTCTGCTCATTTGAACATCTATGGCAGTTCTGGGATTATTTGGATTGATTTTTATGTTAATTATGGGTCATATGTTTTCTGATTCTGTACATCTGGACATTTTTTATTGGATGCCCACCTTGTGAATTCCTATAAAAACTCTTAAGCTCTGTTCTGGAATGAAGTTAAGTTTTTTGGAAACATTTTGATCCTTTTGGGTCTTGTTTTTAAAATTTGTCAGGCAGGACCAGAACAGCGTTAAGTCTGTGGTCAACTTTTCTTCATTACTGAGGCAGACCCCTTTTGATTATTTTACTCAGTGCTGGCTGGTAGGAATAGGAAATATCACTGGCCTTGTAAGATAGGTAGACACTGTTCCTTTTAATCCTTTCAGATGGGGTTCCCCTCAGGTTCATGCAATTTTCTCATACACATGTGTCGTGTGCTACTTGACTGAATCCCCAAGCAGAACACTAGATATCCAGGGTACTTTTTCTGTGCTGATCCCTACCCTCTGGTACCCTCTCCTGTGAATGGTACCATCCTTGGTCCCCCTGGACTCTCAGCTCTGTTTCCCCACCCAGGGATTCCCCTGGACTAAACTGCCCCCCCCAACCCCCTTCCATGCTCCATGCTCCATGCTCCGTTCTCATGGTGGTAATCGGGAACAATGGCTCTGGTGCTTAGTTTTTCTTTCCTCAAAGGTCGCTGTTAAGGTATAACCATTATATAAGGCATAGCCCATTATACCTGGGGCCACCTTTATCCAGATGTCCTCATTTGGATTCCCTATTATGGGTGGAACCTGTGATTGGTAACCATTACACACTGCTCTGTGTGACTGTCCTGCATTCCAGGGTAAGACAGACACTTCTGGAAGACAGACCTATGCCTCACTCATTCTCCATCAGAGAATGAGAATCAGAGGATTCCTTACTTTCTCTCAGATCAGAGATGTCTTTTGAAATGATGTACTCAACATTTTTTGCTTTTGATTTTTCAGATGGGAGAATCATTTAGTGTATCTACACTGCCAAAAATGGAATTCTTTATGTTTAGATATTTAAATTTGAGACATTTTATATTTTCAAATAATTGTGTCAGATTTGTAAACAGGCCCAGGTAGATTTGGTCATGCACAACTATTAAGTTATTAAATAACAGTAGTCCCTGATATTTAGAGGCAATCTAGGGCCACATGTCTTTTCTCTGTAACCTTGCTTGGGTTATAAGTAATCAGAATCCATCTTTTAGTACCTTAAACTAAATGTTTTGTTTTTAAAGCTTATTTATTTATTTTGAAAGAGACAGAGAGAGTGTGAGTGGGGCTGGGGCAGAGAGAGAGAGAGACAGAGAATCCCAAGTAGGCTCTGCACTGTCGGCACGGAGCCTGATATGGGGCTCGAACTCATGAAACTGTGAGGTCATGACCTGAGCTGAAACCAAAAGTTAGATTCTTAACTGACTGAGCTACCCAGGCACTCTTTAGACTGAATGTTTTTAGAGATGTAAGTGTTCATTATCAGTAGGCACAAAAGCAGTGACATATCCTGGACCGTATTCTTCTCAAAGTCCTAGTGCCTAACCCTAGAAGGAGCTCTGAAAAAAAAAAAACCACTGCTATTCCACAGGTAGGATGAGTCATACCTGCCATTGCCATGGGTGCAGCGCGAACCCTGTGCAATCAGTAGGTAGGCCCGGCACTATGGTGTGGTCAGCTCTTGTGACTGCAGCTGCGCCAGGCCGCTGGGAGTGCTGGGAGCATTACATGTGGGCACCGGGGCTCCGCCATGTGCCCACCAGTCAACATAGCTCCAACGCCAACACTTTCGCCTGGGAACCCTCACTTTAACACTTATTTTGATTAATAACAATCTCTGTGTGAGTTAGAGGTAGAGGTGGCCAAAGAAGGTCCACTAGAGTGTGGCTTTTTGTAGGGAACGTCGGCTCACCACCCCTGGGATGTGTGTGTCCGACAAGGACAACTGACTATACCTGGGGTGCGTGTGAAAATCTGCTAACACGCATGTATCTCCCATGGCCTGTGCCAAACCATTTATGGACTAAACTGCAGAGCCCTTTCTAAGCGTACATTTTGTGTTTGGTTTATTACCTTTGTGGTATATGATGACTGTTCTTTTGGATTCTCGTCCATCTCAGCTCTTCTGCTGGCCTAAATGCCCTTGTATCTATGAACTGAAAAATGGCTCGGGATTAAATTTTCATTTCAATCTATAACATTAACTAAAGCCCCTACATTTTCTTTTCTTTTCTTTTACTTTATTTTATTTATTTTTTTAAATTTTTTAAATGTTTTATTTATTTTTGAGAGAGAGAGAGAGAGAGCATGAGCAGGGGAGGGTCAGAGAGAGAGGGAGACACAGAATCAGAAGCAGGCTCCAGGCTCTGAGCTGACTGTCAGCACAGAGCCCGACATGGTTGGAACCCATGAACCGTGAGATCATGACCTGAGCCGAAGTCGGACACTTAACCGACTGAGCCACCCAGGCGCCCCTTATTTTATTTTATATACAATTTTTAAGTGTATTTATTTATTTTGAGAGAGAGAGAGAGAATGAGAATCCCAAGCAGGCTCTGTGCTGTCAGATGGAAGCAAGGATCGAACTCATGAACCATGAGACCATGCTCTGAGTTGAAATCAAGAGTCAGATGCTTAAACTGACTGAGGCACTCAGGCACCCCTAAAGCTCCTGCATTTTAAAGAGTCTCCCATTGAAACTCTGTGTTTTGAAATGTGAATAATCAAACCCTCATTATCTCTTTCTTGTGTTGGAAATCTGCTGTTTGGATCTTCATTTATAAAATGAATGAATTTATAAATTCATTCATAAAATGTGTTAAGTAGTCTCTCTTTTTCTGGTCATGAAGAACCCTTCAGTATGTTTATTGTTGTCTTCTAGAACGATATATTTTATTCATGACATATGGAGCCTAAATAATTAATTTTTAGTATTTTTCTGGAGTTGTTCAAGGGTAATTAAACTGAAAGCTAAAAATGTTTAAATCTTTGCTAACTTCCTAAGGAGACTTCTTAAGGAGACTGATTTATGGGCTTTTCCTTCCTCTGTCTGGCCCTGGATTTTTGGCACAAGTCAGAGCTTAAAATAGGTGTTTGCCTGTGGTCAGACCTTGCTGCTATTAATACTTATTAGATGCCTAGTATATTAACTTTTATTCAGCTTTTCACATTTCTGTAAGCACTGAGCAATTTGCAAAGCACTCGCCACACTATTGTTTCAATTTAATATGAAGAACCACATAAAGCAGGTATTGCTAATTTTATCTTACAGGTAAGAAACCAGAGGCCAATAGCCTGCCATCACAGTTAGTCAGGGTTGGATAGAGATTTAACCACATGTCTTATAATCCCAAGTTTTCTCTTTCTGTTATTCCATAGATACCTCACTTCCCCTTTTGGTGAATTATGAAGTGGAATTAAATGTATAATGAGACCTTTACATGCCATTTCAAATGACTAAACTATTTGCATGTTAAAAGCAAAACATATATAAGCTCACATCTATATGATTTATTTGATGTCTACCTACGTAACTTCTCATTGAGAGTTATTTCTCTCACCTCTGCTCTGCTCTGCTCCCTGAAATCCACTCTTTGTGTCTCAGCCAATTGAATTAAAGTTTTTTTTTTTTAAAAGGAACACTCTTAAAGGACTTAATTTACTATTTTCCTACATAAGCACAGCCAAGGCAAAGCCTTTTAGAATTTGGAGCATAACTTAAGAAAACATCAGGAAAGAAGGTGACCAGAAGGACATCTAGAGCCTAGGAAATTGCTCAGGAGGAACCCGAAATGGTTGGAAGGTGTGGTGCTTGGAAGGGAGTACCCACAATTTGGGAAACAGAATGCTAGTAAAATGAGAGGAGTAAAGAAAAAAAAAATCTGATTTTGTGGAAATCTGGTTAGGACTCCAATAGAAGGCTATTTTAAAATTGCTTCCATCTATCACATGAAGCGTAAAGACAACATTATAATGCACTAGCTCTGTATATTGGGGAGATAATATCTAGAAATTTAGGGAAATCCGTCAAAATTCCCCAAATCTGTCCAATCCCAGCGACAGGATAGATGAGCATTGACCCTTTCTTCCCCCTATGAATCTCTCCACCAGCATCATAGGCTTAGAACATGTGAAAATATCGCGTGCACAAGCTGGTGTAAAGAGCATGCCTCCAGTGGGTCGAGGATGCCTCGTTCACGTTTAAGATGCCAAACTCAATGTCAGAAAAGAATGAAGACTTCTAGCGTTTGTTTGAAAGAACGCTGAACTCCATAAAATACCAAACACACGGGAGGTGGCTTTTCATTCATTCCCCTAGTAGCTCGTGGCAAGGCCTGCCTCCGGGAGCTGTGTTTAATTTCATGCCACCTCCCGGTCATCACATGTAATTTTCTAGCCAATAGTTTACTCTTCATAAACTAAATATTCATTTCTCTTGATGACAGTAAGCTGGATTGTCTGTTTCGAAGTTGTCATTGTGGAGAAACCAGAGTAGACAAAAATGAATATTCTAAGTAAGTTTTAAAACCGCCCGGATCTCCAGGGATATCAGAGAGAAGGGCTGGGGGCATCCTTAAGGAGGGAGCTGGAGGGGAGGCGGGCCCACAGCTGTGTCGTGCAAAGCTGGGGAGAAGCCTTGTCCTCTCAGGATTCAAGCCAGGGGAGCTGCAGTACTGACAGCAGCACTGTGGGTTTGTGGCTACACACGCCTGAAGGCAGAACTCAGTGGAGTTAGCGTTTTGTTTTTCTTATCTCAAGCGAAGATGTATTCTGTTGGGTTAAGTTTTTGATTGCTTGGCCTATAGCGATGACATCTGATTATTTCCTTCCTACCTTCAGAGACTATTAATTCTAGCCCCAGGGGTTTCAATCTTGGCGAAACTGCTACAATTTAACTGCCAGGCCTTGAACTTCCCCTGGCCAGGAGGGTTAACGCCAACCAGCACATTAGCAGAAAAAAAGGGACAGTGAGGGGCAGGACTCTTGCATCAGTGATACTGCACTGAGGGCTTGCTACAGCCTGGCTGTGGATGAAGCTTTCCTTCTGTGATTTTAAGACTTCCATCCTTCCTTCCTTCCTTCCTTCCTTCCTTCCTTCCTTCCTTCCTTCCTTCCTTCCTTCTTCCTTCTTTCCTTCCTCACTTTCTCTCTTTCTTTCTTCCTCTCTCTCTATTTCTTTCTTTCTGTGTTTCCAGCCTGTGTTCAAAAATGCACAGACTTCAGGAGACATTCCAAAGCAAGCTTCACCTTTATAAATCCAATGAAGGGTTACGAGCTGTGAAGTTCGCATTACTTTAAAGAAGAAAAAAAAGAGGAATTGAGACATTTCAGTTTCAGAACTTTGATCTGAAAACTGTTCCAACAGAAAGTAAAGCAGGGCCCCCAGAGAGGCATTCATGCTTTGAGAAAGCAAGCCTCATTGTTAGCAAGAGAGAGATTCAGGGAAAGCAGGTGCCAACTTACAGCGCTAAGTGTCACCCCCCAGAGCTTCTTTGCTGTCTCTCTGAGAAGTCATTAGAATCTGCTTCCTATGCAGACTGCCCAAAACAGCCTCAAACCTATCATCTTGGGATAATGTGTGGAAGAGAACGGCTTAAAATTTTTTTTTAACATTTATTTATTTTTGAGGGGGGGAGCAGAGGGAGAGGGAGACACAGAATCTGAAGACAGGCTCCAGGCTCCGAGCTGTCAGCACAGAGCCCGATACGGGGCTCGAACTCACAAACCATGAGATCATGACCTGAGCCGAAGTCGGATGCTTAACCAACTGAGCCACCCAGGCATCCCCAAAAAGAAGATTTTTAAGGGGACCATTTTAAATGGATCAGTTCCAATGGGGACAACCTGCTAAATTTTTCCTCAAAACTGATAGGAAGAAGAGAGTGTAGGGAGTTGGAATCTCCTTCCAGGTAAACGTGGGCTGCAGAGCTCCATGCTGGGCCATGCCTGGTGCTCCCAGGGATACTGGGCGGGGGGGGGGGGGGGCGGGGGGGCGNGAGACGGGTGAAGGCTCAGTAAGCAGGGCGCAGGGAGGCGGCTTTGACTGCAATAGAATGAAGAGTCCTGGGTCTTGAATAAGCCACACAAAATTACTTTTTAAACAATTTGCCTTAATTGAAGCCAGAATTTGTTCATAGTTCTAATTTAGCAGGTTTCTGTCATGTACACTAAATCTCCTTTTCATGGAGTCTTAGGTTCGGAAGACTTGCAGTGTTCTCTGCTTCATTCCCGCCAGCTTTGCATTAAATTTGATCCACACCATTCACAGAGTCTGGTTCACAATTGGTGTCCTTTTAGAAGAAGCCACACCAACCTCTGCTGTCATTGTTATCCACGACTTCTAATTCTGCCCTCTGAGTAGCACTGAGCAGCCTGGCTTCTCTCACTAGAATGTTCCCTGGAGCTGTTAAGTAAATATTCCTACTCATGAGCATGGTGGCATCATAGGGTTGCTATCTGAGAGTCCTCATGGTGCACTGTCTCCAAAAAGAAAGCTAAGAATTCTACCATGATATTTTCAGATTTTTCAAAAAAAATGACATACTTATTTTTTTGTTGTTTTTTTTGTTTGTTTTTTGTTTTGTTTTATTGCAAGAGCCATGCAGGGCTGTTTACTAGAGGAATAGCAACACCAGAGCAGTGGTTAGAACACAGACGTTAGAGCCAGACAGCCTATGCTGGACTCCTGGCTCTTCCACAATGGCTGTGTGACCCGTGGCAAAGTAGTTAACCTTTCTGTGGTCCCAGCTCCCACATCTGTCAAATGGATCTAGTAAGAATCTCTATCTCACAGAGGAGATCTGAAGATTAATAACATGCATTAATATTTGTAAAAGCCTGCAATAATACCCGGTACATGATAAGTGACTCAGTAAATAAAAATTAAGGAAGGGAGGAAAGAAGGAAGAAATGAAGTTATTTAAGAAGAAAGACTTATTTCTTTGGATGTTGACGGGGGCAGTTAAGCATGAGCTCATAAGACAGACCTAGGGTGAAATCATCCTATCGGACCAGAGGAGTGGAGAGTTGGATATTAAGTTAAGCGATTCTTCTGGATATTTAGGTTTTGAGGCTCTTTCCTGCACCCAGCAGGCCTAACATGCATCAAAAAATTTACCAATGATGGCATTGTATGTTTGCCAAAAGTAGTATATGGTCTGTAAATACAATATACTTATAGTATTGACAATCCCTAACACTTCTCATTTCTCAGTCTTTGCATAAGATTCAAGCTACCCAACTGAAATTAGTCAGAATTCCCTAGCATATTAACAGTGCCTTCTGCTGTTTAAATGCATGAATTAAAGTGAATTTTCTGCCTCATTGGGGGTGGGAGTGGGACCACAGAAATCTCCGTCCACACCTGCTGAAATATATTCACCCTGAGAGTCACGTGGTCTTCTCGTGGTCACACTGTCCAGTCTTTGATCTCAGTTCGCTCCCTGGGGACAGAATGCTACAGTCTTCCACTCAGGTACTGCGAAATTAGAGTAATTAATTCTGCTGGGGGACATAGAACATGACAAGTTTTCAATGGGCACTCATTAATTTTCCTCATAAAAAACCCTTTAATGGAACCTTGATGGTGGCACAAAACAGCAAGTGAAGTCATGAATAGACCTTAATAGACTGGCATTTTTTCAGACTGAAAAATAGTTACATCAGGCCATCCATTCACCTGAAGTAGAATTCGGGAAAAGAAGATCCTTCATGTGACATGTCTGCCTGACGAACAGTCGTCCTATGCAGGGCTCACAGTTCCCTCCAGAAAGTGTGCTGGATGGCTAGAGAGAAGGTGTAATTCCATCATCTCAAATAAATGACAGATGATATGTGTGATGTAGCCTGTCCCCATGATGGTGGAGACACTTGCGGCATGTAGCCCAGCCACACACTAATCCACTCCATGTCAAAAATAACAAGTGGAGGAAAAGATTGCAAAATAAATGAAAAGTCGTTAACATTCCTAATATATAACCTTAGGATTGAATAAGGAAATGATGACTCCAATAGAAAAACAGAGGGAAAAAAGGAAAAAGAAAAGAAACAGAGAAAAGACCAACACAAGCACTTAAAAAGAATGTTAAATGGCCAATGTAATGTTAAGAGTTCAGTATCATTAGGATTAAAGAAATGTAAATTCATGGAAGAGTTAGGAAACATTTTCTTTGCCTATAAAATTGGGACAGATGAGGGGCACCTGGGTGGCTCAGTCGGTTAAGCATCTGACTTCGGCTTAGGTCATGATCTCATGGTTCGTGGATTCGAGCCCTGCACTGGGCTCTGAGCTGACCACCAGCTCAGAACCTGGAGCCTATTTCAGATTCTGTCTCCCTCTCTCTCTTCCCCTTCCCTGCTCATGCTGTCTCTCTCAGAAATTTAAAAAAAAAAAAAAATTAAACAAAAAAATAAAATTGGGACAGATGAAAAAAAGCGAACGGTGTCTCTCTGCTCTCCGACACTGCAGCCTGCAGCTGTGCCCCCCTACCCCCACCCCCCCCAGTTACAACTTTCGTGACCCTTCTGACCTTTTTTCAGCAAGTTCTCAAAAGTGCTAATAGACAACTTTGCTCAGGTCTTCAGCATCCTATGGTCTCTGCCTGGAAGGTCTCCCCCCCCCACTCCTTGTCTGCTCTGCTTAAAAATGTCCCTTCCTCAGTGCCTGGGTGGCTCAGTCAGTTAAGTGTCTGACAGCTCAGGTCATGATCTCAGTTCATGGGTTTGAGCCCCACGTTGGGCTCTGCACTGACAGCTCAGAGCCTGGAGCCTGCTTCAGAGTCTGTGTCTTCCTCTCTCTGCCCCTCCCCTGCTTATGCTCTGTCTCTCTCTGTCTCTCAATAATAAATAAAAGTTAAAAAAATTTTAAAATAAAAATGCCCCTTCCCCTCACAGTTAAAGTATTCTCTCCCCCACCTTTTTTTTTAACTTCTTAAAATTTGCTGTTATTTTTAATCATATAATTATCTTTATTACGTCTCTTTTGCTCTGAACTGTAAACTGTAAACAGGCAAGAAGCATAGAGGGTGTGTCCCCTGATTTATACACAGAGGGTAATGCCTAGTGTTCAGTAGCTGCTCCGTTCATATTTTCCAAATGCCTAAATACATTCATGAAGTGGGGTCTTTAAGGTTTTTTTTAAAAAATGTTATGCTTATGGTATATTGAGTCATGAAATTGTTTTTATAGGCCAAAATTTTTGTCAACTATCATTAATATAATATGGTTTGACTTGTAAATTAATATGGTTATTCAGAGGCCATTTTCAGTTAAAGTATTAAAAGATGTAAACATGCCCATACTCTTGCTATTTCTTTGTCTAAGGATAAGTTAATAGATACATACATACATACATACATACATATAAATAGATAGATATAGATATAGACAAATATAAATAACAATATGCAGAAGGGTGGCCAAACTCACAGCCTTATTCATAATTTAGTAATAATAAAGAAGATTTAAAAAGGAAAGATTGAAATGGCCTAAATGTCTATTATAAAAGAACAAGCAAATTAAATTAGGGTACATCCATCTACTGGAGGTTTAAGAATATGTGTTAACAGGGAACATTTTACCCCATGAAGTTAAGAGAATTACATTATGTAACAGTGCATATGATTCTCTATCTGTCTCTCTCTATCTCTCTGTCTCTCTCTCTCCCACACACACACAGGTCGATAAGAAGTCCAGCAGGATACATACCAACATATTAACAATGTTTAAATTCTGGATGGAGGGGTTATTCATGATTTAAATGAATATACATTCATGCTACAAGGAAATGTACTATATTGTACTATAAGGAAAAGTCCTTGGAGAATCTTAACTGCTAGAACCCATTAAAATTGCAGATAAATGTATGTTTACATAGTTAGATGGCAGATAAATAAAGACGAGAGAAATAGAATTATAATTCAATTGAAATCTATACCTTAGACCTTCCAAATTACAAGCAACTTCTGTTTAATCAGTTATATAACAGAGTTCTTGATTCTATCACTGAAGTCTGGGATAGTAAGTGTGAAGTTCTACAATTTAAAATAAATGAATCTCTGTTTTAAACTAAAATGGCTGAGAAAAATCAAGTGAAGCTTTCCTGATATCACACTGTGGTGCTTTTAGGAATTAGGAGCATTACCTATAGGGACATCCAATACCTCTTTCTCCAAGATCAAGGCACATTTGAGCTTTATAACAAAGTTTTTAAAATTTTGTCTTTAAAAATTTTTTAATGTTTATTAATTTTTGAAAGAGAGAGACACAGAATGTGAGCAGGAGAGGGTCAGAGCAAGAGGGAGACACAGAATCCGAAGCAGGCTCCAGGCTCTCAGCTGTCAGCCAGAGCCCGATGCGGGGCTTGAACTCACAAATGGGGATATCAGACCTGAGCCGAAGTTGGACGCTTAACCAACTGAGCCACCCAGGCGCCCCCCAAATTTTATCTTTAATAGCTCCCTAGATATGTTTTTGCAGTAATATCTTAGAGTTATAACCTTATTCTTTCCAAAGTATAACAAGAACCTGAAGAAGCACCAGTGACCAGACAGTGTAGCTCCAGCCATGCATATACTGGGGGCTCAGTAAATATTAGTGCCCCTTTTCACCCCCAGCCAAGAAGCCACTAGAACTTTGTATACTCAAGAACCCCTTGGGTCAAGATATGTTTACTCTGACATTCCATCCAATGTACCCGTTTGTGTCAAATTCCATTAAACACTGCAGAAGAGCTTTAAAAACTTATGGGTGAGATTAGCAGCCTCCATCCGAAGGGCTGGCTGTGAATGAGGTCTGAGAGAGTGGTGGGGACAGTCTCCCCTCAGCACCTTGCCAGTGACCTTCTGCTTCCTAGCTCCTCTGAGGTGAGAGTATGTGCAGCCAGCCACCTACCTGTGCCTTACTCGGAATGGCCCCCAAATGTGAAACTTCTGAAATGCAAAAAAAGCATCGTTTACATGGAGCGATCAGTAAGAGCTTTTCCTTCTTCTGTTCACACTTTCCAGTCTTACTTGAAGATGCAGGAACAGGGTAGGAATCCAGTGAAAATCATTCAGACCCTCTTGGTGCCTGGAAGGTTCTGCACCGTTCTGAATTGGCTTGGGGAGGGCACCCTGCCGTGGGATGTCCCCATTCACCCAGCACCAGAGCACCTTAGTGCTGTCCCTTAGCACTTGCAGCTTGTATCACAACTTTTTTGAGGTTCTTTTATTGAGCTCTGTATTTCGGCAGGGCAGCCAGTTGAGATGCTCCACCTCATCACCTAAACAGTGATATTTTCTGTGGCTCGAACTTACGTTGCAGCTGTGGTTAACGCTGTGCATGTTTACATGACGATTGATGCATGGATACCTTTTCAACAGCATCTGGGAGACTTGGGTCAGCCAAACCCTCAGCAAGGTGCTGTAAATCTTTTTGAGTCAGCACTAAGACCAAAAGAATCTTTTTTTTTTCTCTCTTCCTGTTAATGCATCCGAATTAAGCCATTCAACAGGGATAAAAGTGAAGTGCTGTAAAAGTTTTGCAGAAATAGGGAGGGGCTGTGTTCAGCTTTGAGTCATTGCGACCAGGCTTGTCTTACTCTCCACCTTTTATCCCAAATGCTTCATAGGGCTGTCTGCAAACGTTCCTTTGCTTTGAATTATGGCCTGGGAAGAGAGGTTTTGGCCAGTGGAAGAGGGGACAAATGGGTGACTACAGGGGTGCCTGGGTGGCTTAGTCGGTTAAGTGTCCAACTTTCGCTTAGGTCATGATCTCGCGGTCCGTGGGTTCAAGCCCCGCATCGGGCTCTGTGCTGACTGCCAGCTCAGAGCCTGGAGCCTGTTTCAGAGTCTGTGACTCCCTCTCTCTCTGACCCTCCCCTGCTCACCCTGTCTCTCTCTCTCCTGGAAATAAATACCATTAAAAAAAATTAAAAAAAAAAAAAAGAAAGGTGACTACAGACCCCTTTGGGTCACTAATAAATAAGGGAAACTCTTGGCTATTGTGATGCTGGATCTAGAATAGTCTCCTGGGTTTAATCTGTCCCCACGGACCAGAACGTGACGGCATTATGGTTGGGGACTTGTGAAATCATTTATTCCATGCTTATCACACTTAATCTTTTATAATACCCCTTTTTCATTTTTTATTGATAGCATTTATGTGCCAGGTGCAGTTTAAGAATTAAGGATCAAAAAAGAAAGTAAAACCCTAGCTCCTTCCCCTCAAAGGGGAAGTGAGAAGCACGTGGTGAAGAAGAGAAATCACCATGTAGCAAATGAGGCAACTGTGACCCCCACCCCCGGTCTGTATGTGAGCTGCCCTTATTTTTTCCATGTGAAGTCACATCTGAAAGGCTGCTTTAGGAACAGTGCTGCCATGTGAAGGTATGGTATTATTATTAAGGAACTGGATGCTTATGAAATTTTGAATCCTCCCTAGACTAAATACATTAATCCGTGTCTAAGTTCTTCGGGGTTTGGTCATCTGCCCTCATCATAAACATTTTATTCCCCTCAAAATGCAGTTTTTATATCTCCAATTTGACCTAAAGCATAGAGAGTCAAATAAAATACAATAAAATAAGGGAAGCCTGCTATAGTTATCAGACCCCAGAAAAGCTTACGTCTGCAAGTGTTAGTCTGGCTTGATTTGAGCTGGACTACTGGAAAACCACAGAGAGACAGGAAAATTCTGTAGTTTGTCCAAGAAAGCTTTGCCCTTCAGTTTAGGTGTTACTAAATACTTCAAATTGGAGAAAATGATATCTATCTATCTATCTATCTATCTATACACATTTGGAATGTCTGATACTTACTGCATTCTTTAAGTGTGCATTGATTGCTTTTCAGCTGGTTCAGATTTAAAACTCATGGATCCTGCTTTGTGCCAAGAAATTAGTCAGACATTCTTAAACGCGAATGCAGTGTTCACAGTATCAGTAAAAAGCACGATTCTGAAGGATAGGCTTGGCTATTCCAGAACTGTCTTACATCAGCCTCTCCCCATGGCCTCGAGGGGTGGGGGGTGGAGGGTGGGGAGGCTGAGCCTGAGTTACTCTATCTGGGGCCTGGAAACTCCCCATGGAGCTCTTCATCTAACCAATTTCAAGTTTCTGTGTGGAAGACAGAGCACCCCCACAGATATTTTTTTGAGCCAAGAACTCAAGCTTCAAAAGGGGTCTCATCAGAAAAAAAAAAAAAAGAAAAAATCGTGACGTCTGAGAGAGTCAGATAACAATACTTGGAAAAGTGGCTCCCGATCTCTGGGGAGAACAGAGGATGCACAGGAAGGACATTCAGGAAGTTTGTAGCTTGCCTCCTTCTCCTGTGTGTGACCCAGATGACAAGCATATGCCTGCCCCTCCTTCCTGGTGGCTACTAAGTGAAAAATCGCCATGAGGAAAACACTCATTGTTTCACAGAAGCGGAATAGAGGAGTGCTGTGTGGAGTGGCCTGTGTGCCTTTAGCTGTCAAACTACATAGTTACCTAGTTGTTACCTATTGACCTCAGGAAAAATAATAAAGACTAGTTGCATAGTGTCCAGTTTGTGTTTTCTAGTCAGCTAATAGTTAGCCTTATAGATTCCTGCTGTTGCAGATCTTCCCATGAGACCCTTGTCTTCTGCTCCAGCAAGAACATCTCAAGTCATGATGGCTGTTAACCTATGCAAGCTGGTCCTAGAGGATGGGGGTATCTGCTGAAGGTGCAAAAAATAGCCCGGACTCAATTCTTTTCATTAAATCTGGCTTCCGGTTTGGTTCAGTTATTTCTTTTTTCTTAAAAGCAGAGTATCAGAGGGGAAAATGCACAAGTTAGCATCAAATGGAAGTCGGGATTATTGAGGTTTCTACCTAGTTGGGCTCATTGTAACCTGCCTTCCTCTCTAGTTGATTTATTGGGCTCAGATTTTCAAAGCCCCCTCTTTTAACGTGTTCCATCTGCCTGATTGAACTGAGATTTTCCAGGTGCTAAGACGGCCACCAGAAATATGTCCCATCTAGTGGTGCACCGGGAGATTTGACATTCAACCAGATACTCAAGGAAAACCACCTGCTTTGGCGTATTCTCTGGTTTCCATGGCGTAAATACCCTGGCCATGGGTGACTCCAGGCTGTGAACATGATGCTACTGACCGGGGAGTTTAGGAAGAGACCCTGAGCAGATGTCTGTTACTTCCAGCTCACCCCTGCTCCCCAGGCTGTGGTCAGCCAAAAAAATTGTGTCTAAGGGTCAGACCGTGACCTTGTGCATCCTCACTCAAGCTGACATTGGAAGACACTTGTTCTCTGTACCTTTCCCATTACAGGTCTCTACCCTCGAATGCAAACTGAATCAGAGAGGGGATCCTGAGGACATAGTTCCTAATATCTGAAATGAAAAAAATTGATATCAGTGTTTCTTTAAGTAAAACTAGCAGCCAGTTGAAGAGGATGTGGCTCACTTCGAATGAAGGAAGGGCACCACAGAGCCAAACTTTAGTTCACAATTCATCACCCACCTTGAATGTGGCTCAAAAAAATTTACAAACCTCTAAGTTTCACTTCATAATTAATAAATCCTTCATATATATACTTAGCACGTTTATCCTTAAGTCCTTTTAAGGATTTATCCTTTTAAATCTGTAGCACTTTTATTTCCTTAACCCTATTCTCTTCTTTATTTTCTCCATAGTATGCATGCATGTATAAGTATGTATATGTATACGGCCTGATGATATTTATTATTTCTCCCCCAGTAGATGTAAGACTCATGTTTACTGCTCTGTTACCACTGCTTAGCATGAAATATGGCTTCATAAAGCCTATTGAATAAATTGAATGAATACCTTACTTTTACTTGTTTTCATAGGTATTATTAAATAATGAGTGCTTTCTATACCACGATATTAACCCAAAGAAATTATCAGGTATTTAACAGCAAAGATAACTAAAATAATTACACAATGAATCATTTATAAATATACATTGTTCTCAGGAATAAGGTAATCTTGAAATAAAATTTTTAAATGTATGACAGACGAGAGGAGATTTTTGTACATTAAACATTTTATGACATGATAAAATTTATAGCAACTGTAATGAAAATGAGGAACTACAAGCTACCCAGCTCTCCATATAATAAATAGGTATTATGATCTTTTGTCTGCACTTTATATTTGACCCATGCTCAGAGGAAACGAACTCAATTGCTCAGAGGAAACGAACTCAATTGCTGCTATTGCAATTTTAAGCTACATAGCTTCATAAGTTTTTCTTTTTCATAAAATTTCCAGCTATCAAAATGTCTGCCAGTGTTTATTTAATTTTTACAAGTGAACATCAGTCTTTGGCATACACTTCTGGCAATCAGGAGTTTGTAGTTAGCTTAAAGAAAGCCACAAACCATACAAAGGAACTGTAATGTTATAAAAGACACCCAAAGGAGCATAAAAGTGAAAATCCTCATCCTACGAAACTAAGCATCCTCCATTGAGATGCTTGCCAGTGTTCTATAAATACTGGCAAATCAGAAACCTGAAATAACTGTTTTCTTCTTCCTCCTCTCAGAGGAATATTATAAGTGCACTTTTAGTGGAGAAAATACAGTTGTGTTTAAAAAGATCTCGTGGGTCAACTTTGCATTTCATTATTCCACCGCCTATTTTGTGCGTGTGGCATACCCCAGGGACCAGTAGCATAGGAAATGACAAGACCCCTCACACACGATTCACGTCCTCATGTGTATCTTTAAGGGACAGCCTCATAAACACCAACCTGAATACTTTAATACACTTGGTAAGCTCTTTCTGAAGTGCTTAAGTTTAAATGAATAAAAGTATTTATGGGTTTAACCTAACTACACATTCTGTGCCTTTCCCCTAAGATAATTTTAGGAGAGTTTTGGCAAACAGGCACTAAAAGGAAAAGTATGTACAACATGGTACCGTGAAACCAACCACAAAACACAGTGATGCACCAAATTAAAAAGAGAAATGATGAAGCTTACTGGTACATTTTAGTGTGTGTGTGTGTGTGTGTGTGTGTGTGTGTGTGTGTGTGTGTAAGGAGAAATTGGGCTGTGGTTATTCTGTGCAGTCAAGGTTCTCAGGCTCCTGAGCACTGCCTGGGACATCATACATTGAAATGCTAGTCAAGAGCCTTATCTACCACTCAACCTTGTGGCAGACACTGTGCAGATGCTTTGAATACATGTGCTCATTGGATTTGTTCGAAGATGCTGCTGATCACATTGTATAGTTGACTTGAGTAACCTGGAGACCCACCCACAGTGAGTGGGTATTGGAGATAGTATTGGAGAAGGGATTCAAGGCGAAGTTTATTTTGCTGCTGGAGCTGAGGTGCTGCTATCGGCCCTGCTGAAATTTCAGATACTTCATCTTTGGTTTTGAGGGGAAACTGACACCCAAAATGGAGAGAAATTAGCATCGTTGGTACTGTCTAGTCAAAATATATGAAATAGCAGGCTAGTTTAAGAAAGGAGAAAAGCTGTATGTCATTGACTGTGAAATGTAAAGTTTTATATTTGAGGCCTAGAAAATAAGGACACGTGATTTAAATATTAACTTAGGAAGATGTGGTGACATATAAGGACCAAGATTGCCAGGCTCCTGACGCCTTTTTTAAGGTGTCTCTAACTTGGTCTTCTGCCTCACTCAGCTCAGGCCATACCTCTAATGGGCTGCTCTTGAACAAAAGTTGTGACCCTCCCCATTCCCTAGAGCTGAACACCCTCAGGGGTGAATAGCAGATTAAAAATTTTAACAATTAGCACTTTCTAGTGATTTTCTACTCATTAGTTGATTCCCTATAGATCTTTATCTCATTAAATGTTTATGTCAAGCCATATCATGCAGTTCCTATAAGAATGAGAAGGATGGAATTTTATACAAGCATCTAAGAGTTTCAGGTGAACTAGGGAATTGACACGTTATTTTATTTTTAAAATCAATTTCAGAGCATATTATGGGACCAATGCAGACATATCCCCTCATTCTAAGCTTTCCACAAGAAAGACTGTTCTTCATAATAAAGAACATGGCCAGATCCTTAAGTATCTTCTCATTTGTGGAAACCAGATGACTTTATTTGAATAATTTCAGTATTCTACATAATACCACTCCCTGGAAAAAGTAACCTATATATGGATGTGTAGTGTCTGCAGTTCTCGAAGGAGGCAGTCAACCAGGATGCTCTTTTGTGCATCCATCGCTTACATTCCCTGCTCGCTTCCTTCTTTAAAGAGTGTTGTATGAACTGCCTCTACTGCAGACACAGTCTACAGATTCTCCCTCGTCTGTCTCCTATGACCTCACAGTCCTCTGCCTGCTCAGAGCCTTCTCTTCTGGCTACCAAGGAATCTGGCAGTATCCTTCCTGCCTGTGTCTTCAACCTCTGCTCNTGCCTCCTCCCACCCCCTTCTCATCCCTCCCCACCTCAAAAAGTCCTGGCTTTTAAAGAAGTCTGCCCTCACCACCTCCACTTCCTGACCATCCATCCATATAGTTCTCAGTCACTCCTCTTTCGCGCGATCGTTTGTGTAATTCTACTGAGACTTTTCTACACACTTTACCTGCCTTCTCCAACAGCTAAAATACGTGAATGCCCTCTTGTCAAAGTTGGTCCCTCTACTATATTTGATTCCCTTTTTCCTCTCTTTTCACATTCATTTACCTTCTTTATTTCTTAACTCGGTCATCTCTCTGAAATTGCTCTTTAAAAGTTATTAATTTCTCCCCGTCTCCATCTCTGATGATCTGTCTTATGTCTCTAAATACTCTTGCTGAAGAAGCGGCAAAAATAATTTGGCTTCGTGGAAACCTGGATTTGGATGAGTGGGTCACATCAACTACAATTTCAGTTAAGTTATATAAAGGTTCTGAGTCTCATTATCTCCTCAGTCTCTATTAAAATTTAAAATTTAAAGTCATAGTATTCTAATGCCTTTAATAATGTATATAAACATTTAATAATCATTGCATGTTTAGGCTATTTCTAGTTATCAGGATGGGTAATTGCCAGGTATTTTCAGATCCTAAGTATTCCTAGAACTTTTCTGCGATGAGGACCGTGTGCCCCAAAAGACACTGAGCCACGGGGAGTTGGGTCTCTTCCCTCCCTGTCAGTCACTTTCCACACATGTGCACGTGCACACACATACACACACACTCACACTCCTGTTGTCAATTGTTTCTGAGGATTGGAGTGGATGTGGAAAGATCTGGAAGGCAGGAAGGGCAGGGGAGGGCAGGGTGATGGTGACAATGACAGGGCCAGCAATCTGGCCTCCTCAGAGGCATTCTGTGCAGGGAAGTGTTACTACCACTTCCTGTTCTATATGGATCTGTGTTTCTGAACCAGGGCGAGTATGGTGGGAAGAGAATGGAACATGCTTTTACCTTCTGAAGGGCTGACTGGTTTGTTTGGTTTCCATGGGAAACAGATGCACAGAACACTACATGCTGAGTTTCACAATTCGTGTCAGTTGACCTACTTGTGAAAGTTTCTCTTAGATCCTTGAAAATAGATTTACCCTGTGTGTGTGTGTGTGTGCATGTGGGTGCGTGCGCACACACATGCATTTGTGTTCCCTGGAATTTGGTAGACGAGACATCACAGACTGCCAAGTAGATCCTATCTTTTTTTAAAAAGGATTTTATTTTTTCAAGTAATCTCTACACCCAGTGTGGGGCTTAAACTCACAGCCCTGAGATCAAAAATCACACGCTCCCCTGTCTGAGTCAACCAGGCACCCTGGATCCAATCTTAAACCAGAAATTTTGTGCTTAACAATTAATTTTAAAAATCCATTATTTGATGAGGGGATTAATTATTTAGGAGCTACATTTCATTTTAAGAGTATTTGAAGATAATATCTCAAAAGGAAATCTTTCACAGTGATATAACACCCTCCATTCATAGAGAGAGTGGCATACTTGTGAATAGACTTGTTGAATATGTCTGAATAGGCTAGTTTTAGTCTCCACAAAGAATGAGTACTGGTAATGGATTTTGTTGCATACTGACCAGTCAGCTCAGATGACAGCATGAAACATGTGTTATGCTAATTCACAATCTCCTGGATATGAGATATTTGAATACAAAGAAACAAATGTAATATTTGTTCCCCCCCTACTGGGACAACAAACTTGTAAACTGAAAAACTGAAGGAGCTAATATGATAGAAATTAGTTAATAATGCAGACATTCATCAGTTCTGTTCAAGAAAATAAAGCAATTAGGTATTCAAATTTTTAACCTAAAAAGCAAATTTATTTCCTGCAGGCATACCATATTTGGGATTATGAACCCTAATATATAAAGTATTGTTATAAATCAATAAGATAAAAGACAAACATCTAATAGGCAAGTGGGCAATGAGCGTGAACAAGCAATTCATAATAGAAAATATTAAAATCTCAGAAACCTAGGAAATTTTATTTAATTTCATTACTAATTAGGAAAATGTAAGTTAAAATAAAATGTTTTATAGAAGGTAAAAGGAATTCAATCAATTACAAGTATCTGAATAAAATTTGGGGGTAACATTTTTATTAATATCAAACATTATGCATATGTATACATAATATATGCATATACTTTAATATGCAGTATAGATATACAGTGTATATTAATACATATTAATGTATATGCATAGATCATGACACCATAACTCTGCTTCTAAGAATTTGTCTTAATTGAACAAATTTTCAAAGACACATCAAAAGGTATTCAACACATGCTTATGGTTATTAGCAAAAATATAGATATAACATATATTAATAATGACTTACATTTTTTGAAAAATTATGGAATACTATATGGACAATAAAATGGTTACATGCCTATATTTATTGACATGGAAAGAGTTATATATTACTAAGTGATTAAAGGAGGTTTCAACATAGGATGACCCTATTTTATATGTACAAGTATGACTGTGAGAGTCTTACAGTGTTGTGGGGGGAGTGTTTTTGTAAAAATAAAAGATTATAAGTATTTTCATGTTTTGTGATGATCTATGGTTGACCCTTAAACAACAACACAGGTTTGAACTATAGCGTTCACTTATACATGGATGGTTTTTGGTACAGTACAGTACTGTAAATGTATTTTCTCTTCTTTATAATTTTCTTAATAACATTTTATTTTCTCTTGCTTACCTTATTGTAAGAACACAGTATAGAATACAGGCAACATACAAAATAGGTGTTAATGTCATCGGTAAGGCTTCTGTTCAGTAATAAGTTATTAGTAGCTAGGTTACTGGGGAGTGAAAAGTTATATATGGATTTTCAAATGCATGTGAATCAATGCCCCTAACCCCCACATTGTTCAAGGGTCAACTGTATGTTATTTTACAAATAAGGGGAAAAAATAAAGTTGTTTATTTTGAAAAGCATACTGTTGATCGTGTGTTCTATATATGCCACCATATTGTTCATGAGAATGATAAATTCCGGCCCTTAGCATTCATGAATGATCATCTCTAGATAGTGGAAAATTAAGACCTATTATGAAAAGAACTGACAAAGAGTAAGTGTAATGAAAACCAAAGTATGCAACTGAATGACATTTATTGTGTACATAAAGGGGGGTGTCCTCTATTTACGACAGATCAAAAGATGATGGGCATTACAAGAATATTAGGTAGAAGGGAAAATTATGTTTTAGAAAATATATGTAATTTAATATGAAAATTATTAAATAAGGGATGGTGAAGAATTTTTTCCTTATCTTTATCTTTTACAATGACTTTTAATCAATTAATAACAAATCTCATCTGGGAATTAGGATGCCAAAAATTTTACAGATCTTTCCATTTAACCCAAAGTGCTACAGGTGTGCCCAGTGGCTGGAAAACTGCATTACTTGGGTTCATGTCATTCATTAGAACAGCCATTTCTTTGGTTTAATAGACTTTAGCTACAATTCAACACAAGAGCATCTTCATATTTGCAGTGAAATGTTACTGCTGGCCACTTGAGAAGGATCTATTTTTCTCCTAGAATTTCAGATTATGTTCAACATTAGATGCATGGTAAAATTTGGACTTGTAGCATCGATGTGAACATCTCTCAAGAGTTAAAAATAACGTAAATGAAGCTTCCATCAGAAAACTTATAAGGGATATAATTTCTTGGTATTTGTGTTTGATCGCCGAGTTCTGTGCCAGGTCACACATTCAGCTGCCTGGCAGCCCCTGCAATATATAAAAAGTACTTCCATTTTTATAGGAATGTGCTGGCAAAAATCTACCACTTCTATGAATTATTAGTCCTTTTCTGCTAATTATTTTGAAAAAAAAAAGCAGAGGTGTAGGTCCAGGTTCAAGTGGCTCTTAACATCTGAGACATACTTGGTCTAAAACTGTTCAATTAGAAGAAAATCTCTGCCTCATATGGCCACCAGGCCTACCACTGCATTATGAAGCCTCTGGGAAAAACCATGTTACTTTCTTTTTGTATTAGACATTGAGCAACAGATTGAAGGAATGATTGATAAAAGTAATGGCTGAGGAAACATGATAATAAAATGAGTAACCAATTTACGACAGAAAGGTAGAGATTTTTGCATATTCCATGACATCTATGAAAAACAGAAAATTACAAACTGAAAAGGACCTGTTGGAAACCCTGGAACTCAGATTTTCAACCAACAGGCATAGTTCTGTGATTTTAAGCTGCTACTAATAAACAAATTCGAAGAAGTAAAAATTAATCAGCCCTGTCCCATCATCTTCAGGCTACATATCGGCGTGTGGCCTTCTGTCTATGTTCATTTGCATAAATTGAACTCCTGCAGGTCACGCTGAGTGCTAAACAGAATTAACACAGTTTTGGAAACTCAAGGTCTTAGATGAAAGGTCATATGGGAAGGTGTTTGATGACATATATTCTACTGGAGTCTCTCCTATGCTTCTAAAATTAATAATCAGACACACAGAACTTTGTGGAATTAAAAACTTGGTTTGAATTCCATACTGTAGTCAGACGAGGGTGAGAGACAAATGATAACAAGCAGAGTAAGGAAAGGAAAATGAAGAAGGAAGGAAAGGCAAGAAGACCTCCCCCAAAGGATCACAAAGCAGTGAGTAAAGAAGTTCAGAACTTTGACTCTGGGCCCTAAATCTAGATTGCCCTGTCTCCTGGGCCAGGGAGCCCCAGCAGAATCCACCCATTGGCTTGGGGAAGATCGTTCCCAAGAAAAGAGGTTTCCGTAACTTCTCTCTCCTTTGGAAAAGAACAGGAGCTTGGAGCATCAGAGGCCAATAGGAGAATGGGGTTAGGAGGTGTCTTGTTTGTTCTGTAAAGGAGCGATTGCTGATTGATTTATTTGAGAACTTCTCTGCCTGGTGGTGCTCCCCTGGACGGTCTGTGCTTCAGGATGCTGTAGGGCATTTTGTTAACCTTGGGCACAGACAGCATAGATACAGGAACTTGCTCTACAGACTGAATGGCCTTGACTTTTGGTTTGTCCGCAGCTTCCGGACGCTGTCATACCCCGTTCCAGATTTCAGTTCTGTTGCTGGATGTTGGTACTATCAGGGGCAATTTTTAGAAGTGAAGAATCATAACTCGTTATTTCTGACTTCATCTACAATCTGAAGGGAAAAATCCCTCTAGGCCTTGTATCTGATCTTCTATGCTATATGTTGTTCTTTTTGTTGGTGCTCTCCTTTGCTTTCCCCTGAAGAATGGAACATGGTTTAGACTTCTCCACATTATAAATCTCATTTGAAAAGTGTTGAATCAAGGAAGTCTGCCAGTCACTTTTGTTTTCCCTACTTTTCTCTCTCCCTGTTGGACTGCTCCGGCAAAGGAGAATAATATTACCTTACCATGTAAAACATGGTTAATGACTTTAAAAGAATTCCCCAACAACTGAATAATGAGCTGCCAAAAATATTCTTGGTGCCAGAGGGATCTGGATATGTCTGTTTCATTTATTGTGTGTTTCTCATTTCATCATGACTAAGTGCTCACAAAAGACATAAAAACCCAAACCTCTAGGGTATGTAGTGCTGGAGGGCAGAACCCGTATTTTAATACATTCAGTCCTATACCTAACACAGTAAGTATCCACAGCAAATGATGATGAATGCCAGTTGTATGTAAGATGCTCAGAGTATCAGTTAAGTTACTGTCTAGCCACTAGAAGGAAGTCATTCTTCTATCATCTCTATTGTGCTTGGTTGAGTAGCTGAAGAAAATTCATTCCAAGGAGCACTGGGAGTCTTGCACCAAAAACTTTTATCCTGTTGTGCTCATTTGAGTGAGTTTACTTCACTAAGAAATGTGAAGATGGAACCTATTTCTTCTTTTAAAATTTTTAAATGTTTCTTTTTGAGAGAGAGAGAGGAGGGGAGGGGCAGAGAAAGAAGGAGACACAGAATACAAAGCAAGCTCCAGGCTCTGAGCTGTCAGCACAGAGCCCGATGCGGGCCTCAAACTCATGAACTGCAAGATCGTGACCTGAGCTGAAGTCAGATGCTTAACTGACTGAGCTGCCCAGGTGCCCCTGGAACCTATTTCTTAACTAAAGATTCATGTTTTAAGAGCCCAAAAGTACAGTATCGCAAAGTCATTTGTTTTTATTTTGCCTTGATAATAGATTGCATCTATTTTCTTAAAAACTTATTTAAAAAATGAAATTAGGGATGCACTCAGCAGATCTGGGAAAAAATGAAACTGTAGAAAAAAATGTAAAGGTGCTTTCTCACTGGAAGCAAGTGAAGGAGAATAGCTTCTGGACCCCCTTAGAAACCGTTCCTCTAGCCTCCCCTAGACCCTTCCCACTTGGTCTGAGCTCAGACTGTCTGGTTCTTACTTGGCAGGAGACTCAATCTCTCCCACTTCTCTGTTTGGGCCAGGCCGTTGCCAGCTGTCTTTGAATACAATGTGGTTTCTGACTCAGGTTCTGTTATGTTTTGCCAGGGTCTTAATTGCTAGTATCTCAGGGGCAGGATAATTGTCTTCCAATTCCTGAGATAGGGATTTTGAATTGTCTTGCCTGTGACTCACAGGACAGATGACATTCATATGGGCCCACTCCCCTGGACCAGGAGCCATGGACATTCCTGGACTGGTTAACTAAAATTCCGTGACTCCTACTTCTGCTCAGCAAAGCATACTGGAATTCAATTGGATAAGAGTGACTACATCCAAGGAGATAAGCCTGAATCTGCTTTAAATCTGTGTGTGTGCATGTGTGTTTGTGATTCATAACAAAAATGTAGTCCTTTATTATGTATAATACTTGCTTAAAATGCTTCCTCATAACCAAGTGGATGAGCCCAAGGCAAACATCATGTTCATGCTCCCTTGGGACTCAGTCCTCAGAGAGGGCCCAGGGAGACCACTGTTTAATCCCCTGCCTTTCCAGAAAGCCTAAGGCCTCTCTAGGAGACACTGAGTTGCCACTGGACATTAAAGCATCTGAGGCAGAATTCTCAAGAAAGACACAGCACCATCTTAGTTAACTGTGACTTGGGGGAAAACAAACAGGGTAGATAGACTTTATCTGCCTCTGGAGACCCAGTGTTGAATCTCCCATTTGCAGAAATCAATTGTACAGAAAGGCAGTGATTATCTGCTGCAATTAACAAGCAGTTGGGGTGCCTGGGTGGCTCAGTCTGTTAAGTGTCCGACTTTGGCTCAGGTCACGATATCACAGTTCATGAGTTTGAGCCCCATGTCGGGCTCTGTGCTGACAGCTCAGAGCCTGGAGCCTGCCTTGGATTCTGTGTCTCCCTCTCTGCTCCTTCCCTGCTCACACTCTGTTTCTCTCTTTCTCAAAAATAAATAAACATTAAAAAAAAACAACAAGCAGCTAATGCAAGGCATAACTCTTGAATTTAGGGCTAGGTGGGTGTTTACTGAACTGAAAATGTATTTGCCACTGACTCATGTAAAATGTCAAACCATGGATTTNCCCTCTCTGCTCCTTCCCTGCTCACACTGTTTCTCTCTTTCTCAAAAATAAATAAACATTAAAAAAAAACAACAAGCAGCTAATGCAAGGCATAACTCTTGAATTTAGGGCTAGGTGGGTGTTTACTGAACTGAAAATGTATTTGCCACTGACTCATGTAAAATGTCAAACCATGGATTAGTACGGACCCTTAACTTCTATTAATGCAGTTTTTGTTAAAGTGGTTTTTGATGAAAATTACCATTCTTCTGTCTATCAAGTACCTATAAGGTAGAGAAGAATTATTACATGAAAAAAATTATAGAAAATCATTTTTTAAACCCAGATGTTCTTTTATGGATTTAGATATACCACTCTTTAAATCACGTCACTGAAAACAGTATTTTTTGCATTCAAGAGACTGTTGATTTAAATGTTTGTCTTTAAAAAGGAAGAACTGGCTAAAATGAGCAAATCAGAGAACTCTAGATGCTGGCGAGGATGTGGAGAAACGGGCACCCTCCTACACTGTTGGTGGGAATGTAAACTGGTACAGCCCCTCTGGAAAACAGTGTGGAGGTTCCTCAGGAAACTAACAATAGAACTCCCCTATGACCCAGCAATAGCACTGCTAGGAATTTACCCAAGGGATACAGAAATGCTGATGCATAGGAGCACATGTACCCCAATGTTCATAGCAGCACTCTCCACAATAGCTAAAACATGGAAAGAGCCTAAGTGTCCATCAACAGATGAATGGATCAAGAAGATGTGGTTTATCTATACCATGGAATACTACATGGCAATGAGAAACAATGAAATCTGGCCATGTGTAGCAACATGGATGGACCTTGAGGGTGTTATGCTGAGCGAAATAAGTCAGGCAGAGAAGGACAAATATCATATGTTTGCACGTATAGGAGGATTAGGAGGAACTTGACGGAGGAACATGGGGGAGAAGAAGAGAGGAAATGGTA
This sequence comes from Crocuta crocuta, assembly GCF_008692635.1. Classification (NCBI taxonomy): domain Eukaryota; kingdom Metazoa; phylum Chordata; class Mammalia; order Carnivora; family Hyaenidae; genus Crocuta; species Crocuta crocuta. The sequence continues at coordinate 2,566,967 of NW_027532249.1, forward strand.
GGGGAGAGGGAGAGAGGCAAACCATGAGAGACTCTTGAATGCTGAGAAACAAACTGACGACTGATGGATGTGGGGAGGGAGGGGGGATGGGCATGGAGGAGGGCACTTGTGGGGATGAGCACTGGGTGTTATATGAAAACTATATAATATAGTTTTGACAATAAACTATTTGTAAGAAAAAAAATAAGTAAAACTATTTCTCCAAAAAAATAAAAAATAAAAAGGAAGAACTGTTATCTTTGTGTTTCAACACTGGTGAGATAAAGGCCTGTTGTTTAAGGAGTTGGACCTTGAGAGCACCATCTTGCTTTCCATGTGCCACATGAAATTAAAAGTTGCATTTTAGAGAGTACAACTTACAAGATGCTGTTGGATTAATTTAGACAGGAGAGTTTTACTCCTGTTATTCTGATACATACAGATGTTTAGAGAATGATTATGTGGCTTGCTGCATAACCAGAGGGAAGGGAGGTAGAGCTTTGTCCCATTGCTCGTTATGTTGAATGTTCTCTAAAAGGCCATTTGGGGACTGGAGGTGGAGAACAATGTGTTTGAGGGAAAACTCATCCCATTTAGCTGTAAAACCAAATATCTACCAGAGTGTGCAAAAACAGGACAAACCTAACTGCATGCTTGAGGTACATCAATTAATTCTGTTCTTTCATCTCGTTTATAGGCTCAACATGGGAGAAGACATTTCGGCAGATTGGCTTTGAAAGGTAAGCAGCATTTAGCATGGCTTTACTTTTTCTGTTCACCTGTCCTGTTTCGTTATAAGTAATTTACTAATGATAAATCAGTGGTCTCGCCACCGCTGCTATAGGGACTCTGTGCCCATGAGGAAGTCATCATTTTGCCCCCAGAGCCTCTGTTTCCTATAATTCACAGTAACCCTTTGAGTTATAAAATCCCTACCAGTGCATAGGGCGAACATGGAGATCAGATGGAGGAATTTATATGAAAATGTCTTTTAAATCAGGAAACGGCATCAAAGGTGAGTTGTCTAATTAGAGAATTATGGGAAGTCGTTTGCTCCTTTCTGGCTTTAACACTACATGTGTCCTATTAGTTGTAAGGTTTTAGCACAAAGAAATGTATATTGATATTGACATCTTCCCAATCATCAAAATTGTTAGATCTTAGTCACTGCAAGTTAGTAGGTGAGATCATGTCACTCCTAGCTAAAAGCAGCTCTACGCCAGCATCTCCCCAAAAGAAAACAAAATGGAGTTATTATAACATCAAAGTAGAGGTAGTGTTAATAAGGTCACTCACCGACCTGCCTTGGAACTGAGTGGCAGCCTGTGTGACAGATCTGTCCCATTTGGTGTCTTATATGGTGCTTGACAGGTCGGTACAACTATTGGAATAGAGGAAAGTGATTTTAGTTTATTTTTTACTCTAAAAGAAGATTTTGACTAGTTCTTTTTATCATATTGGAAATGTGTTTTTATCTATCTTAATCAGGCTGACAGAGTGCTTAGAGAAATAATAAAATACTTTAAAATGTATTTCTCCATGAGCAAGAGAGAATAGCTAGCTCATCACCAGGCTCACTGTGGTGGCATTTCCTATACCATTTTTTATTTGATTCAAGGATTTATTTCTCTCTCCACTTAAACTTCCATCGAAAATCAGCACCATTGCTGTTAATCCCAGTAAATCCTTGTAGTTTTTTCTGAAGGTTATTGCATGAGGTTGGCTTGAGATAGGTGGATCTCACGGGCCAACTTAAAACAGAGAGTGGAAAATCGTGTCATTCCTCCATTTTGTGTGAAGTCTTTTCCCGAAGTATTTTTCTTGATCTTTCGTGTTATGACAAACACCAATTATAAGCAAAGGGGTGAAAATAACAAATTGAAAGTCATTATCCAGCTTCAGTTGGATTTTATCATACTTCTTTTGTCTGTGTGGTTTTTTTTTTTTTTTGTCTATTAAAAAAAAACGCCTTAGACACCATGTCATTTTGCCCCTACATAAGTTGAGGATACATCTCTGGGGGAAAAAAGTGGGTGTTTTCTTCCAGAATCATAATACCATCATACCAAATGCAAATAACAATAAGTTCATAGCAGGAAGCCTGGGTGACTCTGTTGGTTAAGCATTGGACTCTTGACTTCTGGTTCAGGTCATGATTTTGGGGTTCATGAGTTGTAGCCCCAAATCGGGCTCTAGACTGACAGCGCAGGGACTGCTTAGGATTCTCTGTCTCCTCTCTCTCTCTGCTTCTCCCCGGCTTGTTCTCTCTCTCTCTCTCTCTTCCAAAAATAAATAAACTTTAAAAAACAAAACAAAACAATAAGCCCTTGGCATCAATGCTTTCATTTCCTGACCATCTCAAAAATGCTATCTTAAAGATACTGGTTTGAGTCAGTGTGCTATTGAAGCCCACACATCCCCGTTTGTTGTTACATCGCAGATAACAATCCTCTCCCAATTTCATTTTGTTTTTCTTCATGACATTGACTTATGAAGAAACCAGGTCATCTGTATGGGAGAATGTCTCACATTCTGGATTTATCTGTTTGTGGGATTGTCTTTCTATTCAGTCCCCCTGTTTCATGTAAATTCAGTATATTCCCTTTCACTCACTGGGAACAACTTCACATTGGCTTTTTGTCCTTTTGACACAGGACCACTGGTCTATTATAGTTTCTGTGTTTCTAGTACAGTTATATGTACAAGCCCATCCAGTATTCTGGACTCAGAGTCAGCCATACCTCCAAGGAGCCCTACTCTTTTTGTGGAGAGTGGTAATTTGAAATCACAGTCTAAATAGTTGGGATGCCCATCATTTCTGGACCATCATTGTTTCCGGGCTGTTTCTTCAATACATGTTAGAGCTAGAAATACATTTTTTAAATTTAAAAAAATATCCTAAATTTATACATTTTTTGCAAATCAAATGTAGCCTTACAGAACTTTTAACTTCTCTGGTACTATATCTGTATTTATTTTATTTTTCACTGAACATCTTGGTTCTTAACAAAATTTATTTCATTTTAATGTGCATATATATAATATATAAAAATATAAAATATTACATATAATATGNTGCATCACCTTGGGGTGCCTGGGTAGTTTAGTCAGTTAGGTGTCTGACTCTTGATTTTGGCTCGGGTCATGATCTGAGAGTCATGAGATCGAACTCTGCCTCAGGCTCTGTGTTGGGCATGGAGTCTGCTTAAAATTCTCTCTCTCTCCTCTCCCTCTGCATCTTCCCACACCCTGTTCACACTCATGCTCTCTCTCTCCCTCTCTCAAAAAACAAAAATATAAAATAAATAAATAAATAAAATAAAGTTTTCTTTGGCTTAATTCTATATTACATGAAGGATGTACAATTAAACAATGAAAAGTAAAGTTGCATAAGGTTTTTTTTCTATGTGATTATATTCTAATTTTTATATGTAACTTGGCTCATTTGTTTCAGAACCTTTTTAATTTGAATGGATTTTTAAAATTTCATTTTTTGAATACATAGCATTTATATAACTCCAAGTACCAATTATATGTTTTTATACATATAAAGTGTTTTCAGAGAAATGTCACATGCATCCCCTTCCCCTGTGCCCCACGCCTTCCTCTTACAATTACCGTGTTTATTAGCTTTTGGTTAAATGCTTTGGTGTGTTTATTTTCACATGTGCGAGCGAGTACTCGTGTATCTCTGCATTCTTACCCTATTCTTGCATGAAGAGTGGCATATTATATACATTATTCTACACTTTGAGAGTATATTGTGGAGATCGTTCCCCATCAGTGTCTATAGGTATTCTTTACTCCATTAACCTGCACTCCTTTGTGTGGGTAAGCCAACACAAGGGATGAGATTGGTCACATTAGGGATCTTATCCAGTATCAAGCTTTACTAATAATTTTAGGGATTCAAATGACCAAGGGACACTGGTAATGTAAGGAGAAGTCTAGGATAGCCCATGTGGCTCCTCGGGTCCTTTGTCATACCAGATCTATCCTTTTTGGCCCAAAGTGATTGTTGAGGTTTCTAATGAAATGTATAAGTCCCTCACATAGGAGGAAGCATTTGATTTTGCAACATGTCTAGTTTTATGCATAAGAAATTTGAAGGGCTCATGTGACCATCTCCAGAGAGTCATAACTCATCAGTCTATGGATTGAAGATTTGTTTATTGTAACATCTTAAATCAGGGCTTTCCTGCTTGAAGCATTCCATTGGTGAGGACTCTCTTCCTAGCAAAAGAAAAAATAATTAATTAATTAATTAATCTATTTGCCAGGAGCCTGAACCAGGTCACTTACCTTCTTCCCTCAACCTCAGTATCTCCTTGGCAGTCAGGGGAAAACAGATCACAAGTCACTTCTTTTCCAGTACCCTATGGATGGACAATCAAGCCATTTCCAGTCTCTTGCTCTTCCAAAAGAACTCTGTAATGAATAACCCTGTGCACACTTATGCTTTTGCCAGATATCTTAGGGATTAGATTCCCAAGGACAATCAAAGAGTAAATTTATATGGAGTTTTGCTAATTTTGCCAAGTTTCACTCTCTAGAGTTTTGACGGCTGCTCTCCCACTAGCAGTGCCTGAGAGTAATTATTTCCCCAGTGCCTCATCAACAGCATATACAGTCAGACTTGAGATTTTTGCCAGTCTGATAGGTGAAAAATGGTATCTCAGTGCCCATTTAATTTGCATTTATCCTGCGTCATTTTTCTGTTAAGTAAAGAACAGGTTAAGATCTTTGCTGTCAACTAAGTGAAGCACTTTGAGCAAGAGCTTCTTCTCAGATGGTTAAGGATTCATTGACCAAGGTTTCAATGAACAGGATTTGGCAGCTGAGGCATTTTCCGTGTGTTTCCGTCATACAAGTTTGTATGACTTTAACCTTTCCCCCTTACTTGAATAATGATCGAAGGAAACAGCTACCTGTACTCAGCACTATGTTAAACAATGTCTAGCCCATATGGCAACCTCACAGATGAGAGATTGGTAAATGGTTACTATAAAGGACACATAGTAAACATTTCAGATTTTACAGGCCATACAATTTCTGTTACAACTTCTCAATTTTTCCTTTATAGCAGAAAGCAGTCATAGACAATTAGTATGGCTATATTCCAATAATATTTGATTTACAAAAACAGGCAACTGGCCATTATTTATTGACACTACCCCCTCCCCCCACTATAGACTGTGGTTGCCATCTCACAGGTAAAGAAACTCAAAGAAATCAAGAATCTACCCATATACTCATGGCCATTGACTTGCATTAGTACTCACCTATATTCATTTCCAGGTTTGCCTGGTTCCCAAGATGAAGATTTTTATACCACAACACCCTAAATTCTTCATTATGGGTCTCTTTTGTTTAGTGTTGTTTTATTTTTCATGTCCCTAATAGCTCTCGGGATATAGTCTCCAGTCACAGTCTTACTGGATCTTCTTATTTGAAAAAAGCTAGTCAGTATAAAGTTCATTTTTCAATGCCTCCCTAAAATTGTTATACTTGCAAATATATGTACAAATAAAAACATTGTTAAGGAATATATCAAGTGCTATACTTTATTTTTTGACCCGTAATCTCAGCTGGGTGATCATCCTGATCTTTAGATGTTACTTTAAAATGCCATCTTGAAGGAGTGCCTGGGTGGCTCAGTCGGTTGAGCATCCGGCTTCAGTTCAGGTCATGATCTCACGGTTTGTGGGTTCAAGCCCCACTTTGGACTCTGTGCTGACAGCTCAGAGCCTGGAGCCTGTCTTCAGATTCTGGGTCTCCCTGTCTCTCTCTCTCAAAATAAATAAATGAATAAATAAGTTAATACATTAAAAATAAAAGTAAAATAAAATAAAATGCCATCTGTGTTTTCCTATGTTATCCTATGTTTTCTCATTTATGCACAGGGGATATTCTCTGCCTTGCATCAAGCATTTTAAAATATAGAACAAGTATTGATCTTTGGGGTTATTGTGCATTTACAGTTGCAGACTGTTGACCAGTGCTATTAAATGTGGCTATGCTTTTTTCTTCTCGAGTTTAACCTCTTCTTTCTCTTAAAGGGAATTCCAATTATATCTTAAATGAAGCGATCTTGTTCTTTAGAGCAATTGTATAGAGATATTGATCCTTTTGTCGCCATGTCCTTTGAAGTTTGACAATCAATCTGTTTACTAGCAGATTATTTTAAAGTGGCCACATCTAAAGAAAAGTGACTAAGTCAGCTAAAGCTTCAAAGTTTACTCCAAGAATAAGAAAGCAAAGATGCCCTTTGTTGTACATTTTGTAACTGAAAGGAAGACCTAGGGATGTGCCATGTCTGCTCTCCTTATAGGAACACTTGCTGTGAGATGGTTTTCATCCATTTCCTTTGTGGAATCTGTGTGAATATATACATTATCTCAGAATAAGTACACATGGTCACAGTTTATGGGGCTGAATTCATGACAGTGTGTATATTCACCCTGCAGACAGCCACATTGCCCCTCTGTGGAGGATATCAAGAGTTTGTTTTAGGATTTCATCATAGGAATGTGCTGTAACATATGAAGGTTCGTATATCTTGGATCTGATCTTCATTACCGCCTCCCCAGCCCTGCTACTACAATGTTGATATTTGCATAACAAAAGCAGACATAGGAATTTTTGTTGTTGTTACAAAGAAAAAAATTTGTGCCTAACAGTTTAGTTTCAATCTGAAAGCTCACCTTCCTATGCAGATTGTCTAAATTAATGATTGTAAATGTTTCCAAATCACAGTCATTCATTAATCTCTTTTCCAGTAATGCACATGGGCATGGCTTTGTAAATTCACTGATACCATGCATGTTCTAAACAAGTGTATCAGCCAGGAAATAGCCCACATTTTCAGGGGCTTCATCCAACAAATGTATCTCATTCAGGTAAAATCTAATGAGGAGGCCAGATTAAGAGGCAGCTTGCCTTCTATGTGGCATGCCATTCCTTGGCTTCAATCTTGTGACACTTCTGTCTCAACATGACTCTTCTTCTGAGTTTGCTTAAGCATGGAAGGAGAACTTGAAGGAATACACACTGACCCTTAAATGTTTCCACCTGGAAGTGGCATTTGTCACTGCGACTCACAGTTTTGGTCACCTTGCTAATAATTTAGGGGGAAGATGAGGTGTCACTCTGCTGTGACAGAGGTAGAAAAGTTGGAAGGCACTCGTAACATCTATCACAATAAGTTCTGAGCAAGTTCTGAAATGGCTTTCTCTTTCCAAAGCTGCACTTTTCATCTGAGAAAAAAAAATATTCTAGCAAGTAAATAGGCTCCTGCAGAGTAACTTGCCAAAAGAAATAAAAGTTCCTACTTTCTGGGAAATCTTATTGCTGCCTACTTTAAAATAACAATCTTATACTTTTTTTTTTTTACCTAAAAAGTGGAGAGCCTATTCTTAATGAATCTGTGTAATCAGCACAGTACCTCAAATTAGATCATTAGTAACAATATGGCATGGGACTTTATTTGATGCTCTACTTAGATTGTGGAATGAAGTATCTTTCCTCTTCAAAGAATATTTTAAAATATAAATCACCCTGAAAAGAGCCTGCTATGATGAAACACAAATATTCCAAGGATTTTTTTTTTTTTTTTGCCAATGTAGACATAATTCAAAAAACATGGCTTTGTCTTCGGGGAGGGTTCGGCAGCCTTCCACAGCCTAGTCTGCTGTCAGGCTCCTTCCTCGCATCTACCCTGTGAAGACCTTCCACTCACCATTCTAATTTTAAATATTACTGCTTTTGCGATATCTTTCCTGATGGCTTCCTCCCCGGGCCTCGCCTCTTCCATCACACCTCGTGCATTCTTCTGCTACGCTGTATTAGTAGCATGCCATATTGGATGAAATGTACACATATATGATCAGCCACCTCATATTGTGTGAAATACACTTTGTATTGAAACTTATTTCCTGTGTTTCTTGTCCTTTGGATCTTGAAGTCTGTGAGTGTGTGAAGGATGGAAGTGTCTTGATACCCAGGGCACTCTTGCTGTGCGCTAGCTCACGGGACGTGTGTTGAGTACACAACTGAGTCCTTCGTGGGGAGGAGCCCAGGGGTTGGTTGGAAAGGGACTGTATAAGAGTGTGCTTTTTAGGAGGCATGAGAGCAGGGTCCCACTTCTCCTTTTCCCTGCACTGTGGCAGCATGTAGGAGGATCCGGAAGCCTGCAGCAGGAGCCAGTCATCGCTGAGAGCAATAGGGAGGAGGATGTGGCTTTATTCCGTGTGTCAGTGGGAGCTATTACTTAATTCGCTGACCTTCTTATTCACATAGAGTGTCCTGAGTCTCTCTTCTCAAAGTACCGAGTCTAATGTTCTGAGTTTGGCACCGGCTGCTTCCCATCATAGGATCTCTATGATAGGATTAAGAGTTTCACCAAGACAGGAGCCTTGTCGGTCTTGTTAACCAAGACACCTTGCACCTAACGCACTTAGTGAAATGGTTGGATAAAGGAAGATAGGAGTGAGGACCTGATTCTGTGGCAACAAAGCCAGGGTCTTTGTACCGTGTTTCATTGGCTTTCCCCCATTCCTGCCTATGGTGCCTTTCAGGACACTCGCAGTTGTTTGTGCCCAACCCCCACTTTATCCCAGAGCCTTCCCCTTACCCCACTGACCACCATCCTCAGGGTCCTGTTCTGTCTTCCCATTCTCTGCTGCTCTTCTTTTAGAACAAAGCCACCAGGTAAGTTCATAATCTTAAATGTACTTATCAGTGACTTAGACTAGACCTATCCTTCTGAGGGAAAGATCTATGTCTCACTATCTTATAACCTCTAGTGCCGGCCCAGGCTTTGGCAAATTAAAGGCATTTAATAAGTGTTTGATAAATGGCCTTTCAAATAAATATTAGTATGGCATTTCTCTGTTGGCCCAGCCCCATGGAATCTGCTCTTCCTGATAAATTGTAGTTTCTATTGGTTTTGGAGAATAAACAGATTCCTTGAGAAATTTAAGGCCAATTTTCAAATTCTTTTTAATCCTCCCACTTTATGTGTAACTCACTAGCTGTGCTTTTGAAATTAATGCTGATTCTGCAGGTAATGCTATATAAAATGTGGGAAATAATGGAAAGGTACACTCCAATGATGGATTTATGATGTGCATTTCTATATGAAAACTTGCATCCAAGAAATGTGATGGTTAAGGGAAACCAATTTTGACGGAAACAAAGATATCAATGTCTAGAGTCACTGTTTATTTTCCTGAAATTTTTAAGGTCATAAGTCTGTGGGATAAAATGGATGATTTTGAATACCTATTCATTTAGATCAAGACAAGTATTTCCTTATATTGCCTTTCAAAGACGCCTACAGAAAGGAAAACACATTAAGTTCAAATCACAACATTGCTATGATCTTGTGGTCTATGGAGTAAATCAAGGGAAATCATAGCTGGGCTTTAGCAATGTGTTGTCACACTCACAGCATTTAAGTCAATGGTATTTTTGCACATAGATGTAGGTACACAATAGATGTTTCTAAATTAAATGATTTACCCTGTTGTTGGGTTGGTTTTCTGAAAGATGAGCTACTAAATTCTTGAATTCCTTCAGACCCCATGTAAATATTCCTGGAAGCTTTAGCAAGCTGTTTTGAAATTATGATATAAAACCTTTGTCAAAGTAATTTCTTAATATTTTTTATTTATTTTGAGAGAGAGAGAAACAGCATGAGTGAGGGAGTGGCAGAGAGAGGGAGAGAATCCCAAGTGAGCTCTGCATAGTCAGCACAAAGCCCTACTCAGAGCTCGATCTCATGAACCACGAGATCCTGACCAGAGCCAAAATCAAGAAGTTGGACACTTAACCAACTGAAGCTACCCAGGCACCCCTGTCAAAGTCATTTATACACAGGAAATGACTAGACAAAAAAAGGTGTGTTTGTATTTTGGTATTTAAAATTAAGCCCAACTTACATGTTTATTCATTTATTTGAACAAGTTGAACATTTTCAAACCTCTAATTTGGGCCCACCTCTGGGCTAGATTTGGATTTTCAGAAGAACATGACAGGGTAAGGGAGTTAGATTTTTTAAAGACCTATCGAGCGGTGGCCTCTCTGAGAGCACTCTGTGTATCTGATTTATTGAATTCTTAGAACATTCAGGAGTTGGATTCTGCTGACTTATGCTAGGCCACCTAACAACCTCATACCCAGAGACTCACAAGACCAGGGGTTTGTGCCTTGTTCATGTTAGGTATTGGCTTCAGAGGCTGTGGACCAACTGCGGCTCTTCTCCAAAAGCCTTTTTCGTTCTGGGATCCAGGCTGACACAGAGCCTTCATTTGGCACATGCCCTTCCTGTGGCTGGGCAAAGTGCTATGGGCAAGGCAAGCAATGGCTCTTTCAGCGTTTGCTCAAACAGGAGATGAGCCACTTCTGCTTACGTTTAGTCGCTCTGGCAGGTCACGTGGCCAAGTGACTGTCTGTGGACAGAGCAGCACACTCCTCCTGCAGAGATGCGCTATAAGTCCCACGGGAATGACCAGGAGTGAGTACTACTGTTTCAGGAAAGGAGAGTGTCTAGTTGAAAGAAGTAATATGATCTACCAAAGTAGGCATCTAATAAATGAGCAAAGCAAAATCATAGTGATTAAGTAATTTACTCAAGAACACACAGCTAGTGAGCGTCAAAGACAAGATATGAACTCGCGTTTATGTGACTCTACCTTCCGTTCTTTCACAGTCCACCATCCCAGCATTTATGATGCTTCATGTTGACAAGCATTGGCTGAACACACATTATTGTTCCAGTGCTGAGGGCTGGAGGTGAGGGGATGGAAGGACATGATCTTGGCCTTCTAGAGGACACCAATATGTAAACATACAACATCATGCAGTGCTTATGTGCTACTGTATAGTGCAGTAGCATTTTCATCTGAAAATGTTTTTGAGTGGCTACCAGGTACCAGGTACGATAATAATGATACAAGTAGTGCAGAGTGTAGAAGAGAAAATGGGGCAATGTGCGTGCTTGTGGGGGTACGACCAGAGGCCTGGCCACCTAGCTGGGAGGCAGGGAGGAGTGGTTTGTTTGTGAAACTTCACTTCAGGGGCTGCCCAAGCAGGGTTTGCAAGCATGATTTTTTTGGAAACCAACCGTTAGATGTTAGAGATGGAACACAAGGGACACAAATGAAAACGGAAATGAAATTGACAGAATTGGGAGCCACTGAAGAGTGTGAAACCCGAGGAAGATACTGTTAGATGTACTTCTAGAAGGGTCACGTGGGCAGTGCTACGGACCAGAGGATGGCTTAGATGAGCAAGATCAGTCGGAAAACACTGCAGTATTTCAGGGAAGCGATTAGTCCCATCTGAACTGAGGCAGGGACAACTGAATATGATAGAGAGGATGTATGCCAAATGTGTTTTCAGCTGTAAAATGGGAAGTTACAACTCAGTGGGTAATTGGATGTGATGTGTGAGAGAAGAATTCTGAAATGAGCCACCTTCAGTTGGCTGATTTCATCTTTGGCTGCTCTCTCTCCATCTAGTGCCTGCAACACTCTTCTTCTCTGCCCCAGGGCCTTTCTCTAGCCTGTAGGAAATTTGCTCTGTCCACATGCAGGACAGCCTGGAAAGGCCTGCAAGGAAAGGCCCAGAAGCATCGGTGAGCAGCAGAAGTAAGTGGGTATAGAGATATAGGTGCTGCAGCTGCCATGGACAATCCGAAGGGCATCCCATGGAGTGTGCAAAATAAACTAAAAAAAAACCCCAAAACCTTAGATTCCAATTTTATCTTTCTCGTTGATTTATTTTATGAGTACAAAATAGCGCAATTATTATTTGTAATGTTATTATTTTAATCAACAATTAGGAACCTTTAGAAATCCTTGGTTTATAATTTGGGGGGATATGGGTAGTGTCATGGCATAGATTGCTAGAGAATCTGCTGAAAACAATAGACTCACTTTCCAGAAAAATTCACACACCGACATAAATAGAACATTTTACATGCTGAAGTTTCAGGGGATTCAAAGCACCTCAGAAGCACAACATAGGAAATGAACCTCAGTTAAAAAGCCCTGTTTTATTTATTTAAAAAAATTTTTTTTGTTTACTTATTTTTTCAGACAGAGAGAGACAGAGCATGAGCAGGGGAGGGACAGAGAGAGAGGGAGACACAGAACCTGAAACAGGCTCCAGGCCCTGAGCTATCAGCACAGAACCCGATGCAGGGCTTGAACTCACGAAGCACAAGATCATGACCTGAGCCGAAGTCAGACACTTAACCTACTGAGCCACCCAGGTGCCCCAAAAAGCCCTGTTTTAGATGAAGACAGCATTGTTATTTCTTTCTCAAACTATAAAATCTGCAAATGTTTATTCTCCTCCCTCAATTACCTAGAGGTACATGGCCAGTAGGAGTTAAATTGAGGTCCTAGAATCATACTTGAGACTCCAGAGATCCCAGAGGAAAGGTCCCCCTTCTTTTGCATATGGTTACATTCGGACACAGAGAAATTAAGCAGAAGAGCTAAAATATGATTTTTAAACTCAAGATTGGTCAAAATCCAGATCCGTGTTTACATTTAATAAAACTCAAGTGAAATGGAATTTTATTACTAATGACTTTGTTTTGCCACCATTTAGTAAGGCTCATTATATCATTATTCAACTAACTAATAATATTCAGCCAAGTGCTATAGACATTACTGTGTGTACATCATCTCCACACAGTCTCCTGCAATGTCTGTTAGCACCATGCCAGCTTATGCATATAGAAACCAAGCTGCAGAGTACCTCCCTGTGGTGGCTACATGGCTTGGAAGTAGTAGACAATGGATTTAATCTCTGAACACCACCACTATTCAACCCACTTTCTTGCTTTAGGTCAAAGTGACAGTTGTCACAATTAACTCTATTGACCTGTACTCTTAATACCCCCCGCTGGGTTGGTCCACATATGTGTGGGTGTGCATGTGTGTGCACATGTGCAAGCATGTATTAAGAAAAGTAATGATTTACTTGCTTCAGACCATCTACAGCCGATACACAGTCCAGAATTCTCATCACACTGTTAGAAGGGCTAAATCGAGAGCTCTGGGGCTCAAAGAAGGGCCCTTATGATGAAACATTCACAGCAGTTATATTGATATACTGCTTATATAGAATAAAACAAACAGCTAGGCTCCTTTTGCCTGGCAACAATGAGGCAAGCTTGGTAAAAGAGCCAGAGAATCAGATAGATTGATTCTCCCTGCATCTCGCCATCAATCCCCGACATTTGCTGAGGTTTTGTTAAAGTCACAGAATATCAGTTCTCTCAGATGAGGGTAGAATGCATATATCAAATAGTCTTTGTCACTAACAGACTTCATTTTGTTTAATAAATATTTTCTAACTTTCTCTTTATCCTTTCCTCTCATCAATTTATCGTTAAAGAACCAAGCACAGTACTAAGTAAAAATATTGTTTTCAGGGAGACTGGGTGGCTCAGTCAGTTAAGTGTCCAACTCTTGATCTCTGCTCAGGTCATGATTCCAAGATCATGAGGTTCAGCCCCACATTGGAGTCTACTCAGAGTCTGCTTGGGATTCCCTGTCTCCCTCTCGCTCTGCCCATTCCCCACTTATACACTCTCCCTCTCTCTCTCTCTCTCTCTCTCCCTCTCTCTCTCTCTCTCCCCCTCCCTCTCTCTCAAAATAAACAAACAAAACAAGGAATATTATTTTCTATAACCATGTAACCAGGGAACTCAGATTCATTTCCAGTGGCTGACGGAAGCACTCAGTTTAAGAGATTTTAGGCAAAAATGAGTGATGTGGGCTGGCAGGAGAGATATCTGCCCTGGGTGTGGAAGGGGAGTAAAAGCACACCTACCTCTGTTTCCCATTCCCAAGGAGAATGTGGACTATGCCAAGGTTACCATCCTCACACCCCCAGCCTGGCTTAGCCAGATGTCACCATTTGGGATCAATATGTATACATCAAACATTTGCACAGATGTGGTGACTAGCAGTCCCCTTAGGCACTGTTAGAGAAAACCGCTGTGTTCTAAGACCAACTGAATACTTTTATCTTAGGCTAAATAAAGTCCTGGCTGCCAAAGCATACCTGTAAGATGACGGAATTCACTCTTAGCTTTTCTTTAAACTCGCTGTTGTGAGATAGCCACATTTTGGCATAACATAGTAGATAGAGGTCCCATTCACTCTTGTTATAAGCACTTACTCAGTGCTGCCTTACTCCATTTGAGCTACTGTCACAGGGTACTGCAGACTGGGTGGCTTAAGAAACAAACTTTTATTTCTCATGGTTCCGGGGACTGGGAAGACCAAAATCAAGACACTGGCAGATTCAGTATCTGCTAGAAGAATTGCTTCCTGGTTCATAGACAGCCATTTTTTCACTGTGTCCTCACATAGCACAAAGAGAGCAAGAGAACTCTCTGGGGACTCTTTTTTCTAGATTATTGATCCCATTCATGGGAGGCTCTGTACTCATGACCTCATCACCTCCCAAAGACACCCCTTTTAATGTCATCACATTGTGGGTTAGGATCTCATCATTTGAATTTTGAGAGGACACAGACACTCAGTGGACAAAATTCATCATATGAATTTTGAGAGGACACTCATAACAAGTGCCTGCAACTCCCACACAATTAGAAGGAAAGCTAGACGATCTTAACATGTGAGGCTTTTACATCTCTATATAACATATAATCAGTTGCATCAAACATTTCTTGTGCAAGTGATCAAATTTGCTGCTTCCTTTGATCTGCCAAAATATCTTCTGTATACTTGAAACAAATTAAAAGCTACAGACTAATATATGTACATAGGTGAGTGTGTATGTGTGTGAATCACAAAAGTAGGTGATTTAAATTTCTTAGGTTGTTGAAAGCTCTGCCATAGGAATTTGGCACACAACTTAGAAAATGACTTTTTAAATTCAAGTATAGTGACATCATTCAATAAGTATTTGGTGAACAGATCTATTTTTCTTCTAGGAAAAAAGAAAGATGTAATCCTTCACCAAAATTTCTCTTTATTTTAAAATATGGCTGGAAAAAAAGATTTTCTGATTTGTAATCCCCATCTTCACTAAATCAGGTCATTATGACTAATATACACAGTCTGAGTTAATGAGTAATAAAGATCAGGTCCTATGGACAATGATGCATTCTTGAACTAAAAACCTAAATTCTCAGGTGGTTACGCTGGCACCTTGTTCCATACAAAATTAGAGGTACCAGCAGGAATGTTTTAGATTTCATTAGTGACAGGAACAAATGAACTGTATAATATATCACTTAAAGATTTCAAGTCTTGGTGTAGACAGCTTGATGAATAATAGACAGGAAATTCATGCTGTTTGATATGTAGGTGAAATTTGGATGTTGAGTCTATAAAGTGGAATGTTTTGGAGAATTATGCTAATAGTCTGATACAGGCATGGGGTTCAGATTTCTTATTTGCTCTGTGTCTTACTTACAAGTCTGAAATTAGCTCTTTCATAACTCAAACTACTCTGAAATATCTTTTCCAGTTAAACACCTTAGCTAGGGGACCAAGCCGTTATTGCATGTGGAAAGTTGCAGTTTGTGTTAAACATATCTCATAGGAAATGTTGGAGTGTTCCATCAGACCCTTAGAAACACATCATCCTGGATGAATAAAGTAGAAACAGTTCCTTCTGACTCTTCTTTTTCCTGATCTATCTTTACACATGCCCATAGGCCCGTAAATGTGTCTGCACACAAGATACGTGAAGTAGCACACACTGACAGTATTGCATCATTTCTATAGCATGGTCATTTCATTTCCATAGTGACGTGCAAATGAAGAGTCAAAAATGTCAAGTAACTTCTTTACACACGAGCAAGTGGCAGTTACGTCTCTGACCATGAAGCCTCCACTTCTTCATTTTGCTAACCTCTCAGATGTGAATCCAGGTGGAATCCATGAGATGGAATCCAGTTGCCAGAGTGGTGATGGTGTAAATATCATTGGTTGTGTTCTTTGCCTCCCCGCTCCACCTTTCTTGGCGTCAGTTTATTACACCCTTCCTCTTGCCCCACTCCTGCACTGCACTGATTTATACATATTTGAGAAACACTTCCCGACCTCTAAAAAGGCTCTGAAGTTCATTCCCTCCTTGTCATATACTCCCTATCCTCATTACTTAGGTTTAGGCCCACCTTACTCCTCCTTGGGAATGTGAAATGACCTTCAGTCTTATCTTACTGCCCTGTTCCAATTTTTCCATATTCGCTTCCTTCGAGACAGGAAAACTAAGTTGTTTTTACTAAAACAGATATAATGAAATCATTCGTTTCCCCACTGAATTAATTTCTGCCCTCAACCTTCAATTTCTACATTTTCCCAAATCGGGTACCTGCCCACATTTCCAGTCAAATTGTCTCTCACTACTTCCTTCTACACACATGCTCAGTTTTTCTGAAGATTGGAGTCAGAATCCACCCCACACTTTCTAGACTCTATTTCTATCTGGAACACCTTTTGCTTCATGCCTTGTTATCAAAATCTTGCCATCTTGGAGACATTTCCCTTATGTCACCTCACCTCTTCCTGACACCTCCCTGTCCTGATTTTCCATGTTACATAGTTTCTCTTCATAAAACTTTTACCTTTCAGATAGCAAGCTTGCCAAACAACCATTTTCATGGCTGAGTGCTCAGCAGGATACCAATGCAAAGCAGATACAAAGTAACATTTGTTGCACTGAATCTCAGAGACAATTGGTAAGCTAGAACTTTATCTAAAAAATATTCCATCTGCATAATTAACAAGGATTTGCAGCGTTTGCATCTGTCCATGTGCATACCATTTTATAGCAGGGAAAGCTTTAAAGACAGAATATTAGGGGTGCCTGGGTGGCTCAATCAGTTGAGCATCTGACCTCGGCTCAGGTAATGATCTCATGGTTCATGAGTTTGAACCCTGCATTGGGGTCTGTGCTGACAGCTCAGTACCTGGAACCTGCTTCAGATTCAGTGTCTCCCTCTCTCTCTGCCCCACCCCCACTTGCTCATGCGCGCACTCTCTCTCTCTCAAAAATAAATAAACATTTTTTTAAATAATAAGTAAATAAATAAAGACAAATTTTATGAAGATGCATTGTATTCTCTTCTGGTGGAAAAGGAAGAGTACTTTAGAAATCCTAAGTCATTGTATTATGAAAAGAGTTGCTGCCCTTATTTCAGAAGAAAGATCATATAAAATAATTACAATTTGTTGGCAACTCAGATTGTATTTTCCTTTGACTCTAAGAGTACAGTCTCAAAAGTCAACCACATGCATTGAAATGTATGTTTTAAGTCATTGGCAATAGGGGAAATTATGAATATTTGTGCATATCAATGGTCGTGGCTATAAGAGGGAGCAGTGCTATTTGGTATTTTTAGTTTTTCACATGATGGTCTTTGGACTTGGGAATCAATACTGCATCATTCTATTGCGGTAATGAACTAGGAGTGGCTCACCTTATCCTGAGAGGTTGAGCGATTTTTTTTTCTGCTGAAATTGTGTTGAAGGCCATTACCTGAGAAGGAAATAGTTCTGGACCTTCACCCCCACAACTCTTAATGGTACAGTCTGTGGTGAGGGGAAAACAGACACACAAAACCTGCTCTTCGAACATGAGATGGAAACAGGCAATGACAAACTCCCACAGAAAGCAGTTAACCAATAGCGTGTATTTCTGCCCTCATCTCGTAAGCTGTGAATAATAAAAACACTGAGAGCATATTATTCACAAAGCAAATGGAAAATGATGAACAATGAACAAGTCAGTAGCACAGGGAAATATAACATTAAATGAGAGAAGTCAGGGTGCCTGGATGGCTCAGTCGGTTAAGCATCCGACTTTGGCTCAGGTCATGATCTCACGGTCTGTGAGTTCGAGCCCCAGGTCGAGCTCTGTGCTGACAGCCCAGAGCCTGGAGCCTGCTTTGGATTCTGTGTCTCCCTCTCTCTCTGCCCCTCCCCCACTTGTGCTCTGTTTTTCTCTGTCCCTCAAAAATAAATAAATGTTTAAAAATTAAATGAGAGAAGTCAGAGAAGCCACAGAGATAGCTTCCTATGGCTTCTACCAGATGCTGTTCATTGACCTGCTTCTCATAAACAGAGAGAAAATTGTTTTCACTTGGTCATCATGGGAACTATTTGGGTTTGAAATCTTCTCTGCACTCTGCTCTGACTAGTGAAATATATTTATGTAGAAATCCACACAGATGATTGAATTCCATACCGGAATGAATGCAATTTCAGGGAATGTGCATGTTTTATATTAGAACACTAATGGATGTAGACCATTGTCTGGAGGATTAGGACGCCCTTGTCCCTAGAAATCCCAAACCAAATGGTCAGGTTTTGCCCTCAATTATTGGGTAGTCACCAGTACTTTCCAGGAAACAGGTGCTTATTAACTTCTTGAAGGAAAATGAGGGTGAGGTATGAATGTTGTTCTGCTTGGCTCATTCATTTTTACTAGGATACATCCGCTGAGTGGCCTTGTGGTTAGAGTTGGTCTCCATCTCCCCCACCTCAGGAATACTTGTATGGTTTACAAATTATCCACACAGGTGCTCTGAGTTACCTTTAGGGAAGAAAAATAACAAGCCAAAACAAGCAAACAAACAAATAGAAAACAAAGACCCATGCCATCTGTTGCAGAGAGGCATCAGGTAGAGATAAAACCCATGGGTCAAAGAGAGTGTACTCATTCAAGTGGATAAGCTTGTTTGTTTCCTGCTGTGTCTGAGTTAGGCACCCCATGGTCACAAGTCCCTCTCAGGCCCTGACACTGCATATTATCTGACCATCAGCACCATCTCCCAAGCCCGGTGTTCTGTTGGTGGCTCTGGTGTGGGGGCCAAGTAGCTTCCCAAGGTCATTGACTTTCTCTATGAAGCAAGCCAGGAGTAGCCCAGTGCTGGTGGCTAGGAAGCATCTGAAGGACAAAAGTTCTCCTTGGACAAATGACAGTCCATGAAGACTTCAGGGAGAGGAAGAACCAAGTAGAAGCATAAGCCAAATGCTTTTCTCTATCAAATATTTCTTCTCAGGGCACCTGGGTGGCTCAGTCAGTTAAGCGTCTGACTTTGGCTCAGGTCACGATCTTGCTGTTGGTGGGTTTGAGCCCCACGTTGAGCTCTGTGCTGATAGCTCAGAGCCTGGAACCTGCTTCAGTTTCTGTGTCTCCCTCTCTCTCTACCCATCCTGGCTCTCTCTCTTTCTCTCTCCCTCCCTCTCTTTCTCTCTCTCTCTCTCTGTCTCTCTCTAAAATGAATAAACATTAAAAAAAGAATTTCTTCTCAATAAGGAAGGGGAGGGACAGTGAAATCTGTAGACACATAACATTAAAACATATGTTAACCAGGAGGATACTCTAGGTCCACATCACGGTGGCTAAGCATTCAAAAATATTTAACTGAAGTGTTTGTTGAATTGCATGGTAAAATGGAACTTCATTACAGCCTCAAACAATGAGCTGTTATTGGGCAACCAGTCCCACCAAATATTTCAACTATAAAAATGATGATTTCTTATACAGTGCGATAAAGGTGTTAAATAAGTAAGTACTTCACACCCAGCCTTGAGGCAGGCATGAAGAGGGTAGGAAAGAACCATAAGAAATGGGCTCATCCTGAACTGTTCACTCATTCTCAAATAGACGCCCCAACGTTGACCATTGGGCAATACCAACATGGCAGCTTTTGCGTTAATATCAAGGAATCCGACTGGGGACACCATGCATCTGGACTCAAAGGGAGAGACCTAATGTGAAAAGCTGGTCACATCTTGGTGAACCAAGGGGGTTAGTTAGTATTTGCATGGGGTGAAGAAAGCATCTGTGACAGGAACAAGAATGAGGTGGAAATGACCTGTGTGAGCACTGCTTAGAAATCTGGCTTGGCTACGGCAGAAGACTCATATCCTGAAAACAGGAAAGGAGCACACAGTGTTCATATTTGTAGGTATACAAATGGCCACAGGTCACTTGAGGAGTGTTTTATTTCTTTGTAAGAATACCGAATCTCTGTTTAGGAGAAAGTCTCTCAGTAACCTAGCCACAATCCCTTAAATCGGGGACTTGGTAATAGGTCGTGGACTGTTGGAATACAGTTTCCCAGAATTTCAAGCAAACGGATGCACAAAAGAAACCATTTCCTCTGCATCCAGCAGAGTTCGTTTTATCCTTGGCGTAAATTTTTCTATTAGGGAATTCCCCTGAGAGAAGTAGCCTATGAGCAGCTTCTGTGGAAATACCATAGTGAACTACTGGAGGACCTTTGGGACCACCTTTCTTGTTGAATGTTGAGATGTCACAGGACAATGACTAGCATTTAGTACATTTTCTTTGTCATTCAGTTAACAGATTTACAAATGCAGTTTGTTTTAAAAATGTCATTTGTACCGAGTGCTTGCTAAGTTCAGTTGCAGTGTTTCTCCCTTTTCTTTGTCTCAGATGCTGGTTTTTCTTCTTTAGTCCTCGTAGGTCATTCTAGGTTGCCTTTGTCATTCCCTACTGGATTACTCCAGCTTGCTCTCAAGCTCTCGTGTGCTCTCCCTCTCTCTCTCTCTCTCTCTCAATCTCTCAATCTCTCTCTCCCTCCCTTTTCTTCTCTCTCTCATTCAGTTTACTGGGATGTAATTTACATTCAGTGAAATTCACCTTCCTTTCGGTGTATAGTTCTGAGTTTCACAGATACATCATGTACCTACCACCACATTCTAGGTATAGAATATCTCCATCATCCCAGAAAAGTCTCCTTCTGCCCCTTTGTAGTCAGCCCTCTTTCTGCTCAATCGCTGATCTGATTTTTGTGTCTGTGGTTTTATCTTTTCCACATTGGCCTATGAATGGGCTCAGAGAGCACGTGGCCTGCCTGGCTTCTTTCACTTAGCATAATGCTTTTTAGGTTCATCCACAGAGTTGAAAGTATCTGTACTTCAGTCTCTTTTAATGCTAATTGCATTCCATTGTATAGATCATTGCATAGATCAGAAGTATCTATTGACCAGTTGTTGGATGTTTGGGTTGTTTTTAGTTTTTGGTGATTATGAATAAAGCTGTTAACAACATTTGCATCTAGGTCTTGGTGTGAATATATATTTTTGCTTCTCTTATTCTGGGAGTCTCGAAATTGTCTATTTTGCCTTCAGTATGTCTGACAGTTAATGAATTCTGCATTACTCAAAATGCTTACTGAACAAACTTTTGAAAACTAAATCACATTTTAACTGCTTGGGGAAGTATATTTAGAGATACTCTTTGGCAATTCTATTTGCAGTAGACCAGCATGCTCTAATCTTTGCTTTATAAATTTATGATTTCATTTTTTTTTTGAATTTACTTATGGGTACATTTTTTTGACAGTTAAAAATTCAGGGTTTTTTTTTTAATTCATGTGATTACTATTTTATTCCTGGAACAATTTTGATTTGTTTTACGGCTTAGTACTTCTAATTTGCTTTAATTTGCTAGAGTTCCTGCAATCTCAAATTCAAAAATGCTCTGAGAACTTAACGTTTGAGTCTAATTTGTTGACTGTAAGACCTAACCTGACCTGAATGCACCTGGTAGCCAAGGCGAGACCACTGCATTTAGCTTGGCTTGCCCCAGAGGTGTGTGCTTGGATCAGGCCACTACCCTAGTCCTGGCTGCCAGTATTAAATTATAGAGTAAGAGGTGCCTCTCCGAAGTCTGGAAGAGTATGAATTTTGAAATACATTTGGCTCCAAGAGATTTGGAGAGGGATTTGTGTTATTTTCATCTGTTCATTCTCTACCTATGTATCATCATTATCTGTGCAGCTCCCTATACAAGTGTTCCACCTGTTTGACAGAATATGCTAGAGAATTCTTTTCAAACTTTTTCTACTGTGACCATGCTAGTACCCTTATGTCATGATCCAACTCAATGAAAATATATGAAGTCTCAAAAAACAATGGCTACTCTTACCACGTGCGATGCGCTCCTATATTATTGTTCCCTTTTATTCTCTCGCATCATGAAAAAGAAAATCCTGGTTGATGGCCACTCAGTATATTTGCTAATAAGTGAATTAGTCACGACCTACAGTGGAAAACAAAACGAAACAAAATACCGAGCTGGGGAGTAAGGCCCAGCATGATATACAGAAAGCTCTAAGCAAATTAGCGGAAGTCAATTCCTGTTTCAGCTGCTTGCTGTGAGTGAGACATTACCGCAGTGACAAATGCTTGTACTTCATGGCATTTGCAGAGTGTCACATTGACGAATGAGAGCTACTCTGCCTCAAAAACATGTGTGGATTAGCTTCATAATCCTCACCCTTGACATCAAGCACATGGAGACACCGAGGCTGCGGATCCACCAATAACCTGGATGAATCACTGACCTCCAGACAGAGTAGATTTTACCTGGTCCCCGTTTTGCAGTGGTTCATGAGAGCTTCTCAAGCCCGTTGGAGTATTATAGCAGGAGTGTTCCACTCAGGGCTTGTGGGGCACCAGAGCTGGTCTGTGATATGACAAAGAATTTATTCCAGGAACTAGACTGTAGAAATTGTGGGCGGACCTAGGGAAGTGAAGTTGTGACGGGAGAGATGGAGGTGAACCAGTGCATCTGAGGAGTGGACACATGCAGGACCAGAAGTGGGACCTGGAGCAAAGCTTCTGGAAAGGTCTGTGGGAAGCTCTGTCTGTGCAGCCACAGCCTGTGCTGGGTCTGGTCTGCTTGACCTGTGGGGCCAGCTCGTAGCCACAGGTGTGGCATAGAGGAGAGCCAGGACAATGGGATCCCACCTGACCCTGACCCTTCTCCGTTCGTCTGTCACCACATCCAGCTCTGAAAAGCCCTCGGACAGAGTGGTTCTCTTTCTCTTGTACCCTCCACCTCACACACAGGTGTCTCCTGGGACATTTCTGATTGAACACTCTGAAGAGTCAGGATTCTAGAAACATCCCTACCTTAACCAAGTTGAGGCAGCACAACCCAGCAACTAGGAGGTTCCTCTAAACTGCACATTGTTATTTTAACTACGTTTAACTGGGGTTTTCAGAAAATAAATGCTCATCATTAATGTCTCCAGTCTGCAGAGACATTAGCGTCACATTTGGTTATTTGGAGAGGCCAAGCATTTGTTCCAAAGCCTAAAAACAATTCATTATCAGAACAAAAAGATTTCTCAGTCTGACCTCACCAAACTACTCTATTAAATGGGCTGCAGCTTAGATTAATTTGCTGCTGTTTTCCTCAAACATTGCTCAGTGGTACTTTATTCAGTAGGCAAGTCTCAGACTGGCGGGTGGGGGAAACTGAAAGAACATGGGAGGAATTTGGAACCCAGGTCATTGCCAGTGACAGAAGTACCTGTGCGCATATGGGCTGACTCAGTCATGTTCACATCTCTATAATTCCATATTCTATATTATATTCTATAATTCTCCCATTGTCTTTTCTTAAATCTGCCTGGTATCAGTAATTGGCGAGGTCCTTTCCCATCTTTCCTGGCCTCCCCGCCTTTCCTTCCTCCCCTTCACAATCAAGCATTTAAATGTTGGTGCCACAGAGTGTGCCCTTGGGTGTAAAGGGCCACCTTGAAGTGCTGGCTGCTGGAGCAGGCTGGTGTGTGGGCAAGCCAGGGTCTGGGGGGCAGGTTGCATGGAAGTGCTGGAGGGAGTGACCCCAGTATATGAAAGTGACCCTGTTCTAGGGGTTACAGAAGCGGCAGGTGGATGAGGCAGCTGGTGTGGTTTGGAAGTTAGTTCCATTAAACAACAATAGCAAAATAATTGAGCATATAACTAAGTATATGCTTAAAGCACAATGGGAGCCAGATTTCTCACTCTCTAAGCAAAGACATAAATAGGGAAGGGGCGCCTGGGTGGCTCAGTCAGTGAAGCATCTAACTGTAGCTCAGGTCATGATCTCACAGTTTGTGTGTTCGAGCCCCATGTCGGGCTGTGTGCTGACAGCTCAGAGCCTGGAGCCTGCTTCGGATTCTGTATCTCCCTCCCTGTCTGCCCCTCCCCTGTTCATGCTCTGTCTCTCATTCTCTCTCAAAAATAAGTAAACATTAAAAAAAATTACAAAAAAATTAAACAGGGGAAGGCAGAGACTAGAAATAATCCCGAGGTGTTAAATTGAAAGGGAAAGTATCAGAATGGATTCACGTCTTTTAAAAATATATATGCACAGAAAGATGTAGAAATCATTATTAATGTACATTTTTGTGTGTTTCCTACCCTGACGAGTGGGATGGTGCAGAAACTGGCCAAGGACACAGACCTCTGAGAACCCAGTTCTGAATACCACATTCCACTAAGAGAAAACAGGGCTCTTTGGGGACCAGAGTAGAAAGGGTAGAAGAAGAGGAAATAGGGGATTTATCCTGAAACCTCATTAGGTCAGAAGGTTGGAAAATGCTTCATGGATAATAAAGACACCACACGGGCCAGCTTCCAGGGACTCTCCAGCTCGGAAGCAGTCTGAGCATCAAAATAAATAATGGTAGTTTCAAAATACAATGTGGTGCTCTTGGGTCCACTCTGATGTCAGTTGGCTGAGTAACTAATTCACTGGGGATAAGGAGGAGGGCTTGCTTGGAGCAGAATGCCAATTAACAAGTACAGGTACAGCTAACCAGCCTGAGTAGCCATCTTATTGGTAGTTGATCCTGGCAGAGGCGTGGATGATGCCTGAGGTTGGGAGATGGAGGTTGGACAAGGAATGGACAAAATTTTGGTAATTTTGGAATATCTGCCCACAAAATACAAGTCGAGTACAAAGGGGAAAACGGCAGCAGTGACCCAACCAAATGATTCAGGTGGGGTGTGTGGTGGAATCATGGGCCCCCACCTGGTGCACAGAGACCAGGATAGCATCATTTCTGTGGTATTTTCACAAGAAGCATGAACTGGACTGAGGGACATCCTATATCATGAAGACTGTACTCATCTACTGTCAAGATCATGAAAAACTAAGACTGACATACTGAGAAGTTGTCCCAGATGGAAGGAAACTGAGGAGACATGACAGCTACATAACCTACATGTGCCCCGGGGAGGGTCCTGGCCCCGGGGGAGGGGGGGGCGCGAGGCATTGTCAGCACATTTGGTGGAATAAGAAGGGGGTGTGTCAGTGGATGGTGGTGTATTGGTGTTGATGTCTGAATGGGAAGAATGCATGGTGGTAACCCAGGAGAGAGTCCTCATTTGGGTGAAGGATTCAGTGGTGCAGGGAGACAGGGCAACACAGAGGGAGATACCTGGTTCTGATTCGTCCCACACAAATGCACAAAACACGTCAGCCCATCTTCCTGTACTTAGACTAAGCTTCTGGTTTGCTTGATTGAACACATTTGCAGTGTGTGTGTGTGCGGGCATGTGAGCAGTATGGTCATTATCAATCCCATGGACTCTCTGCGCTGTTTGCCTGTTCTGTCTTATTTAGGGTTCTGTTTAGACCCTGGATTTATTCTCCTTTGGATGCCTTGGACTTGACATCTAGTTTTCCCCATTTCCAAACTCACATCCTTGAATTGTAACAAACTGGTTCTTTTTCATCCAAGCCCTTTGCTCTGACCGCTCCCAAGTACAGCTTCTGCTGCTCACTCCAAATTTGCCTGGCGGTGGGGGTGGGTAGGGGCACAGCGAACATCTCAGGTTATTGTCACAGCCATGTGTGAGATGTATTATTCTTCTCTTATAATTTAGGAAACAGAGAAATTAAATAACTTGCCCATGTGTACATATAAAATCAAGTAGCGTATAAATATTGACCGATACCTCTTCAAATGCCTTGGCATTGGCGTCTGAATGTCCAAATGACATTCAAGGTCACTCCAGGCCTGGACCCTGCTACCTTTCAAGACTTTCTCCCACCATTCACTCTCATCTTTTAGATCACAACAAAATGAATTTTCTTGTAATTCCCTAGATACACCACACTCGTTGAGACATCTTTCAAAACCCATCTCAGACTTGTTCAACTGAGGGAACGGTCCCTATTGCCTCCTTGACAAATAGAGTTCATTGTTCCCTCTATTTTTCTGACACTTATACGCATGCATAATGTTGCCTGCACCCATCTGCAGGAATTTATTTGCCTCATATCAGCCTTTCTTCCTTGCTACAGCCATGTCTTTCTCTGCACTGTCTGCCTAAGACCTGGCAAAATGCCCGTGAGCTGATACATACTCCTACATATTTGCTGAATTAAATTAACAGGAATGGGGTTCAAGTCAAGGTCTTTAAGTCCAAAGTTCATGGTGCTCTCTTTATTCCATGTTAGCTTTCAGGAGTAACACACAAAGCCTTTTGCTTTTTTCAGATCCAGTGTTTATGAAGAGGATAAATGTGCTATTTGGTTGTAGCCACACATTGCATGTCTTTCTAACCAAATTAATTTTAGTTCATTTTCCCCAAGCTATTCAACACAGTAATTCAAGCAAGAGGGAACATCTGATATGGAGCGTTATGTTTACTGCCAGTGTGGTTTAAGGATGGAGACTTCTGATTGTTTTTTATATTATCCTTGTAACCCCGCCTCCACCAGAAACTGGTGGCTCACCAGCTGGAGAGTGTGACCAATACTTTGTTTTTAACTTGGAAGGGAAGCCACTTCAGGATATGCTCCAGGTGGTGCAGTTCTGTTTTTATGAATGTTATGATGGAGTTTTCTCCTTTGTTATGAATAAATGATGTGGAGACTCCAAACAGTGATCTATAGGAATTCGTGTTGGTGGTGATAGACAGAATATCCTTTGTGGGCTCAGAGAAAGTAAGTAAGAAAAAGACAAATCCAAGAGGCAGGCATATGCAGTTCCCCAGCAAGAAATGGAAGAAGTTCTTGGTCACTGTATTTTTATCATTATTTTTGACAAACGATAAGAAAAGATTTCTGAGGGGGTTTCACCAGGACCTTGCCTTGGTGGTAGCCTTTTTGTGGCCACAAAAATCAATAAATGGGAAGCACATGAGGAGCTCTCAAATGCCTGGATAAGTGGACAGGAAGTGAGGCCAGTGGATAAATGTATGATCAGTTACACAAATGTTTCTATCAACACATTTGAAAAAGCACACACATCAGCTTTGATCGGGACAAGTGGATGAGGGTGAAACTTCACACTGATAGAAACTGCATCAACGAAGGTCAAGAAGTTAGAAGAAATATGTCCTTGTCATAGGATGGTGAGGTCCCTAGAAGGTCACAAGTTTAGGAGGCACCAGAAATAAGATTAAAGATAGGGAAACTTGGGGGCACCTGGGTGGCTCAGTCGGTTAAGCGTCTGACTTAGGCTCAGGTCATGATCTCAGGGTTTGTGGGTTTGAGCCCCGCATCGAGCTCTGTGCTGACAGCTAGCTCAGACCCTGGAGCCTGCTTCAGATTCTGTGTCTCTCTCTCTCTGACCCTCCCCTGCTCATGCTGTCTCTCTCTCTCAGTAATAAACAAAACATTAAATAAAAAGATGGGGAAACTTGAACATCATGGAGAGGATTTTGGATTTGATGCCAAGTTCTAGGGTATTTTTTAGAATCTTGTCCAAGAGAGCCATACGGCAAAAGGAGTGGATTTTATTGTTACTGTTTTGGGGTTTTGTTTTATTTTGTGTTTTGTTGTAGTGTTTTTGTTTTTATTTGAATTCCAGTTAGTTAACATACACTGTAATATTAGCTTCGGGCATAGAGTTTAGTGTTTCAACACCAGGTGTGCATCACGGCTAGTGCCCTCCTTTATCCCCATCTCCTGTTCAACCCTTCACCCCATCACCCCTTCCCACCACCCTCCTGGCACCCATCAGTTCTCTATAGTTAGGAATCTGTTTCTTGATTTGCCTCTCTCTTTTTACCCCTTGGATCATTTGTTTTTTGTTTTTGTTTTTTTTCCCTTAAATTACATGAGTGAAATAATATGGTTTGTCTTTCTCTGACTGACTCATTTCACTAAGCTTCATTGACATGGTTGCAAATGGCAAGATTTCATTCCTTTTTATGGCTGAGTAATATTCCACTATATATAATGGAATATATATGTGTGTGATATATATAATATATTATTATGCATATATGTCACATCTTCTTTATCCACTCAGCAGTTGATGGACATTTGGGATCTTCCCATAATTTGAGTATTATAGATAATGCTACTAGAAACACCGAGATGCCTGTTTCCCTTTGAGTTAGTGTTTTTGTATTCATTGGGTAAATACCTATTAGTGTTTTGATGGCAGCAAGGGTGTGCTGGTAAATATGGAACAACCAGCTCTCTGGGGGAAAAGTGCACTATTGGCAGCATTTGCCAGCTTCCATGATGTAAATACTCTACTGTAGTCAATTTCAAGCCAGTGATATGTCATCACTGAACACAGAGCTGGAACCAGCCAGCTCCAGAGCACTCCTGAACAGCTGAATACAAAGGACAAATAATTTGACAGTCCCCTAACCCTACCTTTCCTTCCCTTTGCTTTTGTGAATGCCTTCCATCAAAGCAAGAACCCTAGAATTCTCTTAACTGACCTTCTGCCTCATAAATAACAGTAGTGAAAAACCATCAACACACTTACATGAGAATGAAGTGTGTGTGTACCAAATGGAAAATAGCAACTTGTCACAATGAGAGAAGTGGATCAAAATATTCAAGTACTGTTTCACCTTTAAGGTGCTCACAAAAATCCTGCCACTAATATTAAAAAAAAAAATCTGATAATCCAGCATCAGCTCATACCTTTAGGATTTTAGAAATTGGTATGCAATTGCTATTTTAGGATAGAAAAAGTTTCTGAGTTCACAGAAATGAGCTATTTGGATTCTCCAGTGCATCAGCACCTGTGGAATTTGACTTGAATTCCTTGATTCGGATATTGGAAATGATTGAGAATCACTTCCCAAAAATTGGTACATTTCTTTCCAGAGTTTCTCATCTATGCCTGTATTCATTTACATCAACTCTATTAGTTTTGGTTTGTGTGACTTGCTATATGAAGTCATATATTCAATAAAAAGATAGCCTCCATCCCTATTTTTAATACATACGTGAGAAACCATTGAAATCAGAGTTTTATCTCTTACATTAAGGTTTTACTATTAAACATACATTCACTCTGTCTCTTCTTAAAGTAATTGATTAAATCTGAATGACTGATCGACCTCTATCAGAGTATTTAAGCTTAAGAAAATCAAAAGTAGTATGACTGCTACCATGTGAACTTCAGAGGCCACCAGAGAACTAGGTAAACCATATTAATGGTTGTAGTCATTTAAATAATACTCATTTGATATTTTAATCATTTATTGGAATTCAATTGAAGTTGACCTTTCTACTAACTCTGAACCAAAGGACTTGCTTCCCAGAAGGAGTTGCATAAATTAAATTATTCTTTTTCAAATTCTGGAGATGACTGTGGTTGCTTTTGTATCTGGATGATCCTTCTCAGCAATACCTGAAATGTCAACATTTTTCTTCTTTCCCAATCCCATCTCAATTTCACTGCCTCTTTATTTTGGGTTTTTCTAGTTGAAGTGAAATTTTAGAGTTGGGAAGACCCTGAAAAATCATTTCATAGATGAAAAAAACTGAAACTTAGAAAAATGAAGTGATGTGCCCATGGAAATACCCACATGCCTTACTTCTTCTCTGTAAGAAGTACACCTTCCCACCCACCTTGATGGGAAGCATGGTGATTAAACTTGATTAATGAGTCAGACCAAATATAATCATGGTCATTACAGCATCAATTGGTCACTATCCCCTGAAACCATAAAACTCCTAGAAAAAAAAAAAGCCATAAGCTCCTTACATCATAGTGTTGAATTTTTGGATCTGACTCCAAACCAAAGGTAACAAAAGCAAAAAGTAAACAAGTGAGACTACATCGAGAAAATTAAAAAAAAAAAAAAGCTTCTGCACAGCAAAGGAAACCATCAACAAAATGAAAAGTCAATTCACTAAATGGGAGGAGATATTTATAAATCATATATCTGATAAGGGGCTAATAACCAAAATATATAAAAACTCAAACAATTCAATAACAAAACTCCAAACAATCCAATTTTTAAAAACGGGTAGAGGATCTAAAAAGACATTTTTACAATGAAGACATGCAGATGGCCAACAGGCACATGAAAACATGTTCAATATCACTTATCAGGAAAATACAAGTCAAAACCACAATTAGATACCACCACTTTCCTGTTAGAATGGCTATTATCAAAAAGACAAGAAATAACAAGTATTGAAGAGGTTTCAGAGAAAAGAATCCCTCCTACACTGTTGGTAGGAATATAAATTGGTAAAGCCACTGTAAAAGCCACTATGGAAGTTCCTCAAAATTAAAAATAGATCTACCATATGATCTAGATCTAGCTATCCCATTTTGGGTATTTATCCAAAGAAAATGAAAAAAACTAATTTAAAAAGATATATGCACCCCTGTGTTCACTGCAGCAGTATTCACAATAGTCAAGATAAGGAAATAACATAACCATTCATGGATAGATGAATGAATAAAGATGTGATACACACACACACACACACACACAGGATTACTTTCTGGCCATAAAAAAGAAGGAAATGTTGCCATTTGTGACAACATAGATGGACCTTGAAGATATTGTGCCAAGTGAGATAGGTCAGACAGAGAAAGACAAATACCATATGATTTCACTTGCATGTGGCATCTAAAAAAAAAACAAAACTAATGAACAAACAAGACAAATGAACAAACAAGACAAAACAAAACTCATAGATACAGAGAACAGATTGGTAGTTATTAGAGGGGAAGTGGGTTCGGAGGTAGACAAACAGGATAAAAGGAGGTCAACTGTATGATGATGGATGGTAACAACATTGTGATCACTTTGTAGTATGTACAAATGTCAACTTATTATACTGTACAACTGAAATTAATATGTTATGTACCAGTTTTACCTCCATCAAAAAAAAGTCATTATCTTTTGCAGCCAAGGTAACTGCCTTCATATTTTTCACATGTGTTCTTCACAAGGAATTTTAGGCAGTATGACTATTCTGACTTTTAAAGATAATGCGAAGAATTACAGATACACTTTTATACCTACCAACTAGCTTTCAACCAGCTTAAGACCTTGAACATTACCAATATTTTATTATTGGTATTTACATAATAGTTTTTGATACTCCTCTTGACCCTGCCCAGAAATAAGTAGTCATTTTCATGTCATTCTTTATCCCTAAGTGATCTGTATTCTGTACTTTTGCTGTTTCTTCTTTTTTGTTCCACTTTATGTTTGTGAGATGAAATATCCCTATTTAGATCCATCACACACACTTTCACTCTATTCATTTATAGTATTTTATTTGGTGGAGACATACTAAGTTTAATCAATTCATTTTCTTCTTTAAAATTTTTTTCTGATGTTTATTCACTTTTGAGAGACAGAGTGTGAGCAGGGGAGAGGCAGAGAGAGAGGGGGAGACACAAAATCCAAAGCAGGCTCCAGGATCTAAGCTGTCAGCACAGACCCGATGCAAGACTCAAACCCACGAACTGTGAGATCATGACCTGAGCCAAAGTCGGACGCTTAACCGACTAAGCCACTCCGGCACCCCCATTTTCTTCTTGAAGGATATGCAGGTTATTCCTAATTTCCAGCTTCCTCAATTTCTTTTCTTTTTAAAAACTTTTTTAATGTTTGATTATTTTTGAGAGAGAGAGCAAGCGAGCAGGGGAGGGGCAGAGAGAGAGGGAGACACAGAATCCAAAGCAGCTCCAGGTTCTCAGTTGTCAGCACAGAGCCTGAGGCAGGACTCAAGCTCACTAATGGTGAAGATTGTGACCTGAGCCAAAGTTGGAAGCTGAACTGACTGAGCCCACCCAGGTGCCCCCTCAATTCCTTTTCAAGAGATATAATCACTCTCAACAAATAAGATGAATGTGACTATAGCATGATTGGAAAGAAAATGTTTGCCTTTTTAAGAGAACACGGTGTTCAGTTTCATGTATGCTTTTATATATGATAAATATAATTGTTGTATGCCTGGAAAGCAACAGTATCTAGGATAACATTTTATGGGGAAATGTATATATTCATCTCATTAATTTATTAAAATAGTTCTGTACAAAATGTGATTAGCCTGATTTCAAATGTAGAATTTATTTGAAATAAAATTGGATTTTTTTGTTAAATGCCCTGTATGTATACTTATAATTAGAGAGCCTGATATAGAAATTTCCTCTATCTAATCTCCTGTCCCTGGACAATCTATTCTATTTTTTTTTTTTTTTTTTAATGTTTTATTTATTTCTAGGAGAGAGANTTTTTGTTAAATGCCCTGTATGTATACTTATAATTAGAGAGCCTGATATAAAAATTTCCTCTATCTAATCTCCTGTCCCTGGACGATCTATTCTATTGATGTTAGCCAACGCACATGGAAGAAAACTCTCAAAACTACCCCTTTAGCCAAGATTTCTCTCTCGAGCACAAATTTCATGTGGCTTCCAGCATGAAATATCATCTCTGACTACACCTCACATTTACCATGAAAACACTGCTTCCTTGCCCTACTTCCTACAACCAAATCACAATCTCTCCTACAGTGTCTCAGTTCCCTTGGTGATTATGTTCCCCCTTTGTTCCAAATCCTTTAGTGGTTCTGGTGGTGTGACTTCTTTGCCAAAAGTCCAAGCCCAGTTGGGCCCCACCTTAATCCATCTTTTTGACTTTATCATCTCCCTTACATACCTTCATAAAACCAACAGTCAATTGCCAGGACAGTACTTGGCACTTGGTACATGCTTAATAAATATTTTTTTAAGTGAATAGATAAAAAATTCTGCCAAACCGAGCCATGTGACATTCATTAGATACACTTCCTATCTCTTGTTCTAGAAATGTTTTCTCCAATGTATGTATGTAATAAAACCACATGTATATATTTTATGATTTATATTGTCCGGTTTTGACAATTACATCTTTGTGTCCAAGTAACTGAGACTACTCATGGGCTTCTGATCTCTAGCTATTCCCAGACAGAGAGACATTGCTTCCTGTCTGGGTTTGTATTTTATTTTTCCTGAAAAAAATTATCTAAACGAACTAAAATATCTCATCTAATTCCTCAGCAGTACTTTGCACAAACTGCTATGGTACAAAGCAAACGGTACATATTTGGAGATAGCATTTATTCTGCCAGCCTTTATTCAGTGTGTACACTGTACCATATATATGTGCATATGTAAATGTATATACATAGATACATTCGTGCATATATGTACACGCGTACCTGTACATATATACACACATATATGCATATATATACATATGTAGTTCTCAGATACAGAGAGGAAGTAGATAAGAAGCTCTCATTCGGTAAATGAGTGACATAAAATGTAAAACATTTTATGATCAAGGATGTGCAAGGTATGACAGGCTTCTAAAGGAGTGAGTGGTCAAGGAAGGGTGATGGAAGGGGTTCATAGTGGAGATGTGGGAAGTGAGTTGGATAGATGAGCAGAATATAAAAATATTGTGGGAGAAAGAGCGTTCTTGCCTATGGGAGAAGATTGCACAGTAGTAGCTCATGAGGGAAAACACTTGCAGAATCTGGGTACATACATTCAAGGTGGATGGAGTTTGAGGTACAAGGAGATCATAGCAAGAGTTAGGGCAGCCCGGCCTAGAACACAGAAGGCCTCATATACCATGCTCAGGAATATGGACCTTTCCCATAGACAGCACAGTTCACATGCTCGACATTATGCTTCTAAAATTTAAGCTCTGGTAGTAACACGGAGACCTGGTTGGCCGAGGGGACAACCTGAAACAAAATAATAAGTATGCTATTCCAGTAATGCAAGAGAAGAACTGAGCTGTGGGAATAAAATGGCAGTAAGAGAAACAGTATGGAGACAGAACCTTCAGGTTTTCAGTGAGAGAGTGGTAGGGTCTAGGTTCTGTTTTGGCTGCTAGATGGATACCAGCACCATTTTTCAAGGTTAGGAATATCACCAGAAGAACAGATTTTGGAATAAAGATAAGATTTAGTTTTAAAAGCTATAGAAGTAGGAAAATGGATATCTGTTAATGTGTCTCAGGGGACATGTTGGGATGGGGTATATAGATTTGTAAGTCATCATGTTGGTGCTGCCTAGGGCCTGGAGGTTAGATAAATCATCCAGGTCTACCATGTAAAGTTAAAAGAGAAATAATGAAGAATAGAAACTTGCAGACTCAGCAATATTTGAGTCTCAGAAAAGAAAATGTCTGGTGGGCGCAACCCACCCGGTATTTCCTAGTGAGATTTCCCTGCAGTGTGAGATTTTAAGAACACCCACAGGTAGGTAGATAATTGGAAAAGAGAGGTGAGAAAAAACAGCGAGTAGATTTGAGACCAACAAGAGCTGATCTTGCTTGTCAAGTGCAGTGCAGAGATGGAGCAGGATGAGAATTAGAATGGGTCATTTGGGCCTTATAGCTAGGAGGTCTCAACAGGGCATTTTCTGAGCACTGTGGGCAAAGGAGTCTGTTACACCAGGCGGAAGACAGGTGCCAGACTATCTGAGCAAAGAGGTGCAATGAGGGTTAGCTGTACTCATCAGACAGCTCGGAACAGAAACTCTCTGCTTCTAGGCGAGAAGTGGGGCCAGTCATTTAACCTTTCCCCTTGTTAATTTCCAGACTGTAAGATGAGGAGGAGTGGACCGTTTCTAGTTATCTTCCAGCTTCATAATTTCAATGACTTACAGAGTCAATAGATGGATAGTTGGACAATTGGATGAGAGAATGGACTGAGATGCCACTGATTTCTAATGTCATTTGAGACCTATTAAAGATCAAATTTATAGGGATTAGCCATGCATTAGGGCAGTTTCCAAATAATCTATTCGTTTTTATCAGAAATCTAGACCAATAAGCATTTCCAAAGACCTGTTTCATGAACACTAGCTCAGTAAAATGTAATAGGTATTAGATAAAACATATAAGAAATGATTTTTGGTCAAATAAATTTGGGAAGCAGAGGCTTAAATAAATCAAATGTCTTTTTTTCCCAAGATTTTATTTAAATTCAAGCTAGTTAACATATAGTGTAGTATTGATTTCAGGAGTAAATGGAATATTACTCAGCTATCAAAAAATGAAATCCTTCCATTTGCAACCATGTAGATGGAACTGGAGTGTATTATGCTCAACGAAGTCAATCAAAAAAAGAAATACAATATGATTTCACTGATATGTGGAATTTAAGAAACAAAACAGATGAACCTAGGAGAAGGGAAGGAAAAATAAAATAAGATAAAAACAGAGAGGGAGGTAAACTCAAATTTCTTGTTTTGCAACATAACTTATCAAGTTCTTTACTACAGTAATATGCACTGTGATTTTCTAACACTTCTTTGACCAAAGGCTCTGTTTTCTTTTATTTTGTCTTACTATGTTCAATTCACAGCATTTCTGAGGACTGACATTGTAATTAGTGTACTTTAGCAGACACTGGTCTAAACAATGAAGAAGGAAACTTGATTGATGAGATAGATGATCCCCAAATGTCCTATCAATTAGACTGTGACCTGTTCATTGTACATGCTCTTCAGATTCTTCAAAAGTTTCATTGTTTCTGCAACAGTAGTATGAATGCACTGCTTTGTTAACTCAGCAAGCCAGGAGTAGTAGTTAATAGGTTAGCACCTCTGTGGCTGAATGACTTCATTGCAGAGTGGGATCACAGCCCAATCCTGGATCCAGTAGCTGAATTCTATCGCAACGAGTGGAGTGATTGCTTTTGCAAACAGCATTCATTTACTCCCGTGATATATGTATGCTACAAAATGTGTCTTTTGGGACCAAGAAACACAAAGCTGAGACTGTAGCCTCAAAGTGACTGCGGACTGGGAGCTTAATGCAACCCACAGGTGGGAAAGGCATAAGGCTCTGCTCTGGCTTCCCGGTGTCTGTGCTGTGAGGCAAGAAGCAGTGAGGCCAGACCCAGAGCCCTTGTTAGCTTTCCTTTAAGAGTTCTTTCCCCCTCAACTCCGCTTGGTTGGTGCTCTTCATAAAATGCCATAGTCAATGTATTTCCCGGGAAAGAGCTGTAATAATCTATTCCCCCAAATCTACCTGATTAGGACTGGTAGCTCTCCTGACCTTAGCTTTGCACAGCAAACACCCATGGGAGCCTGGGCTCATGTCCTGGTCTCTCTCCTGGACCCCTTCTTTCTTCTTATTTCTTTTTTAGTTTTCTTTCTTTATTTTTTTTTAATCTTTTAAATGTTTATTTTTGAGAGAGAGAGAGAAGGAGACAGAGTGTGAGTAGAGGAGGGAGACACAGAATCTGAAGCAAGCCCCAGGCTCTGAGCTGTCAGCACAGAGCCTGACGCGGCGCTGGAACCCAGGAACTGTGAGATCATGACCTGAGCTGAAGCCGGCCACTTAGCCGACTGAGCCACCCAGGTGCCCCTTTTCTTCTTTCTTTTTATTCTTATTCTCGTTTGCACTGCTTGACCACTTTTAAAGTGTACAACAAACCTCTCCCTTTTTCCTGAGGTAAAATCAATCATTAGATCTCATGCTGTAAGTTTTAGTTTG
Organism: Crocuta crocuta; assembly: GCF_008692635.1. Taxonomy (NCBI): domain Eukaryota; kingdom Metazoa; phylum Chordata; class Mammalia; order Carnivora; family Hyaenidae; genus Crocuta; species Crocuta crocuta. The sequence goes on from NW_027532249.1 coordinate 2,603,494, forward strand.
GGGGAAATTTTCTTAATTGAATTCTCTTACTCTTCCTCCAAATGAAAGGAATTTTCCATTTTTGAATACCTCTGACACAATCATGTTTGTTTCATTTATGGAGGTAAAGGGATGTCTTCATTACTCATGCTTCTCTATTCAGAAGGGTTTAGAGCCATGTATAAAAAAAAGAAGCTTTTGTGGGGCATGCCCTATTCCTGACCATTCTTTAAAAAGCAAATTTGAGAATTTTTTTCCTGGAAGATTCTAGATGAGAAGACTCTTTAGGTAATGAACACTTAACTTTTATATATACTATAGTGACAAATAAATGGAAACATTCTAAATGTACAATGTAGTGGAATAGTTAACTGCTATCGGATCATGAACATGGTGATGTTTAAAAATCTTCAGTGAGCTGAAAAAATATTAATGATATAATACACGAGCTAATCATTTTCAAAATATAGTATGAGCTTAGTGTTGTCAGCTGTCAATATGTATGTCTGGGAACAAAGGAAGACTGGAAGGGAAAGTCACACAGATACACACATGAGAACACAGTGGTTGAGAACATAAATTCTGGACCAAAAGGCAGCTTGAGTATACTTCTGTTCTCTCTCTGTGTGACTTGAGGGAAGTAACTTCACCTTTTGGAGCCTTAACTGTTGTTGTTTTCATATGTAAAAGGATGATAAATAATAATACCTTACTCTATATGGTGGTTGGCTGAATGAAATAATATATACCAAGCTCTTAATACAGAGCAATTGCTCAGTTAGTGGTAGATGTTATTAACAATGCTTTCATTTACCAAAATGTTAACCACGGTCATTTCTAGACAATGAGGGTCTTGCTGTTTATTATATTTTATGCTTTTTTAATGTTTACTTATTTTTGAGAGAGAGAGAAATAGAGCATGAGTGAGGGAGGGGCAGAGAAAGAGGAAGACACAGAATCCAAAGCAGGCTCCAGGCTCTGAGCTGTTAGCACAGAGCCTGACGCAGGGCTCAAACTCATGAATGGTGAGATCATGACCTGAGCCAAAGTTGGACACTTAACCAACTGAGACACCCAGACGCCCCATATTTTCTGTCTTTATCAAAATATATAATGTATACAATATAAATGAATGCAGTATGTATCACATGCTTAGTTCCTAAACAAATTTTATCGCTGATAAAGATTGAATCACTTTCATTTGACTCCATTAAAGAAGGCAAAGAGTAGTATCTCTTTGGCATGAAGGAGGAAAGTATGGCCATGGGAAGCTCCCCAATGAATGTGGTTTGTCGGTGTCAGGCTTACACTTGAACCCAAATCTTCCAATTCTAAGTTCACTGTCCGTTCTCCAAGGTTAAGGGAAGAAACATACTCGATCTACCTTTCTTGGAATAGTATGGAAAACAAAATCAACTAAGTATTCAAAATAACGAAGAGGACCTGCATTCAAGGATTGTTTTAACATTTTCTCTATTTTTCCCTCTGGCTTTTCTTTACATTTAAGGTAAAATATCTCCTACCGGCTAAGTATGTGCTTCAGCTAGATTGCAGATACCTGTATCTGTACTGCACATGTGGCTTATTTAATAAGAATATGGATCATTAGCATGTACTAGGAGTGAGAATTGGTTTAGAATCCTTTACAATATTTCTGAAACATCAGTGAAATCCCAGGACTTTCCTGAATCTTAGTAGATCACGTAAGACGCTGAGATCAAGGGAAAGCTTTTCAGTACCTTCTAGGCAGAAACTGAGGATCCCTTTTTAAAAATCCATTAAGAAGATTCAGAAATACTTTTAAGATAGTGTAACCATAGAAATAGAAAAACAACTGAATTTCCTCCCTCTTTTTTTCCCCCTCTATAGCTTGAAGGGTGCTGACGCCGGCAATGGGATCAGAGTGTTTGTGCCTGATATTGGGATGTTCATTGCTAGTCTGACCATCTGGCTCGTCTGCAGGAACATCGTTCAGAAACCAGTGACTGAAGAAGGAGCACAATATAACTCGGAGTTTGAAAATGAAGAACTGGTAAATCTGACGTCACGCATACCTCTGAGGGATTTCTGACAAGCTTGATCCTTAATAAGTTGTGGAGATTTGAAATGTGCATAGCACTTAAGCTCTGTGGAGCTTGGCTTAAATGTTAACAGTTACTTTGAACAGCCCCCCCACACATACACACCGTGTAGTTCTGATGCGTAGCCAGTCTCCTCTATACCTTGGCCATGAGGAGACAGTTCAAGGAGTGTGAGCTCTACGGTTTGTGAGGCATTCACCCCAACCCAGTGTTTTTACTCTCATCTAATATTATCTCAGATGGTTAACCTTTAACCTTTTAAATTCATTATATTGTCATCCATTGTCTAGCTACCTTAGTCATTATAAAATATTTAGAGAAGTAACACCTGGTAGTTTTAGGAGGAATAAAAAGTAATTCCTCCCTGAAGAGAAGCTTTCTGGTCTGTGTACCGTTATTTTAAAGCATTCCATAGAAAAATATATTTACCTTTGGAAAAGTATAAGAATTGGAAAAGGGTAAGAATAATGAGGAAAACGTATGCTAATTTTTAGCTATGTGTTTTAGTAAAATGAGTTTCAGGAGGATCAGGGAGCACCTCAGCTCTCACTCGGCATATGACAGCAAGTTAGACAGCTCATCAGTGTCCCCAGACTTGTTTCAGAGCAGTGCTTTGTTAGAACACTGTACTTTGTTAGGTGAGTTTCAGTGATATCGATTTAAAAAGTAATTGATTTGGTAATTGAAGTGAAATTTGCAATGGAAAAAATACTAAAAAGACTTAATCTGGACATGAGGCACAAGAGACACAACTAGCAAATGTTTTTACTCAGAAGTTGGGCAAGAACTTTAACCTGCAAAACTGAAGTTAATTGAAATCACTTACTTTGAGAATGGTAATCACAAAGGCATCTAGGAAAACAATTCTCAGTTATAGCAAATGTCATATGTGCCTCAAAAATAGGTAGCAAATTGCCTTGTTGTTAAAAACAAAACAATAAAGAAAGTGAAGATATAATTTAATAAATCTATACAGACTAAAAATGATATTACTACCTAAAATCATTATGGGTAAAAAATAAACAATCACATCGCACATCAATATTCTGCCTTTTTCAAGGCAAACGTTAATAAGTGCTTGCTGTAAAAAGCAATTACAGCAAGATAATAACTAACCCTATCTTTCATTTAACTCTACAAACTATGCAGGACTTATCAGTGTCTTAAAAATGGATAAAACTATGAAAGTGCTTTTTTTTTCCTTGTTGGATTTACAATTTTAAGGCAGAACTTAATATTTTAATTTCTAGTTTTACATTTGAATTTCATTTATAATAGTTACAGGTTTGAAAATCATCTGGCTTCAATAATCACTGCCAAAAATTGTCCAAGTTTGGTGAAAGTAAACCCAGGAACTCGAGCTCTGCAGACTTAGGATTTTTCATTACTATTATTTAGAAAGACAAGACTATTTTTTTTCCGTTGTCCTTATATTTTGGATAGAGGGTAAAGGATGTTTACTGCAAAGTGAGTCGACTCAGAAGGCAGACTTGGAACTACCTAACAGTGGTGGTGCGATGTTGAGGAATGTGTTTATTCTCTTTCTTCTGCAAAATGAGGATGATCATAATCCTCCGTCATGGAGTTGCTGTAAGCACTAGATGAAATGTCAAATACTGCACACCTAGGGCAGGGCCTGCTCGTTGGGTTGCTTAATAAGATGCTACTCGCTCTCCTCATCCTACTTTTCTCCAATTGGAGAGTTACTAGAGCAGTTTCAAATTCAGAATCCTCTTAGAACGATAGAAAGTTAAGTTGGGTGGTATGTTTGAGGCCAAGCCACTCAGTAAAAGTCGCTTATTGGCCAGACAGCCATAAATGAATCACAGAGCTTCTCATGAAAAGAACCTCTGTCACCAAGGACAAATGCTCTTTTGCCACAGGACTAGGAAAGCCTACATTGACTGATGGGAGGTCATGGACATCAGGTTATGGTTGAGGTCACACATCTGGTGAAGAAGAGAACACAAAACCATCGCAGGGATTAATTCCAAAATCACGTTTCCTTCCTGATTTCTCATAATTCTTAAAGATACACTTAGGATACCTCTCTCCTGTTTGAAATTCGTTTAAATATCTGTATTCTCTATGTTATTAATGACTTTATTGAAAAATAACAATAAATTGGGGCACCTGGGTGGCTCAGTTGGTTCACTGTGCAACATCAGCTCAGGTCATGATCTCACAGTCCGTGGGTTTGAGCCCTGCGTCGGGCTCTATGCTGACAGCTCAGAGTCTGGAACCGCTTCGGATTCTGTGTCTCTGTCTCTTTCTGCCCCTCCCCTGTGCATGCTCTCTCTCTCTCTCTCAAAATAAACAATAAAGACTAAAATTTTTTTAAATAACAATAAATTGACAGACACTCTAAATATTATTTATTTGGGGCTTTGAAAATACTAAATAGTATTATGAGGTCTATTTCTTTCTCATTTAAATTTGTTTTGGCCTCAATTAGATATTAATTTCCATTCTCCTAGCACATTCCAGCCCACCAGGTGGCCAGGGAGGAGCAGGCTGGTGTGTGCATCTTCTGAGATGAATCCACAAGGAAGTATTTCTAACATGTGAACAATCTTGCTCAAGTCTGAAAAGAATAGAAGCACACGGCCAAAATAAGTAGCAGAATTTATTTTGTTTTGGAAGGTCGCAACATATTTCTTCCCTTTTATAAATCATGACATTTGCACCATAGAATGTTTGGTTTTTGAGAATCCTTTGAAAGAGTAGTGTTTGCTGGCATTTCTTCTCTTTTCATTTATCTCAATAGAGAAATGGCGAAATTAATACATTGGTGCCTGGAAGACTTTGTTTTCAAATCCAGCATTGTTTTAAACTAGCAACTGGAGAAGGCTCCAGAGTCTTTCCTAATCTTCTTCGACTTGATAATGAGACTCACGTTTGGTGTTTTAAAGGGCTTCGCAAATCCCAGAATTCCCTGCAAACCCCCCTCAGGGGAAGTCGGTGGGTGGGAGCATCTGCTTCTCTCTTGTGCTCTTGTATTGGACAGAGAACAGACCTCAGTAAGGGAGCAGACTCCTCAAGTGCCAGGAATGACTCTCTTTGAACTGACACATCCGTGGGCTTGTTTATTTGTTCATTGTAACCTCAGAAGCAGATCTAAAAATCATAACTGGGAGAAGAATTCCTAATCTTAAATCTTTAAAAAAAAAAAGTTATGTTCTGAAAATTAAATTGTGTAGAAAAGGGTTTCCTGCTCAATCAAACACTTTGTAATTTCACCAAACTGCTATTATCTTGTGTATTTCAGTACTACTAGCTCTTTCTATTTAATGAGATTTCAGGATTTATTGTTTTTGGAAGCAAAGAGTATTTTAATATTTTACTAAACCAAATTTATGATAAACTAAATGTTTATTCAAATGGGAATTTTAGTCATGATTTGTTCTGCTTAAGTAGTCTGATAAATCAAATAAGAAGCATAAAAAGAGTATTTCAAGGGGCACCTGTGTGGCTCAGTTGGTTGAACTTTTTTTTTTAACGTTTATTCGTTTTTGAGAGATGGAGAGAGACAGAGTGTGCATGGGGGAGGGGCAGAGAGAGAGGGAGACACAGAATCTGAAGCAGGCTCCAGGCTCTGAGCTGTCAGCACAGAACCTGACATGGGGCTTGAACTCATGAACCATGAGATCATGACCTGAGCTAAAGTCGGGCACCTAACCGACCAAGCCATCCAGGCGCTCTGAACATCTGACTCTTGATTTCAGCTTATGTCATGATTCCAGGGTCATTGGGATCAAGCCCTGCATTGGGATCCATGTAAACATAGAGCCTGCTGAGATTCTCTCTCTCTCTCTCTCTCTCTCTCTCTCTCTCTCCCTGCTTGTGCTCCTCTCCCCTGCTTGTGCTCTCTCTCTCTCTCTAAAATAGTTTTTTTTTTAATCTAATTAAAAAAAGAACATTTCAGTATAAGTCACCCGCTGTTAAAAGTTCAGGCATGCAGCATTTGGATCCTGCTATTATCTAGAAATTTATTGTGAGCCTCTAAACTTTTGCCGTCCTTTCTAAAATCTAATGTCCTCCAGGCTCCTGTGGGATTCATATTCTGGCACATAAAATGACCAATGGCGCTATGCCTCAAGTCTCAGCTTTGAGGTTCAAGTTACTATTTTTTTTTGAGAACAGAAAACAAAGAATGAAAGAAATGCATCTTTTTATTGTCACCTTCTAAATAAGCATTCAGCATCTCCCCTGAGATTTAGTCCAAAATCACTTGCTTTAAGTTTTCTAGATCCTATCTTTTCAGGCATGCAGTCATGATAATCTGAAACAGGGTGGCATTTGGCATTTGGAATGTTAAGAAGCGGGGCAACTGCCTTGTTACCTTACAGGCCATGTGCTTTATGACTTTTGCTCTATCTCAAAGTCACTCTCAGAAGCTGGGTGAAAACTTACTGCCATGTGTCCCCCAAAATGCAGCACACTTGGTCTGCCTTCTCTTGGTTAAACACATTTACAACTTGGGGGAACCTTTAATGGTGGTGATTTTAAATGCCATTCGTTTAAATAATGAGAAAGTCTTTAATTGGAGGGAGCCATTGGTCTGTGGTCTTCAGAAAGCTCCAGGAAAACTCAGTATTACCGTCTGAGCGGCGGAGGATCACAGGATTAGATCCATGACTAAATGTATCCCCCAGCGTCTTCCAGATACATCTCCCTGGACACACGGTGAGAGCATGGAGTCCCTCTCATCCTTTCCTCTGACAGAAACACACGTGGGGAGCATACCCATGTGACAGTTGGTCAGAGACGTCCTTATCAAGTAGAAAGGCAGGGACATACTCCTATTGACAGTATGTTAATTAAGTGAACTTGGCCTAGACTGGACTTGAATATGTGACTGATAGTAAAAATAAATGAAAGAGTCAGTTAGGAAGACAGCTCAAATATTTTTAAATTATGAAAATAAAAACGATTTCAAATTAAGTACATCTTTATTTCTTTCACCCATTTTTTTCATTCATTTCACAACATTTAACAATGTGTGCCTACTCTCTGCTTTTTTAAAAGAAATCAAAGCTTCAAGGGCACCTGGATGGCTCAGTCCATTAAGAATCCAACTTCGGCTCAGGTCATGGTCTCACGGTTTGTGGGTTCAAGCCCTGCATTGGACTCTGTGCTGACAGTTCGGAGCTTGGAGCCTGCTTTGGATTCTGTGTCTCCCTGTCTCTCTGCCCCTCTCCCACTTGCACTCAGTCTCTCTCTCTCTCTCAGAAATAAATAAACATTAAAAAAAATCAAAGCTTCAAAGTAGACTTTTACCTTTAACGATATGTCTAGATCAATGTTTTTAGAAATTCTCGGAATATTTTGTTCTGTGCTTGGAATATCCGATAGGTGATTTTGTGCATTTGAAATGCAAATAACAACAAAACAGCCACAAGGGGCGCTTGTTTGGGGAAGTTGCAGAGCCCCGTGTCTCTCCAGTGAGGGTGGCACGGTCGGGCACATGTGTGATGGGAGGAACCCACGTGCCCCACCCCTGCCACCTGCTCCTGCTCCAGAGAGTCCCTGTCACCCTCACTCCTTCGAGGGTGGCCATGCTCTCCATCCTTCTCTCAGTGCAAATATCCTTGATATGGAATTGTCACCAACCGAATGTCATTGAATTGCCCGTGTTTCTTTCAAAGTATTGGTGGTGTGTTTGAGGGCAGGAGCAAGACCTCCCAGCCCTGCCCCCATCAGCCTGCCTGCTGACCATCCACCCAGTTAACAGGAGCACCGTTTACTGTCACTGGAGCCCGAGCCCTGCTATGACACTGGGTCCCTTGGGCCGCTTATCCATTACCATCAAAAAGTCCTATGGGCCCTCCCTTTGCCTTTTGTCTGAACTGCTCACTTTTCTCTGTCTCTCCTGCCACAGTGCTTCTCCCACCTCTCAACTAGACCATGAGCAGCCTCCAACCAGATCCCCTCACTTCCAGCGTCTGTTCTTACCCTATCCCACTGATACCACGCATAGCGTCTGGATTATCCTTGTAAAATCATAAATCGAACTGTGTCACTTCCTAAGGTACAGCACTTCATTGGATTCCCATTAAAGGAGAACGAAATTCAGGCTCCTAACCCTGAGGGCTCTGGAACTTCCTGCCTTTACATCCTCACCCTGTGCCCTGCCCCACTGCCTGCTCTGCACTATGCCCACAGTGCCCCCCTCTCTGTGCCCAGAAGCAACCAACTCTTCCCCTTCTGCCATGCGGTTCACTCCCTGCTCATTGCATGGCTGATTTCACCTCCATCATCAGGCGACCTCTTGCACATAGAGGCGTTGCTGACTAACCTTCCAGATTATTCCCTATCTCTGTATCCATCTTGTTGCACCCATAACATTTATCATGATCTGTATTTATTCTACATAATGCTTTTTTTGTTATTTGCTTTCTGTCTCCCTCAGGAAACTGTCAGCTCTCTGAGGGAGAGGATCACATCTGTCTTGTTCTTTGCTGCAGCAAATCTTAAGTTAGCAAAGTGATCTGAAATTGTACACATAGTGATACTCATAGACTTATCAGGTTAATTGGTTAAGCACTGGTTGATTACTGCAGAGGCTTGCACAATGCAAACCAAAGTATAAAACTGACAAAGTGTAAAGTATAAAAGCAACAAAGTGTAAAGGGTCCATCCTGGGTGAGGATTAGCAAAGAGTTGCGTCTGCCGCAAACTCAGAGGACTTGGTGGGGTCAGGGCAAACCCACATGCATCTTCAGTGGTCTCCCCTTGCCGTGACTGCACAAAAGGATGTGTATTTATCCATGGGCACACTTTTTTTTTTCAGTATCTGCTATGTGCCAGGATGGGCAAAAACTAATATCTAACAGGGATTGTTCTGTATTTTTTTTCCTTTGCTTTCCAAGACATTTGCTCTTTTTTCTTTGTTTCAATATCACGTTTGCTTTGGGGATAACCAGAATTGGGCATTCCACATTCCTGTGGTCTGTTGCAACCCCCTTTTCCCTCTCAATGTTCTTAGGATCTTATAGTCTCATTTAAAAAAATGATTTTTAAAAAAATTTTTTTTTAATGTTTTATTTGTTTCTGAGAGAGGGAGACAGAGTGAGCCGGGGAGGGTCAGAGAGAGAGAGAGAGAGAGAGAGAGAGAGAGAGAGAATCCCAAGCAGGGCCTAGGCTCTGATCTGGCTGCAAGCACAGAGCCCGATGCAGGGCTCAAACCCACAAACCGTGAGATCATGACCTGAGCGAAAGTCAGATGCTTAACCGACTGAGCCACCCAGGTGCCCCTAGTCTCATTTTATAAATAGCTGTGTATACCTGGTTTATTTCCTCTGAGTGTGTGCAAGCCTTTGGGGTCCTGGGGCAGATTCCCTCCCTGGACCATGCACAGTGCTCAGAGCAGAGCTCAGGGTCAAGAAAAGTTCCTAGAGGAGGGAGGAACAGGAAAGGAGGATGATGAAGGAATACTGTGGATCCCAGGGAAGCTATAGCACTGCTCAGCCTTTTAACATGTTAATAACAAAGGCATGCATTTTGTTTGCATCTCAGTCCTTCAGAAGGAATTCTATGGGGCCTGAATCTTTCAGGAAGCTTTGGAGCAACAGGAAGGGCTGTGTGCCCTCAAAATGCTGCTTTGTTATCACTCCCTGAATTCTTTATTTCTACAGAGAGCACTGGGTGTGTCCATTAGAAGAACTAAACTCAGCTGCTTCTTATGAGAGAAAATGGATGGTTCAGGGTCAGTAATAATCTCTGCAACCAAAGACAAACTGAATAGATGATGTCAGGGTGTGTGTGTGTGTTTGTGTATTTTAATACTGACTTAGTTTTATGGTGTTCCATTAAGTGATTTTTTAAGTAAACCTTAAAGATCTAAACCTTTAATATTCAGTCCCATTTGGCTACTCTCCATTTTTATTCATTTCCCTTTCAAATGACGTTCAGGTGATTCTCAAAGACTTGGCGATTTGACGCGGGAAGTTTTTGAAGGTTCCGATGCAGGGCCCATCCCAGACCTATGGAATCGGAGTGTCCAGGGGGCCGAGAAATGGGCATGGTGGCATCAGGCTCCAGGGTTCTCACAAGTTTGAAAAAATAAGCTTTCTAGGACAAGGGTAGCAACTGAATGAAATATTTGCTTTATCTGCGCGATGCTCTCACTTTGGGCTTACATAACATACGTGACATCAAGGAGACAAGGCTCTCTGCTCACTCGACAGGAAACCCTGTGCCTATAGCATCTATCTGTCTTCTGCAGTGAGGTGCCACACTTGCCTTTTCCTTCCTTGGGCTCTTCTGTTGAGATGAACCCACTCTGTAAAGATAAATTGTTAACTTTTAATAATAAGCAATGAATAAACAACTCAGGACACTTGAGAAAAATGTTCCCTTTGCCTTCCAGAGCTTTGGCTCATTGTTTGTGACTTTGATATACTCCCGTTGAAATGTTTTTAATAGCCTGCTTTTAGCCACAAAGAGGAAAGTAGATTCATCTGACGAGAAGTTCTGGGCTTAACATGCAAAGGTTGCCTGAAACCGGAAGGACATTGCACAGATAAATTACTTCGATGTATTTTCCAGTTAAGGGAGTCTGCCTAGTGTATGCGTCCAACAAAATATTTGCAATATTGCCTAGTCTGCCAAGCGTGGAATCGATTGATTGGGGGATGCAGATGTAGGCCTGTGCATGGATTCCAGATTGGCCGATTCAGAATCACGTATGGCAGCTCTTCGGTGGTACAGCTTCCTGAAATTCACTCCCAGAATTTCTGATTTAGGAAGTTCGAGGTGAAGCTTGATACCTGTCCCTATAAAGATTCCCAGGCATCTCCAGGACTTACTCCAACCCAGGATGAATCATGGAGTGCTCAGAACTAAAGGAAAATGGATGTCTGCACTCCTCCCTGTGGCACTTCCCCATCCCAGTTGAGTGAAATGGCTTCCAACACTGTGTTGAGTGTGGGTGTGGCCATCGTGGGAATCAGCTGTGAGTTGAGATGCAGTGGCTGCTTGGAGTAAAGCGTGACCTTGCGTGCAGTTGATCCCAGAGCAGTGAGAGCTTCCTCTCGTGAAAAGAGAAGTTCTATCGTAATACGTGTTGGAACATCCGAAGTCAGGAACTCTCATCCAAGGCAAGTTAAAGGGTTTACATGTCTTCAAGTAAGTTTTAGATGTTGACACAGGCAGTAAGAATATGGACTATTTTATTGGCCCTTCTAAACCGTAAGGGGTTCTCTTTGTCTTTAATTTCTAAGACAGCTCTGGAACCAAGGGAATTAAATTTTCATTTACAGCTACTCCTTCTTAGCTTCAAGGCTGGAATCCAGATGCGTTTCAGCACCGGGAGAGATTATGGCTCCCACAAGCAAGGCTGCTTGTTAGTAAATACGTTTGAGTGAGTGGATGCTGTTCCAGAGGATCGGTGTTTATACTTCAGCAGACGAAACATTTAGGAGGAGAAAGCCAGCCCGTTAATAAGCAGACCTGCCATGACTAATGGCTGTTTTGGCCCCAGCCTGGACAGGGGGGGCTCACGGAGGCCAACCTGGCTCTCTTTTGGCTCCCTCTCAGCTTGGCAGGTTTAGAAAGCGTTTCCAACTGAGGGCCCCAGGGATTCCGGCGGTACCAAAGTACTGAAAACCCTCCAGTACAGTGGTATGTTTATAAAAGTCGCAGGGGCCCTGGTCCCACCCAAGAGAGGTCAAGGAAATGCATTTGTCTCACCTCACAAAGTCTTGACCAGAGAATTCTATTTGATTTAATCTATATCCGAAGCAGTTCTACAATTGAATAACAAGTCATTTATTATGAAAGTTGGGAGTGTGTTTTTGACTGGGACCCAGGCAGCTCTGGCTGTGTTCTTTCTCCATGTCTCCTTTTTCAAGTATGGTGACTGAAGGTTGTGGCCAAACTTTCTTCCTCAAGGAGGATTTTTATGTGTCGCCTTGTTGTGAGGGGAATATTAAGCAGCGCGTGACCCATGGGCACAGGGTTTGTATGTGGATGGCAGTGTGAGCCCCATATCAACGGTCTCCCTGGGTGGATCCCCACAGAAACTTTGCTTGGGGGAGCCGGAGCAGGTAGAAAGGAAGAGGTGATATGGGAGCCAGGAGGTTTAGGAGCTGGAGAGGGGATCCCATGGCCAAGGACACATGCCAAGCATGTTCCAAAGTCAAGAGAGTGTGGATTCTGGATTCTCCACATGCCTGCCTCCCCTGGGTGCTTCTAGGCAGAAATGAGGATAAGGCTGGAGAGACAGACTCGTTCTAGATGTGGTAGCACCTGAGGGGCCAGTCAACCTCTGTATTCTCTCCAGGGAATCTTATCAGACCCCTGACTTTAAAACCTTCTCTATGTCCCTAAGCTTCAAATAGACCTCTCCAGTTTTCCACCTCCCTCCTCCAGCATTCCAGATTCCTATGCTGGCTGCCCTTGTAACACCTCCAATAAGGGCATCTCAGAACTGAATTTCCCCCACCCCACTCCACCCCTGGTTATCTTCATCTCCTCAATAATGATGAAAACACAGGAACTTTCTTTGCTTCTCCTCTGTCCCTCCGCCCTTCACATCAAATTTACCAGCAAGTTCTGCTGACTTGACCTTTAAGACAAACTGCAAAGACATGAACCTCTCCTCAGCTCCGTAAGTTCCTGTCTCCTTGACCACAGCAATAGCTTCCTAGCTGCGGTCTCCCTTGGCATCACCGAATGAAACAGACCACATCAGAGCCCTTACTAGGTGGAGTGGTTGGCGATCAAACTCCACTTAGATTGAGTTTGAGAAAAGTTAGGTGTAGGGGAAGTGGTGCCATGTTTTTAGCTCTTGGAGAGTCACTGTGAGAGGCAAATGGGGTTTGGAAGGGGTGTGGGTTGGAGATGGTGAGGCACGTGTGTTTGTTGATGGGGACATATGGGAGAAAGGGAGCATGAGGTGATGCAGGGGAGAGGGCGGGATGGCTGGAACTGTCCTCCCTGGTGTCCCAGGGCATACGGCTCATCCACAGTCACAGGCCAGGGGGACCCGCGTGCCCACTGCACAGGTGAGTTCTAGGCTGGTATGCTTGATGCAGTTTTGGATTGGGAGTGGGGGTGGGGGGAGAGATCTGGAGCCAAGAGCCAAGAGCCAAGAAGGAATTCTTGAGATGTCCTTGGTGCAAAAGGTGATTTTATTAAAGCACAGGGACAGGACCCATGGGCAGAAAGAGCTGCACTGGAGTTGTGAAGAGTGACTGATTGTATACTATGGAATTGGGGGGGTAGGGGGGCAGGTAAGGAGAAAGGGAGGTTTCCAAAAGGACTTTCATATTCTCAAGAGGACTCCTGAGATACCGGAGGCCTTGCTATTGTTGACCTTGTTGGTTTTCCTTCTAGCAAAATACTAACACTAAGACAGTAGGGGGTTCCTGGAGGAATGTTATACTCTGTATTTGCCTCAAGTACTTGTCACTGAGCTGCAGGTTATAAAGAAATTTAATGTAACTTACATTTTCCTCTTGCCTTTGTTCTGCACATCGCTAAGGAGGGGAAGGTGATGTTAGGGCTTCAGGTAACTGAGGCTGTGGGTTTCTGGAAGTCAGGCTATTGATAAGATTGCCTTTTCCTTGTCATTTACTGAGACATTTGTAAACTGTGATTTCTATCAGTTAATCATTTGTTTTTCTCTTTTTCCCTTTCCTTTGTTCTCGGAGAGCCAGGAGTGCCTAAGGATTGTCACACATATCCCCTGTGGAAGGGGGGATGGTTGATAGCTTGTGCTTTGCCCTCAGCATGTCTTTGGCTCCCTCATCATGCTGGCGGCCTCAACCCCTTCTCTCAGTGAAGTGGGAAGCAGCCTCATCAGCTGATTGACAAGAGGAGGGTGAATTGGTAGAAGAGGAAGGATGTCAGGGAACACATGCCTTCTTTCTGAACATACCATGGAATCTTTGACCAGCCCTTCCCTCCATCTGGGATGTTCTTGAAGGGGATTTTCATATGACTGATGACTTGGTGACATCTTGGCTTAAATGCCACCTCCTCAGAGAGGCTCTCCCTGACCTTGTAATCTAAAATAGCCACCCTGCCACTCACAGTCATATCCCCTTATTTGTTACGAGAGAGATTCAGCTTGTTAATTTTCTACCTGTTTACATGTTTATCACTGTATCTCCTGTGAGATATTAGCACACACTAGGCTCTGAACAGGGAGAGATGTCTTCCTTCCTTTTCCTTCAGGGAAAGATACAAATGTGTCATGATGGAATATAATAGAATCCAATTTGGGTATATAGACTTGTATAGACCCTGGATCAAATCTGTGGGGGTGGGGTGGGATAGGGGTGGGTGTAGGTGGGTGTGGGGGTGTGTGTAGAGGGTAGGGGTACATCCTATACCCTTGGCTTCATCAATAGATAGCTTGTCACAAGCACCCTGTGTCTTCCTAGGCAAAGAAAGATCTCTGAGTTTTCAAGGTCACTGGGCACTAACTTGAACTTGGTACCAGCCTTCTCTTTGCAGGCTTCCTTTCATGCACAAGGGCATAGTTAGAAGTTCAGCTACCATCAGTGAATATCATGTGAATATCTGGGCTAAGTATATCAAGGCGGGGGGGGAGGACACTTTAAAATGGGAAAATGGAGAGACTGGGATGTACTCTTTAAGCCTTAAATGGATGTCTGAACTGGGCCTAAAAGACCATTCTGGCTCCACAGCCAGTGCAGTCTTTTCAATTGGGCTAAAGAAGTCTGCCAGAGTAAGGGCACCTGGGTGGCTCAGCTGATAAAGCGTTTGATTTTGGCTCAGGTCATGATCTCACTGTTCCCAAGTTCAAGCCCCATGTCGGGCTCTGTGCTAACAGCTCAGAGCCTGGAGCCTATTTCAGATTCTTTCTCCGCCCCTCCCCCCCACCCCATGCTCTGTCTCTCTCTCTCTCTCTCTCTCTCTCTCTCTCACAAATAAACATTTAAGAAGTAATTTTTAAAAAGTAGTCCGCCAGCCTAGAGGCAAATGCAAGAGAGCCTGAACACCTAAAACAACCTTTTGTCTTAAGGTGTTGGTTTATATTTCTAACAATTTAAAAAATAAAAACCCAAAGCCTTCTTTTTTTTTTTTTTTTTTTTTTAATTTCTAGGAGAGAGAGACAGATAGCATGAGCAGGGGAGGGTCAGAGAGAGAGGGAGTCACAGACTGAAACAGGCTCCAGGCTCTGAGCTGGCAGTCAGCACAGAGCCCGATGCGGGGCTCGAACCCACGAACCGCGAGATCATGACCTAAGCGAAAGTCGGACGCTTAACCGACTAAGCCACCCAGGCGCCCCAAAAAACCCCAAGCCTTCTAGGGAAAGACTATAATTAGCCAAAAAATATTACTATGTGTTCTCTAAAAACAAAACAGGCAAAAACACGTCAGTATACCCAGTTTAAAATAATATATAGAGCTATGTGTACGTTCTGCCCCTGTGTTTCTTCCCTAAATCTCTGACGATGGTACCAAGGTGCCGAATCACCCAGGACTGAACCAGTACATCATTCAGCAAAAGAATAAATTGGGAAGTGACTGTATATCTAGTCAGGGGATCCAAGGCCACTCACCCCTCTTCTGACCAGGAAATACTTAAATAGTGGACAAAATTTACTTTGGAAAGAAAAGGAATTTCATAAGCACAGATTTGACTCACCATTTTGGTTAAAGCCATGGATCCCTTAATCAAACTACCTATCCCCTTGGTGGCAAGCTCTGTAAATGTGAAGAAACAAACCAAGACTGATGAAAGCTAAGGTTTTTCATAGATGTTTCAGATGGCATCTTCTTCTGCCTAGTGAGTTCATGTGGCTCAGTGGCATGCTGTTCTGGGTTGTACGATCGGTGATGTTTCCTGTTTACTTCTTCAGAAGGGACCCAAGTGACTTGAGCTTACACAGGGACTGTCAGAGACCTGGGGGGACTTAAGTGGTTGTCTGCATTTTTCCCCTGGTTTGTGAAGTTCACCTCACTGACTGACCCATAAATTACAAACCATGTAATCTGCTGGGTGTGTTGGCAGAGTTCCGGACTGCAGTGTTTTCTGTTTCTCCTTTATTTAGGCCGGAGGAGAAAAAATAGATCCAGAAGAGGCACTGATCTACGAAGAGGATTTAGATGAAGGCGACGGTGTGGAAGGCGAGGTGGAAGACAGCACAAAATTAAAAATGTTCCGCAGACTCGCCTCTGTGGCCTCCAAGCTTAAGGAGTTCATTGGCAACATGATCACCACCGCGGGAAAGGTTGTGGTGACCATTTTACTCGGTTCGTCAGGTGAGAGTTTCCAGTTCCGGATGGGGCACAGGTAGCACTTTGGCGAGTAATGAAAGGACAAGGCTGAGGAGCAAATGCAGAAGGAAACTGGCCCGTTCTGAAACACCAAACTCATAACGATAGCTGTTGTAAAACTGGTCACGCGTTCACACCACACACACACACACACACACACACACACAAATAATTTTTCCTGTTCATGTCTCATTTCTTGTGTTTTTAGGAGGTTTCTTTTTATTTTGTTAATTTTTTAAATATTTATTTATTATTATTTAAAAAAATATTTATTTTTGAGAAAGAGAGAGAGATAGAGCAGGAGCGGTGGGGGAGGTAGGGGTAGAGATGGAGGGAGACACAGAATCCGAAGCAGGCTCCATGCTTTGAGCTGTCAGCACAGAGTCCAACGCGGGGCTCAAAACCACAAACTGCGAGATCACAACTAGAGCCGAAGTCGGACGCTTAACCGACTGAGCCACCCAGGCGCCCCTTAGTTGGATTCTGTTAACCTCCATAAAGCAATCTTTTCCATATCTTGGTGATGTTATTTTTTATACATAGATCAGTAAAACCACTGTTCTTCTCCCCCAGAGCCCATGAATGGCGATCAGCTATGATGAACAATGTCTGGACTCTCCAGAGAGCCACATGTATGCATTCAGAAAGCATGTCTGTTTACACTGGGTCATTAGTAGTCTTAATTTAACTCTCCAGGATATACTATTTTTCTTCCTCAGTGAGATTGTAATCTTGCAGCACAGACACTCACTTCCTTTAAATCTTGGCTGCCGACTGCTTGTTCCATAATAATGTTATCTCCATCTTCTCCCTCCTTCCATCCTGCTGCTGGCAGCTGCTCCAGAGCCACTGGGAAGTTGGGACCATACCCCTTCATTGAAACTGCACAAGATGAAACAATGTGACAATTTTTTTAAAGAGCAAAATTGAAAAGTGGAAAAGAGAATAGAATTTCTCAAGAAATATCCCAATATTTTAATGAAGAGTCATTTCAGAGCGCCCCCCACAAAAGGTTTCAAGTGCCTGTAAAAAAAATTACCTCATTTTCCACGTCCCCTTTTGGTCATAGTACGAATCAAATTTTGTTGGGCAGGACAAAGGTTTAGGGAGACCTTACCACAGATGTAATATTTTTATAAATCCAACTTAACCCAAAAAATAGTTATCATAAAAAATGAATCAGGAAGGGGCGCCTGGGTGGCTCAGTCGGTTAAGCTTTCAACTCTTGATTTTGGCTCAGGTCATGATCTCACGGTTTATGAGATCAAGCCCCCTGTCAGGTTCTGCCATGACAGTATGGATTCTGCTTGGGATTCTCTGTCTCCTGCCCCTTCTCTACTCTCTCAATCTCTCTTTCTCTCTCAAAAATAAATAAATAAACATTTTAAAAATGGTATCAGGGTAAGTTGCAATGGGCACGTAAGTATTCCTGAAAACATTGGAGGGAGAAGTAGAAAGATGGAAACAGGCAAGTAACTATGCTGAATTTACTGTGTGAAACGTAGATATTTACTCTGCCGAAACACCATGGGAAGAATTTCTTTCATGATCTTGGGTTTCCCTATATTTACAAATACTACCCTATGTGTGATCTCTTTCACAACAAAAGTAGTATTAGGTCTGATTTAATCAATGAAATGTGATTCCTGTTTTAATAACTTGATCCACACCTGAAAGCATATGAAGGAAATGGACATCATCTCCAACAACGACATTTCCTCAGTGGTGAATGATTTTCCAGTTCAGTGCGATTTTTCATGATCACATCTCTTCTTCCTTAGGTATGATGTTGCCATCTTTGACCTCATCTGTGTACTTCTTTGTGTTTTTGGGTCTGTGCACCTGGTGGTCCTGGTGCCGGACGTTTGATCCATTGCTGTTCAGCTGTCTTTGTGTGCTGCTGGCGATTTTCACTGCGGGGCACTTGATTGGACTTTATTTATACCAGTTCCAATTCTTTCAAGAAGCAGTTCCACCCAACGACTACTATGCGAGGTAAGAGAAGGCATTAAGACATTTTAAGGGGAACTCACCCTCCTTTATGATCTTGTTTGAATTTGCAAGGGTTCCTCTTGCTGCCCATTGATGTGTTCAGCAAAGGTTCGGTGGGGTGGGGGAAGCAATCTAGCACTTTCAAGTTATTGAATGGCAAAGTCTAGAAGGAAGTGGAAGGTCTCTTCAGATGGAGGTGCTGCTGAGACATGGAGAGAGGGGAGGCTGCTGTTGGGTCTCAGCTGTGGAAAAAGAGCCCAGAAGAATATTTTGATCAAAGAATAATAGCAATGTCTTAAAGCATCCAGCTGGAGGGTGCTCTCAGAGGACAAATAGAGCATTAAAAATAATAATAAGGGACACCTGGGCGTATCAGGCAGTTAAGCATCTGACTTTGGCTCAGGTCATGATCCTACACTATAGTTGTGAGCTCGAACCCTGCATCGGGCTCCAGGCTGAAGCTCAGAGCCTGGAGTCTGCTTCAGATTCTGTGTCTCCCTCTCTCTCTGACTCTACCCCAGTTGTGTGCATGTGCACTCCCTCTCTCTCTCAAAAATAAAGAAACATTAAACATTTTTTTAAAAAGAAAAGTAATTTAAATGAGTTCACAGGAAACAGAGAAATCCAGAATGTGGATTCTTCAAGACAAATACTCTGGTCTCTAAAAAAAACTTAGCATCATGAAAAGAAGTGTGTGTTGAGGCAGTGGCAGCGGGGACTCCTGCAGTTTCAAGGAAAATGGGGGGGCGGGGGGGGAAGTCCAGCAACCAGGTGTGAAACCTGACTACCTTACATCCTGGCTCACCCGAAAATCTCTAAAAGACATTTTAAGGTTAAATGGAGAAATTTCAGTATTCACTGGTTATTAGCTGATTGGATAGAATTATTGTTAAAATGTTTTGAGATAGAGAGAGAACAAGCACAGGGGAGGGGCAGAGAGAGAGGGAGAGAGTGAATCCCAAGCAGAGCCGCATGTGGGATTCTATCCCATGAACCAGGAGATTATGATTTGAGCCAAGATCTAGAGCCAGACGCTTAACCACCTGAGCTACCCAGGCGCCCCTAGAACTATTGTTAATTCTCAGGTGCATGATTGTATTGTGGGCTTACAGGAAAATGTCATTATTTTAGGAGATGTGTGGTGAATTATTTGGGAGTGAAGTGTCATAATGTTTGCAACTTTCTACTGGTTTAACAACAAACATGAGAGAGAGTGAGGGAGAGGCAAGGAGGGAGAAGGAGAAAAGAGAGACAAATAAAACTACTTAAACCAGGGAATTGGCATTGGGTTATCCATTGTCCTATTTTCACTTCTCTGCTTCTGTGGAAATGTTTATGCCTGGAAGTTACAGAAAAAGGAAACGGGGACAGAAGTGGCAGAAGAGAACGTGAGGGGGGTGAAAAGTATGTCAACAGGAGATAATACTATCATGTTGATTGTATAGATTTGCATCCTTCTTTCAAGGGATTCTCATCTCATTTTTATGTGCTAGTAAATACAAAGGAGCGATTTTGTGTGTGTGTGTGTGTGTGTGTGTGTGTGTGTGTGTACGCACTCACCTTCCTCTTATTGATTCATGCACAAAATCTGTCTACTTTGTGGCGTATCTACCCAATGCTAGGAGAAAAATAAAGTCCTAAAACTGCTTATAATCTATTAAAACAAGTTAGTACCCAATACACACACACACACACAACCTAATTGGCATAATCTGGAGGCTTAACAAGTAGAATTCAGTCTATAAAGAGAAGAATGTTATATAGACACATTAAAACTGAGAAGCCACAATATGGAAACAACCTAAGTGCCCCTTAACCAATGAATGGATAAAGATAATGTGAAATGTGGTATATGTGTGTCTGTGTCTGTGTATACATATATATCCACATTATATATGTATATAATGAAATATTATTCAGCCTTAAAAAAAGAAGGCAATCCTGCCATTGATGACAACATAGATAAAACTTGAGGACTTTCTGCTACTGAAATAAGTTAGAGAAAAAGAAATACTGTCTGTCTGTCCACTTATATATGGAACTCAACAAAAGAGTCAGCTCACAGAAACAGAGTAGAAAAGTGGCGGCTAATGATGGTGTATTGGAAGGAATGAGAAGAGGCTGATAAAAGGGTACAAGCTCATTTATAAGATGAATAGATTCTGAAGATCTAATGTACAGCAGGCTGACTATACCTAATAGTACTGTATTGTATATTGTATTCCTGAAATTTGCTAAGAGAGTATATCTTAAAAAAATTATAACTATGTGAGGTCATTGATGTGTTAATTAACTTGATTGAGGTAATCATTTCACAGTGTACACATATGTAAAATCATCACATTGTACATTTTAAATATACAATTTCATGTGTCAGCTATACCTGAGAAGCCTCTTTAATGGTGCAGATTTATGTAATATTTATTTATTTTAGGCAGTAGTGCATAAATGCTAAATTTCAGTACAGACGTTAGTTCTAGGCTAAATGAACCCTTTGGTTTCTTTCAGGCATTATTTTGGGTTTATTGAACATGTATAGAAAAAAAACGTTTTGTGCTGTTGGAAGGGGTGACTTTCAGGGGGTGATTTAATAGGGAATATAAATATATTCTATATGCCAGTAACCCCCACTTTAAGGATCTTTTCTGCCATCTAGAGACTGGTGATGGGAAATACAAATAATATTCAGAACCACCTTGAAGGCATTCTTTCTGTAAAGGATCAGCTAATAAGTATTTTAGACTTTGTCACATTTCTTTCTAGAAGCCATTGTAATGCAAAAACAGCCACGGACAGATTTAAGAGAATGAGTGTGGTTCTCAAAAAGTAAAACTTTGTGAACACTGAAATTTGGGTTTCATATTAATTTTCACATTTCATGAAATACTATTTTTCTTCTGCCTTTTTCCAGCCACTCAGAAATCTAAAAACCATTGTTAGCTCACAAGCTGTACCTGAATAGGTGGTGAATGAGGCTTGCCAACCTATGGTGTAGATAATAATAGTCCTAATAGGCTAATAACGTACCATATCTACTGTTCACTTGAATTGTCACAAATGAAATTATAATTATAATTTATTACATGTAATAAGAATTATGTTACCTGTAATTATAATTACATTTTGTAGGTGATCCATTTAAACAGTTTAAAAGGTTCATTACTATCATCTCATAGAGATAAGTTATTAAAAGTTAAGTTGCTTGTCAGGCTTTAGACAGTTTGAGCTAAGCAATTAAATAAATATAAACATAAATATAAATAGTATAAATATAAATACACTGCCTTCTTGTAGATTCCCACCCTTCCCCCATTACCTTGGTGATAACAAGACATTGCATTTAGTCTTAGAAAGCTTGAAAATTTACATATCTAAAACAATAGCTTCTTCATAAGGTATAATTCCAATGCATTGTTTTTTACCCCCAAATTATGAGTTAGAAGAGAAAACTGGAAAGTGGGCAAAAAAAAAGCAGCCCTCATTTTACACGGGCATTTGTCACAAATTTCATAACCACAAAGGCTCCAGTGCATATATCCAGCTTCGGATGTGGCTCTTCTTAAAACAATCCAAGCCATTTTTGTCTTCTCAAAAGCTTTCAAATGCATCTCAGGTCAGAATTATCTTTATTTTTAGAAAAATTGAATTGATTTGTTCATCATTAGGATAATACATATTCGTTGGTGATTATTCGGGAAAATGTAATGAAGGGTAAGGAAAACCACCTTTTAAAAATGTAATCCTAACTTCCAGAAAAAAATACCGTTTACTTCTGGGTCTATATTCTCCCAGAATTTTTCCTAGGCATATATGTGCCTTTTTAAAAACAAACTTTGAATCATAACGCAAGTACTCTTTTGTAAGTTGCCTTATTCAAGTTCTACATTTTCCCATGTTATGAAATGTTCTTCTAAAGTGTGATTTCCATAGGCTGTGAAGTCTTTGAATGTGTAGATATAGTCAGTCCCTGATTTCTGACCATGTAGATTTTTCCCCATTCCATTAACTTTATTTTTTTAAGTTTTTAAGTTTTCATTTAAATTCCAGTTAGCATACAGTGTAATATTTGTTTACAGTGTAATAATGATTTCATACTTCCATACGATACCAGGTTCTCATCACAACAAGTGCCCTCCTTAATCCCCATTACCTATTTCACCCATCTGTCCATCCACCTCCCCTCGGTAACCATCAGTTTGTTCTCTTTTGTTAAGAGTGTTTTGTGGTTTGCCCCTCTCTCTCTTTTTTTCCCCTGTGCTCATTTGTTTGAAATTCCACATATGAGTGAAATCATATGGTATTTGCCCTGACTTATTTCACTTAGAATAATATTCTGTAGTTCCATCCATGTCATTGCAAATGGCAAGATTTCATTCTTTTATGGTGGAGTCATATTCTATTGTATGGCTATACCACATCTTTTTTTCTTAAATAGCTTATTGTCAAGTTGGCTTACATATAACACCCAGTGCTCATCCCAAAAAGTGCCCTCCTCCATGCCCATCACCCCCCTTCCCCTCTCCCCCACCCTCATCTGCCCTCAGTTTGTTCTCAGCATTCAAGAGTTTCTCATGGTGTGCCCCCCTCCCTCTCCCCAACTATTTTTCCCCTTCTTCTCCTGCATAATACCACATCTTCTTTATCCATTCATCAGTCGATAGGCACTTGGGCTATTTCCATAATTTGGCTATTGTAGATAATGCTGTTGTAAACATCAGAGTGCATGTATCCCTTTGAATTAGTATTTTTGTATTTGGGTAATAGTGCAATTACTGGATCATAGGGTAGTTCTGTTTTTAACTTTTTGAAGAAACTCCACACTGTTTTCCAGAGTGGCTGCACATGTTTGCATTTCCACCAACAGTGCAAGAGGGATCCCCTTCTCTACATCCTCTCCAACACCTGTTGCCTCTCATGTGTGTTGTTGATTTGGGGCATTCTTATAGGTGTGAGATGATACCTCATTTTAGTTTTGATTTGTATTTTCCTGATGATTAATGACACTGAGTATCTTTTCATGTGTCTGTCATCTGTCTGTCTTCTTTGGAAAAATATCTATTCATGTCTTCTGCTCATTTTTAATTAGATTATTCATTTTGGGTGTGTTGAGTTTTATAAGTTTCTTATATATTTTGGATACTAACCATTTATCAGATATGTAATTTGCATATATCTTCTCCCATTCCATAGGCTGCCTTTTAGTTTTGTTGATTGTTTCTTTCACTGTGCAAAAGCTTTTTATTTTGATGCAGTCCCAATAGTTTATTTTTGCTTTTGTTTCCCTTGCCTCAGGAGACATATCTAGTGAGAAGTAGCTATGGCTGATGTCAAAGAGGTTACTGACTGTATTCTCTTCTGGGATTTTTATGATTTCACTGACCATGTAGATTTAGATCATTCTTCATTTTTGCCATCTTCAGTAATGCTGTAGTGTGCACCCACATTACTTCTAAATTTAAGAAAAACTCCTGATGAGCAAGGTGCAATCTCACGTATCCTCAGTTGGGAAGGTGCCTCTGTAGGACTGTTCGGTGCTTACCTCTGCTGCACGATCTGGATCCTGGGCCAACATTATGATAATGGACTGGCTTGTGATTCCCTCCCTGCGCCAATAGTGTACATTGAAATCCCATACCTAGGTATAGCACAGATCTGGGGTTTTATTTTTCTCTAGGGTGATCTCTTCTTTCAACCAAGAGATCATGTGCTTCCTTGTAGCTCCATCCAGACCTGTGATGGAATTTTTCCATTACGTTTAGCCAACAAAGGATGCTGAGAGGTGAGTGGGGACTAGCAGCTATATGGGATGAACAGGAGACCACAGTTGACGTGGAGGCAGAGTAGGGGAGTGACGTTGCCTCAGGGGGAGAACTAGTGATTCTCTTCCATTTTTTCACATAGGAGCCACATGACCAGATTTTTCCAAAACAAAAGTCAGGGCCCCATTATTTGATAGTTATGATTATCCTTATGGAAAGGTGAAGACATTGCATTTGAAAGGATTAATTTTCCCAAATCTGAAATGTTGTAGCATATTATAACCATATAAAGAAAATTAGTGATCACACTTCTGATCCAGCAAAATAAGACTTCACAACAAATCCACAGACTGTATATAAGATCAAGAATATGCCAGTCAACATAGTGTGTTTAAGAGAACAAAGCTCTATAGCAGTTGTTCTTCTGAAAGGTCTCCCTAACAAAAATGGTGAACCAAACAAAATGTGGCTTGGCTAATGCAGTGTGTAATCTCTTCCAAAGAGATTTGTGTTTTTAAGTGAATTTCTTTCTTTTTTTTTTTTTAGTTCATATATTTAAATTCAAGTTAGTTAACATTGGTATTGGTTTCAGGAGTAGAACTCAATGATTCATCACTTACATACAACACCCAGTGCTCAGGTGAATTTCTGTAGACAGCAAACCCCTCCCGTTTTGAAAGACATAAAGCAAGATTAAAGGTGGTGGGCTCGTGTTCAGATTTCACCAGTTACACATGTGTTTATCCTCATCTGTCTCCCTACCTGTTGGACTGGCCACATTTATGAAGCCTTGAGTCTTAGACCATTTCTGTCCTGTAGGTTTTCTTCATTAAAAGTGCAGAGGGTGTGCTGGGTAGGGATGGGACCAAGGGCGAGTGGACCTGTTATGTTCTGCATTGTCATGAATGGCAGGCACCTTGAAAGGCTGTACAGTGCATCTGAACACTCTTAACTTCTACTTACTGGGGGCATGAATGAAAACCCCATTGTAACAGTTAGGCAGCACACCACTGACTGTGTTTCCTTGTGAAGATGATACCAAAAGAAATTCTGAGTTGAACTCACCCAAAAGCAGTCCTGACAAAAAGTAGGTTCCCTGGGGCAGGAGGAGGGGCAAGATGGCGGAGAAGTAAGGAGCTCCGTACTTGCACTCGCGCCCATACANTTTGTTTGTTTGTTTATTTTATGTTTATTGTTGAGAGAGAGAGAGACAGAGCACAAGAGGGGGAGGGGCAGAAAGAGGGAGACAGAATCAGAAGCAGGCTCCAGGCTCTAAGCTGTCAGCACAGAGCCCGACGTGGGGCTTGAACTCATGAACTGTAAGATCATGACCTGAGCTGACGTCAGATGCTTAATTGACTAAGCCACCCAGGCGTCCCTTGGACATGCTTTAAATTGTCTCTTGTGAGCATTGACAGGCTTTCCTTCCAAGTCCTGAACTTTCTCAAGAACATTTGCAGGAATGACCACAGTCATTGAACTCTTGTTTGCCCAAGTTAAATTAGTTCATTTGTTGCCTTCTCCACTTTAAGATCTGAGGTTTGAACATGAAAGGAGGGGAAGGAATGAGAGATTTTCAGGCCATTCTCTGTGAAAGTAGGATTCCATATAAAATAAATACACAACGACTTGCCCTATGTTACCCTTTTTATGTTCTATTTCAATAAATCATGATGATAAGAAAATGTATTCTATTTACTGAAGGAAAAGCTTATGTTTATTCCAGTGTAAAAACAATGTAAAAAAGAAAAAGCAAAATCTAAAACTCCAACATCATGAGTAAACTAGTCTATGAAAAATGTTAAAAAAAAAACAACATTAAGAATATCATCTCATTAATTATATTTATACTATTTTTATGCTGGTCATAAAAATGTCAGTAATATGTAGGAAGTAATAAAGGCCTCAATGCTGTATGTCTTTTTCTTCTGATTTGGAGAAGCCGGTGGGTCCTTTAGAAAATGGAACGGCGCAATCAGCTTTTCTGTTGGGTCTGCTGCAGTTTGCTTTGCAAGCTTTATAGGAGTCAGGTTATTTAAAAGAAAGCCCTTTTCAGCCCCAGCCCCAGATGGCTATGTTGTGCCTGCCTGTCTTGCTTTGGGGGTAATCTGAGGTTTGGTTACAAAAACAGCACAGAAAGACTAAATTGTTTTTAATGGAGACCAGTTGGCAAGAATTTCATCTGACAGCAGTCCAGCATGTGGGGAAAAACAAAGGTAAAGCAGGCCATTTCATGGTAAGTAATGTAAATTCACCCAAAGAAGTTGACACCTTTCCTTTGCCTTTCTGCTGAAAGATGGCATTGGCAGGTATCTATAGGAATGTAGAGTTGGTAGGTGATGGAATGATAACCTGGGTTTCATTTTGTTTAAAGATTCTTAGTGGTTAAGTGACTTGTTCTAGGGTCTCAGGCAGAGTTCACTTGCATCTGTGTGGAAGGTGAAAAATAGAAGCCAGAAGAGAAGTTGACTTTCCACAGAGAAATGGGAAGTTAGTAGAATGTAAATATTTGAACCCCTGAGTCCAACTGGGCAATTTGCCATAACCTTATGGCCACTTAGGATCATAACTGGGTGTGTTGTGGACCCAGGATCCCTGAGAAGTGGGGTGCTGTGCCCAGCCGTGACACTTGGCATTATGTGCGAAACAGCTACAGCTCCTGACCAGGTGGACAAGCCTTGGCACAAGATCTATCTAACTTAGAGATCTAAGACTTCCCAACATCGTTTTCCTGAATTTCAGCCTTGGTTAAATGTCGTGGACCAAATTTCTCACGTTTTGCTTACTGAGAGCATCTCCCAGGAAGGGTCTCCTTTCAGTTTTCATGGAAAATCTACTCTATTCTCCGTGAGGGCTAGACAGTGGTTGACCTGACAGGGATGTCTCATTCTGTCGGGTTCCTATGTACAAGAAGAGTTCACCTGCGCGCACACACACGCACACTGCAACAGGACAGGACCTTTTTGCCCAAATGCTAGCCCTATAATCAAGGATAAAGTGTGGGTTCACTCTCTTATAATGTGATATTGAGAGGATTACCCTGATGCCTGCAAACCCATTCTCTGGAGTCCAACAGCTCAGGAGTGGTCCTGCTGCTTTCTAGACAGAGCATCTGGTCACCACAGTACCTAACGCTCTGTGCTTGCATTTCCTTATCTATGAAGTAGGGATGAGAATCGTGACTGTCTCAGAGAAGAGT
Organism: Crocuta crocuta; assembly: GCF_008692635.1. Taxonomy (NCBI): domain Eukaryota; kingdom Metazoa; phylum Chordata; class Mammalia; order Carnivora; family Hyaenidae; genus Crocuta; species Crocuta crocuta. The sequence continues at coordinate 2,630,760 of NW_027532249.1, forward strand.
GTTGTCTTAAACAGGAGAACACTCACCAAGTGCTAGGCAATGTGGAGCATGCACTTAAAAGGACCTGATTTTATTATTGTAAACATTATATTAACACACAGTAACTATTTTTCTTATTCAAACTAACGTCCCATGTCTGGTGATTGCAGCCTTCTCTGGTGTCTCATGTGCAGCTCCCTGAGCTCATTAAGCCACCCTGCTCCTTGTGCTATTTCCTTCACTCAAAATGTCCTCTGCTTCTTTATCCCACTTGCTCCCACTCTTTCCTCGAAACCTAGCACATGTGCTTCCTTCTGGAACTTTCCATGTTTCCTTCTGGGAGGAACAAGAATTGCTTCCTCCCACTTGCTGCACTGGACCATAATGATGTATCCATAAATGTGTCTGCCTGCTGAGTTCTGGGCTGGGTGGCCTGGGGACTCTCAGGCTCTAACACTGCTGATCACATGGAAATCCGTGCTCAATCTGTTTCGTGTGCTGTCTCCTGTGCCCCTTGCATTTCATGTCCTTGTGCACCAAAATGAAATAAAGCTTGTTTAGGCTTTTCCTGGACTCCCAGCCACAGATGGGGCCACCAGCTACAAGATATATCTGAAAATTATTTCCCAGAAAGGTCACTGTCACTTTCAGTGCCCCCACTGTAGCCCCACTGCTGTGCTCTGTGGTACATGTCCCCAGTTAGTGAATGTCAAGTTCAGCGAGAAACTAAGGAGGCTACAGTACATGTGGTTCTTTATTTGTGGTGTTGGCAAATATTTAGTTTTTTCTTGAGGAAAAAAGTGATAGTTTCACATTTATTTATTTAGAAAATTCAAAAATAGCTTTATCCCCGGTGGTTAGAGTTAACACGGTAAAAGCAGTAAGTAGCTTTCACTTTTGGAGAAATTAGAGATTTCAGTTCTTATTCAGTGTTTCTTGGAGAGCCGGCTTATCTCTTATTTTTTGAGGGACTTTGATTTTTGCTTCTTAATTTCTCCAGACTTTGTTTTAAAAATGGGAGAGCTGTGGTAATATTGATGAGATGATGCAAATAAGGGTCTGCCCAGGCCTGGCAATCTGGAGGCGATTAAGAAATGTTAGTTCTCCAGTATTTTGTGTAGAAAGCATATACAGTATGCTTTTCTTCTCAGTTTTAATGAGAGATATTTGACATGCATCACTGTAAGGTCAAGATATACAGCATAGTGATATGATTTATGTATATTATGAAATGATGAACATAATACATTCAACTAACATCTGTCTTCCCATATAGACACAATAAACAGAAAAGAAAGAAGGAAAGAAAAAAAGGAGAGAAAAATGTTCTCCTTGTAATGAGATCTCTTAGGAATTTACTCTCTTAAGAACTTTGTTGTTGTGGCACCTGGGTGGCTCAGTCTGTTAAGCATCCAACTTCGGCTCAGGTCATGATCTCATGGTTCTGAGTTCGAGCCCCACATTGGTTTCTGCACTGACAGCTAGGTGCCTGGAGCCTGCTTCAGATTCTGTGTCTCCCTCTCTCTCTGCTCTTCCCTTGCTCATGCTGTCTCTCCCTGCTTCAAAGATAATAAACATTAAAACTTAAAAAAAAGAAAAAGAACTTTGCTGTGGATCACACAGCAGGGTTAGCTAGAGTCATCAGATTGTACATTATGCCCCTAGAACTTATTTATCTTATAACTTAAGGTTTGTATCTTTTGAGCACCTTCCTCTAGTTGCTCTTCCCCCAAACCCCCACATCTAGTAGCCACAATTCTGATCTTTTTTTCTGAGTTTGCATTTTTTTGTTGGTTAGTCGGTTGGTTGGTTTTAGATTTTACATGTAAGGAAGATCATACAGTATTTGTCTCTCTCTGACATATTTTACTTAGCATAATGCTCTCAGGGTCTATCTGTGTTGTCAAAAATGTAAGATTTCCTTGTTTTTATGGCTGAAAAATATTTCCATGGTATATATATCCCACAACTTTATCCATCCATCAATTGACAGACACTTAGGCTATTTCCATTCTTGGCTGTTGTAAATAAAGCTTCTGTGAACATGGGGGTGTAGATATCCTTTCCAGTTAGCATTTCCTTTATCTTTGGATATATTATGAGAAATGGAATTGCTGGGTCATACAATAGTTCTTCTTTTTAACTTTGTGAGGATCCTCCATACTGTTTTTCACAGTGGCTGCAGCAATTCCCATCCGCAGTGTGCAAAAGTTTCCTTTTCTCTCCATATCCTTCCCAGTATTTGTTATCTTTATCTTTTTGATGATGGTCATTCTAACATGTGTGAGATGATAACTCATTGTGTTTTTAACTTGCATTTCCCTAATGACTAGTGATGTTGAGCATCTTTTCATGTACCTGTTGACCTTTCATATAAATATATATACATTAGAAATAAGAGAATAGGAGAAATGACTATTCAGGTTCTTTGCCCATTTTTAAATTGGGTTATGTTTTATGGCCATAGAGTTGTGGAAGTCTCTTATATATTTTGGATGTTAACTCCTTATCAGATACATGGTTTGTGAATATTTTTTCATATTTCATAGATTGTCTTTTCAAGTTATTGATGATATATTTTGCTGTGCAGGAGTTTTTTAGTTTGATATAGTCCCACTTTTTTTATTTTTTATTTTCTTCCTTGTGCTTTAGGTGTGATATCCAAAAGATTATTACTAGTTCTCATGACAAGGAGCTTTGTTCCTAAGGTTTCTTCTAGGAGTTCCATGTTTTCAGGTCTTAAAGTTAAGTATTTAACCCATTTTGAGTTAATTTTTGTGAGTAGTGTAAGATATGCATCTGGTTTTATTCTTTTAGGTATGAACATCAGTTTTCCAAACACTGTTTATTGAAGAGACTGTCTTTTCTCTACTGAGTATTCCTGGCTCCCTTTTCAAATATTAGTTAACTGTACATACTTGGGTTTTTTTCTAGGTTCTCAATTTTGCTCCTTTGATCTATTTATCCATTTTATGCCATTACCATACTGTTTTGTTGATTATAGATTTATAGTATAGCTTGATCAGGAAGTGTGGTGCCTCCTTCTCTGTTCTTCTTTCTCAAGATTTCTTTGGGGCGCCTGGGTGGCTTAGTCGGTTAAGCGTCTGACTTTCGCTTAGGTCACGATCCTGCGGTTCGTGGGTTCGAGCCCCGCGTCGGGCTCTGTGCTGACTGCCAGCTCAGAGCCTGGAGCCTGTTTCAGTCTGTGACTCCCTCTCTCTCTGACCCTCCCCTGCTCATGCTGTCTCTCTCTCTCCCTTAGAAATAAATAAAACATTAAAAAAAAATTAAAAAAAAAAGATTTCTTTGACTATTTGGGGGTTCTTGTGGTTCCATGTAAATTTTATGAGTGTTATATCTACTTCTGTAAAAAAAACGCCTTTGGATTGGGGCGCCTGGGTGGCTTAGTCAGTTAAGCGTCCGACTTTCGCTTAGGTCATGATCTCGCAGTTTATGGGTTCGAGCCCCGCATCGGGCTCTGTGCTGACTGCCAGCTCAGAGCCTGGAGCCTGTTTCAGATTCTGTGTCTCCCTCTCTCTCTGACCCTCCCCTGCTCGCGCTGTCTCTCTCTCTCCTAGAAATAAATAAAACATTAAAAATTTTTAAAAAATAACACCATTGGAATCTTGATAAGGATTGCATTGAATCTATAGATAGTTTTCAGTAGTATTGGCATTTTAACAATATTAATTATTCCAATCTATGAATGCATAATTCCTTTCCATTTATTTGTGTCTGTTTTGATATCTTTCATCAGTGTCTTACAGTTTTCAACCAAGGGATCTTACACCTCCTTAGTTCAGTTTGTTCCTCAGTATTTTATTGTTTTTGATGTTATTGTAAATGGGATCAATTCTTTATTTCTTTTTCAGAAAATTAGTTGGTAGCATATAGAAACATTGCTGATTTTTTATATTAATTAGTGTCCTGCAACTTTACTGAATTCATTGTTTATATCTGACAAATATTTTATTGAGTCTTCAGGATTTCTCTATAACTAAACCAGTGTTTAGGATTTTCTATATATTTAGTATATACAGATAGTAAATAGAGACAATTTTACTTCTTCCTTATCAATTTGAATACATTTTATTTCTTTTTCTTGCATGATTGCTGTAGCCAGGACTTCTAGTGCAATGTCGAATAGGTGTGGTAAGAGTGGGTACCTTGTCTTGTTCCTGATCTAAGAGGAAAAGCTTTCAACCTTTCACCATGGAGTATTATATTAGCTGTGGGCTTATCATATATGCACTTTATTATGTTGAGATATGTTCCTTCTATGTCTAATTTGTTAAGAGTTTTTATCATGCATGGATGTTTAAGTTTTGTCAAATGCTTTTTCTGTGTCTATTGAGATGCTCATGTGGTTATTTTATTTCATACTATTAATGTGATATATTACATTGATTGACTTGCATATGTTGAACCAGCCTTGCATCCCTTGGAGAAATCCCATTTGATCATGGTAAGTGACGTTTTCAGTGTGCCTCTGAATTCAGCTTGCTAGTATTTTATTGAGAATTTTTACGTCCATCTTTATCAAAGATAATGTATAGTTTTCTTTTCTATAGTGTCTGTTTCTGGTTTTGGTATTGGGATAATATTGGCTTCATAAAATGAATTTGGAAGTATTCCCTCCTCTTCAATTTTTTTTGGAAGAGCTTAAGAAGGATTGCTGTTAATTCTTTAAATATTTGGTAAAATTGGGGTACCTGGGTGGCTTAGTTGGTTAAGCGTCCGACTTTCGCTTAGGTCATGATCTCACGGTTCGTGGGTTCGAGCCCCGCGTCAGGCTCTGTGCTGACTGCCAGCTCGGATCCTGGAGCCTGTTTTATTCTGTGTCTCCCTCTCTCTATGACCCTCCCCTGTTCTTGCTGTCTCCTCTCTCTCTCAGAAATAAATAAAACATAAAATAATTGTTTTAAAAATGTTTGGTAAAATTAACCAGTGAAGCCATCTGGTGCTGGACTTCTGTTTGTTGGGAGATTTTTGATGACTGACTCAATTCCTTTACTAGGTCTCTTCAGATATTTTATTTCTTCCTGATTCAATCTTGGTAATTTGTATGTTTCTAACTTTTTTTCCATTTCTTCTAGGTTGTCCAGTTCGTTAGTGTGTCGTTGTGTGTAGTAGCCTCTTGGGATTCTTTGAGTTCCTGTGCTATTAGTTGTAATGTCTTCTTTTCATTTATAATGGTTGATTTGGGTCCTTTCTCAGGACCCTTGTTCGGTTTATTCTAGCTAAGTGTTAGTCAATTTTGCTTATCTTTTCAAAGAACTAACTTTTAGTTCAGTTCATTTTTTCTATTTTTTTTCAACTTTTCATTTATTTCTGTTCTAATCTTTATTAGTTTCTTTCTTCTGCTAACTTTGAGGCCCATTTGTTCTTTTCCCAGTTCCTTAAGGCGTCAAGTTAGATTGTTTATTTGGGACCTCTCTTACTTCTTAAAGCATGTGTTTATTGCCATGAACTTCCCTCTTAGAACTATTTTTGCTGTACTCATAAGTTTTGGTATGTTGTATTTCTACTTTCATTTGTTTCAAAAAAGTGTTTTATTTCCTCTTTAATTTTTTCTTTGATCCACTGTTGCTCGAGAGAGTATGGTTTACTTTCCATGTGTTCATGAATTTTCCAATTTTCCTCTTGTTGATTCCTAGCGTTATGACACTGTGGTCAGAGAAGGTACTTGGTATGATTTCAGTCTTACTAAATTTTCTCAGACTTGTTTTATGGCCTAACGTATGATCTAGCCTAGAAAATGTTCTGTGTGCACTTGAAAGAAATGTTTTTTCTGCTTTTGTTGAATAGAATATTCTATATATGTCTGTAAGGTCCATTTGGTCTCTACTATCGTTCAAACCTGCTGTTTCCTGATTGATTCTCTGACTGGATGATCTCTCCATTACTGAGAATGAGATCTCAAAATCCCCAACTATTGCTTATTAATAAGTATTACTGCTTATTTTTCCTTTTAGCTCTGGTAGCTTTTTGCTTTATGTATTTAGATGCTCTAAATTGGACTCTTAAATATTTACAATTATACATTATTTTTTAATTTTTTGATGTTTATTTGTTTTTGAGAGATAGAGCATGAGTGGGAGAGGGACAGAGAGAGAGGGAGACACAGAATCAAAGCAAGTTCCAGCCTCTGAGCCATCAGCACAGAGCCAGACACAGGGCTCGAACTCACAATCCATAAGATCATGACCTGAGCCGAAGTCAGACGCTCAACTGACTGAGACCCCAGGCGCCCCATATATTCTTCTTGATGGATTGACCACTTTGTATAATGATCTTCTTTGCCTCTTTTTACCATTTTTAAAGTCTATTTTATCTGATGTAAGTTTAGCTGCCCTTTCTTTTTGTTGTTGTTTTTGGGTTTTGGTTATCATTTGTTTGAAATGTCTTTTTCCATTCCTTCACTCTCAGTCTAGTGTCCTTAAGGCTAAAGTGAGTGTCCTGTAAGTAGCACATTGTTGGATCTTGATTTTTTGTTTTATCTATTCAGCCATTCTGTGTCTTTTCTTTGGAGTATTTAATCTGTTTATGTTTAAAGTAATTACTGACAGGTGAAGAGTTATTATTGCCATTTCGTTCATTGTTTTCTGGTTATTTTGTAGAATGATTGTTCTTTATATCTTATCCTGTTCTCTGTGTGTGTGTGTGTGTGTGTGTGTGTTGATGTCTTTTGGTATCAGTATGCTTTGGCATCTTTATTATGTTCTTTTGTATAATTACTACAAGATTTTCCCTTGTAGTTACCATGAGGCTTACATAAAATACCTTAAACTGACAATTTTAAACATGACAGTTTAACTTCAATAGAATTTGTAAACTTTACACTCTCACTTCTACTCCCTGTCACATTTTAGGTTATTGTTGTTAGAATTTGCATGTTTTTATATTGTGTAACTAATAACAGAATATTGTAATTATGGTTATTTTTACCACCTGTGTTTAACTTTGAAACTAGAGATGCAAGTCAGTTATGAACCACAATCCCATACTGCAAAACTATGACCATATGTTTACCATTACCAGTATGATTTACACTACCATTTAATGTTTTTATGATGTTAATTAGTGTTCTTTTACTTCCACTCAAGGAACTCCCTGCAGCATTTTTTATAAGGTCATTCTGGTGATGATGCACTTCCTTAGCTTTTGTTTGTTCAGAAAAGTCTGTATCCCTCCTTTATTTCTGAAGGATAGCTTTGCCAGATAAAAAAAATTCTCTGTCGACAGTTAGTGTCTGTCAGTATTTTGAGTATGTCATCCCATTCTCTCCCGGCCTAAAAAGTTTCTGTTGAAATATCTGCCCATAGGGGTGCCTGGGTGGCTCAGTCAGTTAAGCATCCAACTTCGGCTCAGGTCATGATCTCACTGTTGTGGGTTCAAGCCTCGCGTTGGGCTCTGTGCTGACAGCTCAGAGCCTGGAGTTTGCTTCAGATTCTGTGTCTCCCTTTCTCTCTGCTCTCCCCTACTCGCACTCACATGCTCTCTCTCTCTCTCTGTCTCACAAAAATAAATAAATATTAAATAAAGTTTATTTAGAAATATCTTCTCATAGTCTATAGGCAGATGTCACCCAGATGGTGTCCATTTCTCCAGGTTTGGGAAGTTTTCAGCTGTTATAGCTTGAAATGTACTTTCTGCCCTTTTTTTTTTCTTTTCTGGAATTCTCATAATATGAGTATTGCTTATTGTTATTGTAGTCCATAATTCCCATAGACTTTCTTCATTTTTTGTTGTTGTTGTTGTTCCTCTGACTGGGTAATTTCCAGTGTTCTATCCTCCAAGTTGCTGATTCTTTCTTCTGTATGGTTGAGCCCACTGTTGAAATTCTTTTTTTGAATTTTTCATTTCAGTTATTGTATTTATCAACTCTAGGATTCATGTTTGTTGGTCTGTTTGATGGTTGCTATTTTCTTGCTGAAGTTGTTTTGTTAATGCATTGTTTTCCTAACTTCATTTAGATATCTTTCTGTGTTTTCTTGTAGTTCACTAAACTACCTTAAGAGGATATTCTGAATTCTTTGTCCAACAGTTCATGATCTCCATTTCATTGGGGTCAGTTATTGGAGCTTCATTAGTTTCCTTTGATGGCCTTATTTAACTGATTTTTTATGTTGTTATCTTTTCATTTGAAGATTGACCTTCTTATCCAGACTTTAGAGGTTTGCTTTGAAAGAGACTGTTCTTCATAAGTTAGCTGTTTGTTTTTCTGGGTGTGCCTGCTGGTAACGTCCTTGGGCAAGTAGGACCTGTCACTGTAGTCTATTTTTAGGTGAGACAATTGTTCAAGCTCTGATGCTGGGGATGGTAGTAGTGTGCCTTTGGCTGACAATAGTAAAATAAGATGGTCAACTTGGTTCTCCACCTAAATAAGGCTGTAGAATGGGCTCTGCAGTTGCCTGGATTTTCTGTTCAGGCTCACTGGATGGTCAGGACTATGTACAATGTTTAGTAGTATAAGGGGCTATGAATTAGCTTCCCTACCCAGGCAGAGCAGCAAGTTGGAACTCAGTGCCTATAGCTCATTGTTTGGGGACCCAGATCAAGCAAGTGTGAGCGAAATTCTCTCATCAAGTGAAGCTACTAATCTTAGTCTACCATTGGGGGAAGCCGTGGACTCTGCCATCTCTTCAAGTGCCACTGTACAGAGGGCCATTAAATGGGCTAGACAGATTCCCATATGGTCTGGTTAGGTTCTCTGGTTCTCAACAAAACTGCTGGTTGAGACTGCTACTTGGGCATGGCAGGTGTGAACTCAGTCTACCAGGATCTGTGTACTGGTTTTTGCAAGCTCCCCTCCCTCCGCCCCATCATAGTCAGATTGCCAGTGGTTGAGTCCCACAGATTCCCCTGCAGTCCCTGTGGGGTGAAATCAGAGTAGGCGCTCCTTCAAAGTGACCATACCACCTTGAAGGTGATGGTTGTCCCTCTGTGTTCTGTTTTCCTCCTGGAGGAACTGGGAGGTCAAGGGGACCTCTCCATGTGGTGCTCCCCTGCCCTGGAGGAAGCGACTATAGCTGATTCTCTTACCCTTCTTAGGTAGCCTGTCTTGATCTCTTTGGTGCAAGGGTGCTTCAGACTCACCCCTGTGTTCTAGGATTCACTCACTGGTGTCTTGCTCTTGAGTAGTTATAGGTTATTCTTCTTATGTTCTTCTTATGAGTTGTTCTTATGAAGTAAAGAATGACCAATTTTGCCATCTTAGTGACGTGATATTTTTTAATTAAATAAACTATTTACTATACGTGAGGGGTAGTAATTAATGATGTTTTTCCTCTATCTGCTGATTTTCAATTTACCTGGCATCTAGTAGCTTAGTAAAATCCATTCTAATAAAATAACTCTTTTTCATCTTCCCATAAAAGTCTCATCACCATCGTATTATTGATACAAAAATCAGTCCTGGCTCTGGGAAAATTTAGCATATTTATTTCAGTTTCTTGGTATCCTCCCTATAAAACAAAACACATTCTTTAGGCAAAGCAAAGGAAATATGTATTTATATATATATAATTATATATAAATATAAGAACACATTTATATGTATTTANTTGTAAAATATATGTATAGGAATTATATGTAATTATATATATAAATATATTCATATCTATTTATATATAATTATATAAATATAAAACATATTTATATATTTATAAATATATATATCCAATATATAAATATGTATATACTTACAAATATGTATAAAATGGGGATAATTATAATAGCTATAGTACCATCCCCATAGGTTTGTCATGAATATTAAATGAGTTAATATTTGTAAAAAATGATTCCTAGCACATAGTAAGAACTGTAAAGAGGTATTTATTAAAACTTATTAAATAAATTGTCAATAGTTAATCAAGGATTACAGTCTTTGATCAGAACTTTAATAACAGTATATAGCTATAATGTTTTATATATTTTATTTGTAAACTGTGAGCTCAAACAATAGTTTTGGTTTTAGGCAAAATAATTGCAGATGTTTGTTGCATGACTTAGAAATAGCTTTTATTTTTGGTATGTGACTTTGTTTGCACAAAGACACTTTGTCTTACTGCTTTGCACCTCTTATCGTATTTAATTTTGATAATAATGCTTGGAGGTTGGTACTGTTATTTTTTTGGCCGTTTTTTAAAAGACAAAACTGAGGGGCGCCTGGGTGGCTTAGTCAGTTAAGCGTCCGACTTTCGCTTAGGTCATGATCTCGCGGTTCATGGGTTCGAGCCCCACGATGGGCTCTGTGCTGACTGCCAGCTCAGAGCCTGGAGCCTATTTCAGAGTCTGTATCTCCCTCTCCCTCTGACCCTCCCCTGCTCACGCTGTCTCTCTCTCTCTCTCCTAGAAATAAATAAAAATATAAAAAAAAAAAAAAAAGACAAAACTGAGACTTACAGAGGTTGAGAAACACATCACGGCAACAGGTTTATTAAGTGACAGAGCCAGGATTTTAACCTTATTCTGTCTGATTCAAGCATGTGCCCTGTTAGCCATCCTGAGTACCACCACCTTCATAAAATAATAATGTTTCCACTGCCTTTCTAGAATATTGATGAACAATCCCTTTATACTATACTACCAGGCTCCAAAATGGCTTTTTGGTGACCCAGTCTTGGCACTTATTTTTCTCCATCAGAGGTCCAGGGTCTGCAGGTTAAGCCCATATGTGGGACACCTATAGCCATAGCAAAGTGAGGCGGCCCGTCGGTCCAGACATAATGGAGGTGGACTGAACTAGTCCTTTTGGACACATAACATTTGCATCTGGGCAAAGAGCAGTGTTACCGGGTTTGCCTAGCAACTCAAAGGCAGAAACCACATCTAATTTATCTTCGTGTCTTCTCAGTAATCGGGAGCCATGCCTAGCATGCCACAGGCTCCGCCAAACACTTGTTAGGTGAAAACAATGACTCGTTTTACATTTACTCTTTCAGAATATGAAGAAGAGTAAAGACATAGATTGTAGTTACATTCTTGTCTAAATCTGCTCCAAACGACTAGTATTAATGAATATATTACAAACCATGCCTGGATGGCATATTTAGGTTCTTTCAACTTTAAAAATTAATAGCAGATTAAAGATGGTAGAATTTCTTGTAACAGAAAGATGAACTGTTCCTTCAAGTCATGATAACAGCTTATGAAAAATTAAATCTAAAGTGAACTTTTGAGAAAAGGGCATTTGGGAACAAAACAAGTATTTAGTTATTAAGCTTTTTATTGGAAAGTGTAGCCATCTTGTTTATTAGAGTTAAGATTCTCATCATGGTCTGAGTTCTCATTAATTGCAGCAACACTTCATTAATTTTTTTTAGTTTGATTCTAGAGAAGCTGATTTGGCTGATTTGTGAAGTATTTTGAGAGTAAATATAAATGAACAATATTGCCTCATAACTGCTGGGCTTATGAACATTCCAAATGTTGCTTATGCAGTAACTTCTGCATTTCTGTCTCCTTTTTAGATCTAAGCAACTCTGATTCAAGCCTAAGAGAACCAGGCCTGAAAATGAACTAAGATGTTTTGATTTTCTCTTCAGAGTTTCTTCTCTCTAAGTAGGCTTTTTACTAAGAAAATTTGACAGAGGTTTTTTTATAAACTTGCTAGTTATTTATTATTGGTGAAAGGAGTGTGATTGTTTTTCTTAACAGCTTCCTTAAGGTATAATTGATAATGTTATAAATTGAATATACTTAAAGTGTACAATTTGATAAGTTTTGACATAAACATACCCATGAAATCATCGCCACAGGCGAGATAATGAATATATTCATTAAACACAAGTGTCCTCTTACCTTTTGTAATTTTTCTCTCCTGAGTTTTATCTTCTCCCCATTCCATCTCCAGGTAACCACTGATGTGCTATTTGTAACTACCTTAGTTTACATTTTCTAGAAGTTATATAAATGGAAACATACATAATATGCTGATTATGATTGTGATTTGCCTATCGGGTAGGGGGTAGGGACTTTTTTCACTATGACTAGTTATTTTGATATAGTCATGTTGCAGTGTGGGAACTTTAGTTCTATATCCTCATTCACTCTTAATATGGTTGATCTTTTTTAAATTTTTAAACATTTTTAAAAATGTTTATTGGCTTTGAAAGAGAGAGAGAGCATGAACATGCGTGCATTAGTTAGGGAGGGGCAGAGAGAGAAAGAGAGAGAGAATTCAAAGCAGGTCCTAAGCTCCGCACAGAGCCCAACACAGGGCTCCATCTCACAACCATGAGATCATGACCTGAGCCAAAATCAAGCATCAGATGCTTAACCAACTGAGCCACCCAGGCGGCCCTCAATCTTTTTTTTTTTTATTTTTTTTTATTGTTATGCCTTCTAATAAGTGTACTGGCAATTCATTGTGGATTTAATTTAATTTTCATTTTCCTAATGACTAAGGAGCCAGAGTATCTCTTCATGAGCTGATTTTACATTCACGTACCTTTTTGATGAAGCATCTGTTAAAATATTTTACCCATTTTTTAAAAATGTTTTATTTATTTCTGAGAGAGAGAGAGACAGCATGAACAGGGGAGGGTCAGAGAGAGAGGGAGACACAGAATCAGAAGCAGGCTCCAGGCTCTGAGCTGACTGTCAGCACAGAGCCCGACGCGGGGCTCGAACCCATGAACCCTGAGTTCATGACCTGAGCCGAAGTCGGACGCTTAACCGACTGAGCCACCTAGGTGCCCCATTTTACCCATTTTTTAAAAAGCATCAGAACTCTTTGTTTTCTTGGTAGTGAGTTTTAAGAGTTGTTTAAAAAATCAAAGTACAAGTCATTTATTATTTATCACATATATGGTTTTGAAAGTATTTCCCCAGGGGGGCCTGGGTGATTCAGTTGGTTAAACCTCCGACTTCGGCTCATGATCTTGTGATCCATAGGTTTGAGCCCCGCATCAGGCTCTGTGCTGCCAGCTCAGAGCCTGGAGCCTGCTTCAGATTCTGTGTCTCCCTCTCTCTGCCCCTCCCCCGCTCATCCTCTCTCTCTCTCTGTCTCTCAAAAATAAATAAATGTTAAAAAAAAAATTAAAAGAAAAGAAAATATTTCCGCAGTCTGTGATTTTAGAAGAGTAGAGTTTTTACTTTTGGTGAGGTACACTTTATAGTTATTCTTTCATGAATCCTGTGTAGTTAAGAAATATTTGCCAAACCCAAATTCTGTATTTTCATCTAGAAGTTTTATGGTGGATTCTTTTGCCTGTTATTTCAAATAGTTTCATGGTCATTTATTGAAATAATTATTCTTTTGGGGTACCTGGGTGGCTCAGTCCATCAAGTGTCCAATCTGACTTCGGCTCAGGCCATGATCTCATGGTTCATGAGATGGAGCCCCAAGTCTGGCTCCACACTGACAGTTCAGAGCCTATTTAGGATTCTCTCTCTCTCCCTCTTTCTTCCCCTCCCCTACTCATCTTTCTCTATCTCTCTCTCTCAAAAATAAATAAGCTTGGGCACCTGGGTGGCTCAGTCGATTAAGTGTCCAATTTTGGCTCAGGTCATGATCTCATAGTTTGTGAGTCTGAGCCCTGCATCAGACTGACAGCTCAGAGCCTGGAGCCTGCTTTGGATTCTGTGTCTCCTCTCTCTTTGCCCTTCCCCCATGTATGCTCTGTCTTTCTCTCTCTTTCAAAAATAAACATTAAAGAACTATAAAAAAAATAAACTTAAAAAAGAAAAATATTCTTTCTACACTGAACTGCCTTTGCACTTTGTTAAAAATCAAGTGTCCATGTATATGTGCTTGCACTTATATATAGATTTTATTCTGTGCCACTGATCTATTCATTTTTATACCATTGTCTTGATTAAAGTAGTCCTCCCTTATCCACGGATAATACACTCAAAGACTGTCAGTGGATACCTGAAACTGAGGATAGTACCAAGAGCCCTATATATATTATGTTTTCCTGTGCATTCATACATAAGATAAAGTGTCATTTGTAAATTAGGCACAATACAAGATTAACAATAATAATAAAATAGAACAATTATAATAATGTACTGTAATAAAAAATACATAAACATAGTATCTGTCCCTCACTCTCTCAGAATATCTTATTGTATCCACCATTCTTATTCTTGAGGTGATGTGAGATAATAAAATGCCTATGTGATGAAGTATGGTGAATGACCTAGGTATTGTGACATAGCTTTAGGCTACTAGTGACCTTATCATGATACATCAGAAGGTGGATCATATGCTTCTGGATGTTGACTGCAAGTAACTGAAACTGTAGAAGTTGAAACCACAGATAAGGGGTGACTGCTATAATATAACTTGATAATAAGTCTTGAACTTAGGTAGTGTTAGTTCAGTTTTTATTTGTTTGTTTGTTCAGGCTATTCTAAGACATCTATATTTCCATATGAATTTTAAAGTTTATTTTTTGAGAGAGAGAGAGTGGAGGAGGGGAGCAGAGAGAAAGGGAGAGAGAGAATCCAAAGCAGGCTCTGTGCTGTCAGCATGAAGCCAGACTCAGGACCCCGTTTCAAGACCATGAGATCATGACCTGATATCAATCAAGAATCAGATGCTCAACTGACTGAGCTAAGCATGTGCCCCCTACATATGAATTTTAAATCAGTGTGTTAATTTCTTTAGCAAAGCCTGCTGGGGTTATGGTTGGGATTGTGTTGAACCTATAGAATCGTTTTGGTAGCATTGTCTTCTGATGCATGAGTATGTTATAGCCCTCCATTTATTTAGATTTATTTAGGTCTTTTCAAATTCCTCTCGGCAGTGCTTTCTAATTTTTGCATAGCCCTTAAGTATTTCATGATTTTAATGGCATTGCAAGTGACAATTTTAATTTTTATTTCTGATTGTTCATTGCTAGTATATAAAAATACAGTTAATTTCTGTTGATTGATCTTGTATCCGGCCACCTTACTAAGCACATGTTTTGGTTTTACAAGTTTTATTGATTCCATTAGGTTTTTTTTTTTTTTTATTTTACCATGTCATCCATGAATAAAGATAGTTTACCTTCATCTTCTTTAGTATGGATACCTTTTATTTCATTTTCTTGTCTTATCACACTTGCTAACACTCCAGTTCAATGTTAAAGTGAAGTGGTGATAATGGACAGCCTTGTCTTGTTCTTCGTGTTTGGGGAAAAGCATTCATTCTTTCATCATTAAGTGTGATGTTGAGTGTAGGTTTTTCATAGATACTTTTTATCAAGTTGACATAAATGCCCATCTATTTTTTAGTTTTCTGAGAGGTTTTATCCACGATGCATATTAGATTTTGTCAGATGCTTTGTCTGCATCTATTAAAATCATCAGTTGTTAATGATTTTCTAGTCAGTTAATATGGTAAATAGATTTTTCAATATTAAACCATCTTGGTATTCCTGGAATAAATATCACTTGATCAAGCAGTAATATTTTGTATGTATTGTTGAATTTGAAATGACAAATTTTTGTTTAGAATTTTTACATTCATATTCATTTCAGATAATACCCAGTCATTTTCTCTTTTAGGGTGTCTTTGGTTCGGATATGGAGTAATGCTAGCCCCCTAGTGTGACTTGAAATGTATTTCCTGGTTTTCAGTGATCTGGAAGGTTTAGAATTTGTATTATTTTTGTTCTATAAACATTTGGTAAAATTCATCAGTGAAACCATATGGGCTTGAAGTTTCTTTTGCAGGAAAGTTTTTAACCATAAATGTGATTTCTTAAACAGATGTAAACTGTTCAGGTTATTTCCTCTGGAGTACATTTTGGTATTTTGTGTCTTTGAAGGAATTTGCTTCTGTTAGTAATATGTCAACTTTACTGGCATAAAGTTATTGATAATATTTACTTATTTTCTTTTGAATATTAGCAGAATCTGTAATGATGTTATTTAATTTATTCCAGAAATTAATAACTTGTGCCTTCTTTTCCTCTTGTTCATTTTAAGCTAGATGTTTTCAATTTATCATCTCAGAGTACTAGCCCGTGTTTTTTTTTTCGTATTGATGTTCTATTTTCTGTTCATTGATTGCAACTCAGATGTTTTTAGTTTCCTTTTATCTATTTCCTTTCTGTTTAATTGACTTAATTAAATTAAACTTTGGGCTTAGTACTCTTTTTTTTTTTATCTTTTCTGTTGCTATTCCAAAGATGGAAATTGAAGCTATTAATTTGGTATCGTTTTTCTTTTCTGATATAGGTGTTTAGAAAATTTTAATTAAATTGAAACAAAAATTTCCATCTAAATACTACTTTAGCAACATCCTACAAGTTTTGATTCAGTATAATTTTTTAAATTTTTATTTCAGTATAGTTCACATACAATTTTATATTAGTTTCAGGTATACAACATAGTGATTCAACAAATTTATATGTTATGCATGCTCACCCCAAGTGTACCTACAATGTTTTATTTTTTAATGTTTTTTTATTTTTATTTAAAAAAATTTTTTTAACATTTTTATTTTTTAGAGAGAGACAGAGCACGAGCAGGGGAGGGGCAGAGAGAGAGGAAGGCACAGAATCGGAAGCAGGCTGCAGGCTCAGCTGTCAGCACAGAGCCTGATGCGGGGCTCAAACCACAAACAGTGAGATCATGACCTGAGCTAAAGTTGGAGCTTAACTGACTGAGCCACCCAGGCACCCCTTAATGTTTTTCTTCTTATTTTTGAGAGAGAGAGAGAGAGTATGTGAGCAGGGGAGGAGCAGAGTGAGAATGAGTCAGAGGATCCAAAGTAGGCTCAGTGCTGACAGCAGAGAGCCCAATGCAGGGCTTAAAACCGTGAACTGTGAGATCAGGACCGTAGCCAAAGCCAGATGCTCAACCGACGGAGACACCCAGGAACCCCTACCATGTTTTATTTTTCATTCAGTTCAAAACACTTCTTAATTTCCATCTGAGTTTCTTCTTTGATCCATTGGCTATTTATATATGTATTTGGTTTCCAAATAGTTGGAGGTTTTTCAGAGATGTTTCTCTTTTGATTTTCACTTACTTCCATTGTTGTCAGAGAATATAATTTGTTTTGTAATCCGGAATATGGTCCATTTTTTAAAAATTTTGCACATGGATTTTAATGACTTTGCCCTTTAAACCATGTAGAATATTTTAAAAGTGGAGTTCTAAACCAAAATTGCTTTTAAATTGCCCGTGCATTTGCCTTTCCAGAGATCTTTATTTCTTCATATGGCTCCAAGTTACTATCTAATATTCTTTTATTTCACCCTACAGGACATCCTTTAGCATTTCTTGCAGGGTAGGCCTAGTGGTGATTAACTTTTTCAGTTTTTGTTTAGCTTAATTTATCTTAATTCCTCCCTCATTTTTGAGGGATAGTTTTGCCAGATACAGAATTCTCAGCTGACAGTTGTTTTCTTTTAGCATTTTGAATATATCAACCCACTGCCTTCAGGACTGTAATGTTTCTGATGAGAAATTTACTGATAATCTTACTGAGGATTGCATGTATGTAATGAATCACTTCTCTTGTTGCTCTAAAGATTCCTTCTTTGGCTTTTGACAGTTTGATTATAATTTGTCTCAGTGTGCATCTTTTCAAGTTTATAAGCTTCTTGAAGACTCATGTCTTTCATTGTATTTGGGAAGTTTTCAGCCACTATTTCTTCAGATATTCTCTTTGTCCCTTTCTTTTTCTTTCCTGTGAATCCCCAATACATTTGTCAGTTCTCTCTGATGACATTCTCCAGGTCCCTAAACTATGCTCATTTTACTTCGTTATTTTTTCTTCCTGTTCTTCAGACTCTATAATGTCAATTGTTCTATCATTAAATTTACTGACTCTTCTAACCCCTCAAATCTGCTTTTGAACCCTTATAGTATAATTTTCATTTTAGTTATTATACCTTTTAACTTCATAATTGCTTTTTGGTTTCTTTTTACAATTTCTCCATATTGGTAATATTATCTTTTCATACATCACTTTCTTGTCTTTTTTCATGTCTTTTTTTTTTTTTATCTCTTTGAGCATCTTAAAATAGTTTTTAGGGGCGCCTGGGTGGCTTAGTCGGTTAAGCATCCGACTTTCACTTAGGTCATGATCTCGCGGTTCGTGGGTTCGAGCCCCGCGTCGGGCTCTGTGCTGACTGCCAGCTCAGAGCCTGGAGCCTGTTTCAGTCTGTGACTCCCTCTCTCTCTGACCCTCCCCTGCTCACGCTGTCTCTCTCTCTCTCTCCTAGAAATAAAAAAAAAAAATAGTTTTTAAAAAACCTTTCTCTAGTAAGTCCAATATCCATACATCTTCAGATACAGTTTCTTTCAATTTATTTTATTTTTTTGAATAAATAATACTTTGCTGTTTCTTTGTATGCCTTGTGATATTTTATTGAAAATTTGATATTTGAATCTTATAATGTGTTTACTCTGGAAATAAGCCCCAGGATTTGCTGGGTTTTGTTTTTGTTTTTTAAATGTAGAGTGTCTTGGCTGGGGATCAGCCTGAGGTGAAAGCTTAAGGTCTTCCCTGGTCTTTTATGAGTCTGAATCTTTCCCTGAATACTTATAGTAGCTTTCTAGATTCCTCCTTATACGTGTTTGCTTTTGAATGTCCCCTGGATCCCCACAAAAAAAAACCCAGATGTGGCTTCTTTAAATCCCCTAGAAGCTGTTTCACTCAGAGGAAATTGAAATAATGGTGGCTGTCCTCCTTCCCTGAACTTCAGTGACCATGAACAATAATCTGAAATTCAGATACAAACTCTGATATTTGGAGATCAAGATCCATATTGCCCATCCTAGCTCCAATAAGCCATACCAGGAATGCAGGCTGCCATCCCCATTGCTGCCTTTCATGGGATTGGAATGTGGGAGATATGTAGCTACTATGACATTGAAGGATGAATTGACCAGTATTAACTGTGACTTTAGCCAAGCATTTCTCTGGAAGGGTCAAGCCTTTTAGTAAACTCTAGAGTTCCAAAATAATTACTTCAGATAGTTTCTGCCAGTACAATCATTATCTAAATCAGGAGACAGATCCCTAGAACTCTCTAGTCAATCATCTTTCCTGACATCCAGTCTCTGCCTTTAATTGGTGGTACTTAGATCATTTACATTTAATATAACTAAGAGTATTATTTAAATTTCTTATGATTTATCTCTTTTGGTAAATTGGTGTTTACTTTAAAGCATAATTAATTCAAATGTGATTGATATCCCACTTCTTGTGTAATATAAGAACTATTCAATGGTAAACTACAACTTCTTTCTTCCCAACATTTGTGATAATGCTGTCATACATTTTACTTTTGTATATATTATAAGCTCCATACCACATTGTTATTGTATGTGTTTAAATGGGTCAACCATATTTGAAGTATTTTTATTTAATAAAAGGTGCTTATTTACTCATGTGTTATCATTTCTCATAATCTTCATTTCTTTAAATATGTCTATATTTCCATCTCATTATTTTTCTTCTGCATAAAAGAATTACTTTCACATTTTTTGTATTGTGAGTCTGCTGGTGCTAGATATTTTTGCTTTTGTAGAACTCTAGGGTGACAGTTTTTATTTCACTACTTCAAAGATGTTCTACTGCCCCACTTTCCAGTTGTACTGTATCTAATAAGTAATCTGCAGTTCTTATAATTGTTCCTCTCTAACAAGTCTTTTTCCTCTGGCTGCTTTTAAGATATTCTCAAAATCATTAGTTTTGAATAGGGTATAGTTTTTCTTTATCTTTCTTGTTCTTGAGATTCATTGAGTGTCTTGCAACTGTTTGTATATAGTTTTCATCATATCTAGAAATTATGGGCCATCATTTATTCACACACACACCCCTTTTTGAGAACTCCAGTAACACATATAGTAGGCTATTTGAAATTAGCCCTCAACTCACTGATGTTCTGTTCACTTTTTCATTATTTTCTTCTCTCTTTGTGTTACATTTTGCATACTTTCTATTCCTGTGTCCTCAAGTTTACTGATATTTTTCCTGAAATATATGATCTGCTGCTAATCTCATCCACTGCATTTTTCTTCTCATACATTAGTTTTTATCAAATACATTTAGTTTGGCTTTTGTACCTTTATATGTTCCATATCTCCATTTAATTTTTTGTATATTATGAAATATCTGACTTTGGTTACTGATTTAGCATCAAATCTAGGTCAATTTCAATATTGCTTTTTCTCCTTTTTCATAGGTCGTAATTGCTTGCATTCCTGTATGCCTGGTAACTTTTCATGGATGCCAGACATTGTTATTTTTACTTTGTTTGGTGCTGAATATTTTGTATTCCTAAAATTATTCATGAGGGGTGTGCTGGGAAGCAACTAAATTACATGAACATATTTGAGACTTTCAGGTCTTATTTTTAAGATTAATGAGAAGGGACAAAAGCAGTGCTCAGTGTTGGATGAATTATTCCTCCTTGTGGAGGCAAGGTTTTTCTCTATATTCTGCCCAGTGCTCCATGATCATAAGGGTTTTTACTCTGGTTGGTGAGATAGGCACTATGAATACTAGGCACTGTTATCTATAACCATCTTCCAGATGGTTCTTTTGCCGGTGTGGTGTAGTTCCTCACATGCTGAACATATTTGCACTGGACTAACTCTGCAGAGCATCAAGATGTTGCTCTTTTAGTCTCTGGAGTTCTCTCTGTATATAGTTTCCTCTTCTCAGATACCATGTCCTCTGAAACTTAGCTACAGAGGCCTTCTGAGACTGTCCTTAAGGATCTCTTCAACTGAGAGAACTTGCCGTATTCTGTCTGTGTTTCTCCTACCAGCCCCAGAGGAGGGGATTTCAGTGTTGGAAACTCAGTGCAGTAAGCTTGGGTAACTTAAGAGATTACTTTTTCTCTCATTTTTTTCAGAGATTCCTATTTTTCATTCCCTGATGTGTGTGTGTCTATCAAATCATTGTTTCATATATTTTGGGTCGTTCCAGTAAAGACAGTAAATCCAATCGCTGTCACCATGACAAGAAACAAATTTCTGTATAATTATTAGCACTATTGACAGAAGTTGAGAATGTTGTTTACCCCTTCCCCTACAATCATCCTAGCCCCTGATGCTGGCAAACACGTGAAGGAGCCTTTTCTCTATCGGCTACATGCAGGCTCTCCTCTCACTCCATATTTAACTAGTATATCTGTATCATCACTGATTGGAAGGGGCTGGATAATAATCTGAACAGCTGGTGGAAAATTCAGTGGGCAAGAAAAAAGTGGGGGTTTTTTTCCCTCACATTTTTCCAGTATTTTCCCATTATACTTTTTAATAGGAAACGTGCCCTTTGTTGTCAAAATCAGATANAAGAATCTTCAACCGTGACAACTATGAGCCTGGTTCAGATAGCAGATCTAATCTGTTTATGGAGATCTTTTAAACTGACTCAGTGGATTCAATTCCAGTATTTTCCCATTATACTTTTTAATAGGAAACGTGCCCTTTGTTGTCAAAATCAGATATTTTGAGTGCTTGCATATAAACTATATGTAGTTTACTTTTAATGAGCTGATTTTTCCCACCTGTTTTTGAAAGGACTGGTTTCACTGAAACTTGTGGAATAAATAGTACCTGAAGTTAATACTGATGAGAAATTGTTGTGGTCACCTTACTGACCACTGCCCAGAGTGAAAAAGAAATAGCTCCAACATTCATTCCTATCATTCATTGAGTTTGGAACTGGTTAATATGACCACTAAGCCAGTATTTCACTCTTCTAAGCCTTTTAATCCCATCTGACACTAACATGCATGACATGAAAGAGTGAACCATATATTGATTTTATTATGACAGTAGACACAAATAAATTATTTTAGAACAAACTGATTATTTACTAGACACTTATTGGTGGAAGAGGACTTTTTTTCATAAAGATAACCTTTGCCTTTCTTTAAAATTTCTTTGAATGGTGGTCCCTGGGTGGCTCAGTTGGTTGAGCATCCAACTTTGGCCCAGGTCATGATCTCACAGTTCACAAGTTCGAGCCCCACGTTGGTCTCTGTGCTGACAGCTCAGACACTAGAGCTTGCTTCAGATTCTGTCTTCTTCTCTCTTTGCCCCTCCCCATCTAATACTCTTTCTCTCTCTGTCTCTGTCTCTCTGCTCTCAAAAATAAATAAAAATATTTAAAATAAATATAAATAAATAAATAAAATTACTTTGAATGATATTTCCATGATACATCTTGTATATTAAAATGTCTATGTTTACTTTTTTTTTAATGTTTTATTTATTTCAGAGAGAGGGAGACAGTATGAACAAGGGAGGGTCAGAGAGAGAGGGAGACACAGATTCTGAAGCAGGCTCCAGGCTCTGAGCTGTCAGCACAGAGCCTGATGCAGGGCTCGAACCCATGAACTGTGAGATCATGACCTGAGCCGAAGTCAGATGCTTACCAGACTGAGCCACCCAGGCACCCATGTTTACTTATTTTTTTCCCAAAAAAGAAACTTCGCAAGGATGATCTATTCAGCTTGCACTTTTTGTTGGGTCATGTTACAAGGATATTTCATGGGAAGTTATGGTCATTTCCTATGACATGAACCTTAGAAACTTAGGACTTTATCCCAGCATTTATGGAAACTTTTACCTGGGCTTGCAGTGAGATCTGGGTTTTAGTTAGACTTCTGCCAATTATTTCCTTTTCTAGATTTGTTAGTTTCCTTCTTGAGTAGTTTTCAGTTAGCTACAACTTTTCTTATGGATATATGGCTTTCCCTGTTAGAGTATACCTCAGTAAGTGGATTATCCAGTCTTCTTCCTTATATTTCTCTAACATTTCTAGCAAAACCCCTAGATTATTAATTTGCAGGTTTCTTTTTTTCTTTTTTAATGTTCATTTTTGAAAGAGAGGGAAAAGAGTACAAGCAGAGAGGGTCCAGAGAGAGAGAGGGAGACATAGAATTGGAAGCAGGCTCTAGGCTCTGAGCTGTCAGCACAGAGCCCGATGCGGAGTTCAAACTCCTGAATCACAAGATCACGACCTGAGCTGAAGTCGGATACTTAACCGACTGTGCCACACAGGTGCCTCACAAGTTTCTTATTAGTGCCCTTCCTATACATTAAAACACAAGAGCAGATAAGCAACTACTCTCTTGGGAGTGAAGTTCCTTCCTGTGGGGTCAGTGAGGAGCCCGTGTGCCCCTCAGCATTACTTCTTACTGCTTTGCTGCTCAGAAGGAGGTGGAGTGAGTCATCATCTCCCTCCACCCACCATCCATGCAAGGCAAATCTATAAGAAGAAAAGCTTGACAACCCTCTTCCTATGGGGTGAGCAAGTTGAAGCCAGTTTCCTAAAAGCATTCCACCATACCTCTACAGTGTGGGGCTCTTTGTATCTTATTTATCGGGGTGTCCCCAGCACTGACCATAGTACCCAACATAGAGTCAGGACTCAGCAAATAAAAGGGTGAATTAATAAGTGAGTCCTGTAATGGAACTTCCATTAATGCCTTTTCCTTAGGTTTTTTCCTGACACTTTTAGGATTTTCTCATACCACCACTTAATGCATCTGAGAAACAGGGCAGTGTGATTTGAAGCCAGCAGACCTGGATTCATAAGCTTCACCACTTATTACCTTTTTAGTCATGTGTTCCCCAAATCTACATGTATAATGGAAGCAATGGAAGATACCCATCAGAGTTGGTGTAAACCTTTTAACAGTACCTGATTCATTGGAGGAGCCACTTACTGGGCATTGGTCTGCTTCTCTCCCACTTTGCAACTTTATTGGTTATTTACTATGTAGGACTTAAAATTGCGGTATTTAAAAATTCATGTTTACATTATAGCTACTAAGGGAAAGTTATATTTATGTGTGATGGAAATGCCTACATTTACTACTTTTTATCTCAAGCTCCCCAGCACAAAGGGTCACACGGTTTATGCATCAAATTTGGTCTTACTGTCCTAAGAAGCAGCATAGGAAGGAGCCCAGAAGAGCAACTAGCCCTGGAAGTCCTGGTCCTGACTCATTTCTCACATTTCTCTCAGAGGTGAAAATGTGTTCAGGCAAGGGAAACAGACCATAAATTTGAAACACTCATAGAATATAAATGTTCCCTTATGAAACCTAGATGTGACATCAGAGAAAGCTAGAGTGCCTTAATAGTTAAGTGGAAAGTACCCTTTAAATGGCCTCAGCCTGTCCATGAACAATCACAGTTCTGAAGACAGCACACCTTTTACCTGGTGCAAAATTGTCCTTTGGACAGAATACCTTTATTACAAGGCACTGTTCCGCACATGTAGCCCAAAGCCCAATTATAGCAAATTGGCAAACAGTTAAGACACATGTGTGCCAAAAAAGACTTCAAAGCCATGATGCAGAGCCCAGGGGACTCAGTGCAAAGTTTTTCCAAGCTTAAAAAAACAATGTGGTGCGAAACCTGTCAGAATTCAATTTTCCCACACACACGAAAAGTGTCTATGGGTTTGGCATGGAAACGTGTTTAAAGCAGAAGTAAGAAACTAATGAAAAAAGATCGTTAAACATTAGCTGTGTTTTTCATATGATGCAATGCAGAGGGAGAGGGGGAATTGGAAGCCAACATAGCAAAAAAAAAAAAAAAAAAAAAAAATCATGTGTAAAAAGCAGTATTATACTCCTAGGGAGGAGATGCCATAAGAAAGAGAGAGAATCTTGCTGGACAGATCACTTAAAGATAGAGTCAGTCTTGTTCTAGCAAAGGCATTTGTCTAACATCGAAGGCATCTCTTAAAAGGGTTGGAAATACACACATCGCTCTTTGTGCACATCTAATTTCCTTCACTTGTTTGACAGTGTGTCCCTACTTTCTTTCACATGTAAAAGCTAATTCTCTTTCCCTACTGCCAGCACTTAGCCCTGGGGCCTTTGCTCTTGTTAATCACACTGTGCAGTTTTGGGTTGGGAAGAGATCCTGCCACCAGATCTGGCGTTGCTTCTCAAGCTTGTTTGCTGGCCCCAGTGTTCTGAAGGATAGTCCTCCCTCCCATCTTACCACCCCACCGCCCCGGCCCAGGACACAGGGTGCTGGAGCATCCGTCAGGGAAACGTATCAGAACGATAGGAGTGGACGATGGCCGCAGTCAAGGTAGGTGCAGTAAGGTGACGTCAGGAGTTTTTGCTTTGCCCCCTTAGAGGGGACTTCCTTTTCTCTTGAGGATCACTGAATCCACAGATTTTCTCCATTCTGGACGTGGAAAAGCATAAAAACAAAGACTGTTGAAATGAAGCCCACCAGAAGCACCCATTCCTGTGTCCAGCTGATGTCCATACAAGATTGCACACCACCCTCACCTCATTCACATTCCCCTTGGCCTGGAAAGTAGTTTCTGGACAAAGAGTATTTCTTTGTTTAATACAAGAAACTAGTGTACAAATTATGTGTGTAAGAGTGCATATGTGCCAACAACGGGAGAAAGTATGTTTTGTAGAAACCCATCTACAGTTTGGAGTATTCTCACTGGCCTGCTTCTTCCTTCTTTGGCTTCATTACCAGGATGAAAGAAATAGATTTCTTTCCTGGTGAACAACCTAATTAATAACACAATGGGCTAAGTTTTGCACATTCTCCCTACCACCTCACCCAAGCCCTCTGAACCTGTGCCAAATATTACCACCCTTGAAGAGACCCATTTTATCCTGGGGAGGATTTTCATTCTATTCCATCTTAAAGAGGGCATTTATCTACTCTGACTTGCCAACAACATCATTATGGCATTGTAAAAAAGCTGTGACCCCGGCCTAAGCCGGGTTCATGTTATACTTCATAGTAATGACGATAATTAGTAGCAGTAGGCAGAACATCTTGAGCAGCTGTCATGTGCCACAATCTGCGGTATTGGTTTCTATGCGTTATACCATAATCCTCATTACCTCAATCTAGTCATTAACAACGAAGTAGAGGAATTACCAATGGACTGACAGTCGTTCTCAAGAGTTCTGGTATGTGAGCTTGAGCAAGTCATATCTGGACCAGAAAAGAAGGGAGGGGAGGGCACTGGGTAGAGAGAGGAGTAGCAGAGGTAAAGGTCAGTGACTGCAAAGATCTTTTCCAGCTCAAAAATATTTACAATTCAAAGTAGATCTCCAAGGACTAAAATAACTGAGTCAATAGGCTGTGGATTGTTTTGCTGACATGGGACAGCTTTATCACTCCTTATTAAGGTATGGCGTTAGAAACTCTAGTAATCATCATTCAGACAGGGGGAAGTGAGTATAACTCAGGACTCGTTAAATTTGGAGATGCAGGAGCACCTGGGTGGCTCAGTCCGTTAAGTGTCTGATTTTGGCTCAGGTCATGATCTCACAGTTCGTGGATTTGAGCCCAGCATCAGGCTCTGTGCTGAACGTTTGCTCAGAGCCTGGAGCCTGCTTCAGATTCTGTGTCTCCTTCTCTCTCTGCCTCTCCTCCACTTGTACCCTGTCTCACTGTGCCTCTCAAAAGTAAATAAATGTAAAAAAAAATTTAATTTGGAGGTGCAGGGAGTGATTCCAGAAAGTAGTTAAGTCTGGCTTAGAGTTATTTTCCATTTGGGGGGAATTTGTTAATGTAATCCAGTAACCAAGAGAATCACCAAAACTGTTGAGAAAACCAGAAGTTTTATTTTACATTCTAATAGGGAGAAAATTGAAGCATAAGTGACATTGGCTAATTTCGAGTCATTTGTATTAGTTTCTTGCAATGATGTTAATTATACTATCAGAGTAAGTGAATGCTTTTTCATAAAGCAAGTTAAATTAAAACATCAGTTGGGTCTTTGTAGTGGAACATTTGCTAAGATTACTGCTAGTCAGAACTGAACAGAATTCCTAAGAATTACTAGGAATATAAGTTATCAAGGTTCAACCCTGGTTAGGAGTTTTACCATGCACTGAAGTTTTATCATAGGCATTTTGACAGTGTTAACATTATATACATTTTTAATGCAATGGTGGTATAAAAAATGCTGGAAAAATATTGAACAGATATCTGGAAAGTATCTCTGTCTTTCTAGAACAATGCTTTGTATTGGACCCTGACCACTTCCGTGGTTTCTTGCTCAATATTTTAAATCTGGAACATCTATTTCTCATCCCGTGTCTTCCACCTCCTTACCAAATAGACTGAGGTCGTTTGTATATCCTTCAGGCTAGGACAGCCTATGACGATGTGCTTGTAAAAGCAAAGAGATGGAGATGGTGTGACGAAAGGAGACTGGGTGCTTCTTGCTTAAGCAAGAGGTGAGGTCTTTCTGGTGCAACCAGTCCAGGGACTCTCCCTTTTCTCATCAGGTTGGCTGCCTGAGGGGAGGGACTTAAGCATTCAGACTGGCCTGGGTTCTCACATGCCCTGGCTCACTCTCTGTTTTGCTTCTCCTTCCTGTAATTGGTTGGATAATACCCACCTCATGGATTCGATGAGGTGTTAATACAGGTTGTGGATATAATGGGCCTGGTAGGAGAGCTCTGGGACTCCATGAAGACAAACAAAAGGGAAAGCAGGCACCCAGTATACACAGTAGGGCTTGGTTCATAATTACAATGTTAGGTTTATTGAACACTTACTATGTTCAAGTTCTAACCAATGCATTGAATCCCTCCAAACAACTTTGTAATGTAGGTGCTAGTATCCCCCATCTTAAAGAAAAGAAAAGTGAGGTGTAGCTAAGCTAAGTGATTCATCCCAAATCACATGATAGGAATGGCAGAGGAAGAGTTTGAAGTCAAATCTAACTGAAGCCCATACTCCAAATGCTGCCCTACCCCATTTTCCTACTGTACAAAAAGATAATCGGCTCTGTAAAAAGGCAGTTAAAACAAGCAGTCAGGGGCTGCCTGGGTGGCTCAATCAGTTAAGCTTCAGACTTCGGCTCAGGTCGCAATCTCACAGTTCATGAGGTCAAGTCCCGCATGGGCTCTCTGTGGTGAGCACAGAGCCCACTTCGGATCTTCTGTCTCCCTCTCTCTCTCTCTCTCTCTCTCTCTCTCTGCCCCTTCTCCACTCTCTCTGTCTCTCTCTCTCTCAAAATTAAATAAACTTAAAAAAAAAACAAGCATTCAGTAAGAATGTTAGCCAGTGCCAAGGATGTGTATACAAGGGCAACCTTTGATTTGGGGAAAGAGTAAACTAATGAGTTCTGCAAACAAAGGACTTGCAGATATATTTTTGTAAGCAGAGTGTTGAGGTTCCAAACTGAGGAGGGAAAGCATATTTGAGCTGGAGCTGAGGAATAAGAAGGAGGTCTCTCTCCAAAGACATAGAAACTTGACGATCTTGGTCTAAGCCCAAGGGTAGCAGTAGGCTGAGAGAGGGAGACTGGCCCTTGAAGGCTCTGTGAGGTGAGGTCTTTACAACTGCTCTGTTTGTATAGTTTGTACTGTAGGACTGCTCATCCTTGTAGTTAACAAAGTCATGGGTAGGTCATTCTCAGCTCTGATAGCTCTGAGTTCTGTAAATGTTCTGCCACCTTTAGCTCCACCTGAAGAGATTCCAGGTGGTGCAGGACAGGGCCAGTTAGCGGTGCTTTGAAAGGTCCCCAGATGACTCCAAGAGGAAAGAGTCCACAGATGCAGCAGTGTGTTCCAAGTACCAGAAGAGAAGAGAAAGTAGAAAAAAGTGAACCCAGAGTCTTTGTTTCATCCTTGTACCCCTCAACAGTATGGTGGCTTGTTACCATTGACCAGCATTCTCCAAGCCCTCAGCTGTTCATTAAGTGCCACTGCCATGATCACTGCATCCCTCAGGTGTGGCCACATCCCAGCCACGCAGACACAGTTGCCCACTCCGGGCTGAACTTTCTCTTGGAGCCAAGTCTGACCACAGCTACCAGCAAGCTAATTCTAAAGAAATGCCTCTCCCATCCCTTCGATCCTGCAGGGTTATGAAGTGGGCTCATCGGAGCAGGCAATGGAAGGTGGGGAGATGGACCCCAGGAGGAAACATCAGGCCCTACAGCCTGGGAAGCCACCCCTCAGGGCCTTTCAAGGGTGTACTTATGGATTACCTAAAGTGCTGATCCCCAAGATATGCTTATCCCTGAGTCCCACGTGACTGAAAATCGAGAATTTTCAGAGCTGGGGCCTGGAAATTGGCATCCTCACGAGTTCTTCTGGTATATAAGAAACCATAAAGAGACCCACATCACACCACATTACTGTGGATGGGCTAGTCCACCATTTATCCCATGTTGAATGGATTATTTAAGATTACAGAGCTGTTTGTTAGAATTCCCCATGTCCTTCCTTCCTACTTTTGCTCATTCAACAAATATTATTAATAAGCACCTACCATTTCTGTTCTTACCTAAGAAGACAAAATTCCTCACCCCTCTTCGAGGGCCAATTTGGTCTGTATTCAGATATTGTTTAGCCACTTGCCAGGAGCCACGTGCACTTGGTAAATCACTCTCTTTGTGTGTGAGTATCTTGGTCTGGAAAGTTAGTACAATAATCGCGCCCACCTTGTGGGGCATAGATAGTAGATCTACAAGATCCTCAATAAAACACCTACATGGCTTCTCTCAGTGCCTGGTCTCCCTATAGGAGACCTTTCCTTCACAGTCATTCTCCCTTCCTGTCAATGCTAATGAGAAATTAGGAATTAGAAATGTTCTTGGTCTGGTGAGAATGTTTCCAACTTCATTTCATCAGTAACTTTCATCATTGTTTTTGACTGGCGTTGAGCTGATCAGAGCTCATTTCAAACTTTGGTGGCATAAGAATTTCTCAGATTGGGGACTAAAGGACAAGTTTAAAAAATTGCTTTAATGTTTTTTTCTATTTCTGAGAGAGAGAGAGAGACAGTCTGAGCAGGGGAGGGTCAGAGAGAGAAGGAGATACAGAATCTGAAACAGGATCCAGGCTCTGAGCTAGCTGTCAGCACAGAGCCCAATGCAGGACTCGAACTCATGAATTGTGAGATCATGACCTGAGCTGAAGTCATATGCTTAACCAACTGAGCCACTCAGGCGCCCCTTAAAGGACAGGTTTAAAAAGTACTTTCCCCTAGGCTTACTCAGTCATGGTGATGCAGAATGCCTGGAGCTGGGACCTAACATTTCACCAGTGTCTCCAGGCCACTGAAGAACATCTCACCCAGAGAAGGGCTGAGTTACATGCTCTGTATGATGCAAAGAGGCATAAATTTTAAACTTTGTTCTTAGGAGAGTTTCAGAGGTCACTGAGATGAGTTCTAGACTCATGTGAGTATGAAATGTGTACCCATCAAATTAGATAAGGCATGTAAAGCAACTTTGGGTACAAATCATGTATGGCCCTAAAAATGCAAGGGAGCCCTCAACAGTTGAGGTAAATAAGGTGTACAAATTTGAGAGAAGAGAGACCAGTGTGGACACAGCTTTGGAGGGAAGGTGAACAGCTTGATTCAGGAGTCAAGATGGTTCATGAGAGGGAAAGATCTGAACAACACCTGAAAGATGGAGGTTAGCTGGAGCTGCTGGGAGCAGAGACGAGGCTCCTGCTTGGATTCATTTGGGAAAGCAGATAGGAAACACCAGGACGGAACCATGAAGCACTGATGGCCACATAAAAAAATGAATGTACATTACTGTCCATGAAAGATGAGTTTGCCTGTGAACTCCTGCCTCTGTGTTGTTTATTTCACATGCATTGAACTCATTAAAGCATCAAGGAGCAACCCTGAAGACACAGCACTTTGGCACTGATAGAAGATGTAACAGGATGTTCAGCCTTAGATATTAAAGGATGGGAATGTATTACAAGGCTCTGATACTTTTGTGGTTGCTTGGACCGTAGACACTGGAATTTCTCTGAACGAATGGATGCATATTGTCACCTGCCTGCTGGTAATACTGGTGTGTTTGGTGGTGAGAAGAAACAGAGATTACAGTTCACCACATGAAATCCAGGGTCCTTTCTGGATATCAACATCTCACACTGACTGCAGTAACTTCACAGTCTCCCTAGAACCCATTCTCTCTGTATGTTTTACCACTCTGTATGTTTATAGCTCTTCCAGGGTCATTTACAAAGTGCCGAGGGAGGGGAGAGGGAAGTGATGGGCATTGAGGAGGGCGCTTGTTGGGATGAGCACTGGGTGTTGTGTGTAAGCAATGAATCACAGGAATCCACCTCCAAAGCTAAAAGCACACTCTATACACTGTATGTTAGCTAACTTGACAATAAACTTTATACATACATATATGTATATATGTGTGTATATAAAGAAAATGATTAATCTTGGCTCTTTTAATAGAAGAGAGAAGTCACAATGCACCAAAAGTACCATCCATTTTATTAAAATAGAGATCCCAGTGGGGCAGCAGCTCAGTTTCTCATTTTGATGAATTTATTGTCCAACACCCAGTTTAGTCAGTGGGTATTCAAACTCCAACAACTTCAACTTGTAAAAGCCTGGGAAAAATTTCCATTATTAACACACTTTTCAGAAAGTGGGGAAAGTTTATATTAAGTAGTACTTCAACATCCTGTCTCCAACTATTAAAGTTTGAGGTTCAGTGACATTTGACTATCTACAAGATTAGTTCTAGTTTAATTAAATGCCATTGTGCTATTTAGACTTTTCATTGATTTATTTTTGTTAAGCTTGCCATGGAATAAGGCAATTATTTTATGCCTGCATTCTGCCTTTTGCCTATAAAATCTGCTTGTATAATAACTTGCCCTGAGATTTTAATTGCTTAGTTCTTTATTCTTTTGCGTAGAATTTTTTTAACAGAAACTTTTTTTCCTTTTGAAAAAAAGAAAAAGATAGTTACAGTACTCAAGTAGAAGTTAAAGGATTTATTTGTTTCATGCACATCAAGAAGCCCCTCAAAATTTTAGCTCCCTGAGCTGAAGGTGGTTTTGGTTGTTGTTTTTTTTTAAATTTTTTAATGCTTATTTATTTTTTGAGAGAGAGAGCATGTGCATGATTGTGGTTGGGTGGGGAAGCATAGATAGAGGAGACAAGATCTGAAGAGGCTCCAACTCTGAGCTGTCAGCACAGAGCCCCATGCAGGGCTTGAACTCATGAATCACAAAATCATAACCTGAGCTGAAGTTGGACACTTAACTGACTGAGCCACTCAGGCACCCCTCATTTTTATGAAGCAAAGAGAAGAGAGAGGTACATGACAGTGGTCTTGTCCAAGGTTATAGCTGTCTTTATCTGTAACTGCTGCAAAACTTGTAGCTGAAATTGTTGGAAGATGAGGCCAGCTTTTGAGCTCTTTTTCTCAGAATGAGTGATGCAATCATTTTGGGCAGTTCTCAGAGTAATTCTTTTGAAAACCTCCTTTGTAACCCTTGTGTGTTGCCTGCTAATGTGTAATGGCTGTTAGAGTTCAGTGGTGGGAGTGATACAAAAGAAAAACAAAGAAATAGCAGAGAGAAAGAAAAGGAGGCAAATGCTGGTTTAAGCAAAAAAAGCTCGGTTAATATAAGTTACTTTAAACATCAAAACATAGGCAAAATACATAATAAAAGAAGTTCTAGGTCTATTCTGTATATATTATAAATGCTTTTAATAAAAAATCTTTCTATCAATTATAGTAATGAAAAAATCTAAGAAATACACAAGGACGTGAACAAAGAAGGAAAACAAAGGTGGTAGAGAATGGAATATTTTTTAAATAAACTTTAAAATTATGGTGGTAATGCATGTTCATTGGAAAAAGGCTAAATCAGTAAGAATATAATATATATAAGAATATAAATTTTACCCCTATTATATATTTTGATTATTATATATATTCTGATCCCTCTACCTCATTGGTATCTGTAATTCAGTTCCTTTCTACAAGAGACAGTAGAGTTCAATAATAAGTGTCTTTCTAAATATTTTCCTAGTATATTCATACACACAGAAGAACACATGTAAGGCCAGGGTAAGGCTAGAAGGAATGGTGCATATTGCTAAGTGAAAGAGCCAGTCCAAAAAGGCTACATACTACATGATTTCACTTTAGAAAAGGCAAAACTGTAAAGATGGTAACGATATCAGTGGTTTCCAGAAGTTTGGGGGGAGAGATGGTAGAAGGCTGAATAGGTGAAGCATAGGAAACATTTTAAGGTGGTGAAATTATTCTGTACGATACTATAGCGGTGGGTACATGACACCAAACATTTGTCAAAATCCAATGGACTTCATAGCATAGTGAACCTTAATGTATGCAATTTTAAAAATAATCGGCTAAGAGATTGGAAGATCCCACCGTGGAATGCAGACTGTGGCAAAATAATCTGTTACAAATGTATGACATAATCTCACTTAACGGGATAAGGAGAAAGGTGCCTACTTAAGTAACTTTGGATCTGAGTAGAGATCATGAGGCTAGAGACAAACGGAACTGTGCATAAGCACTGTACTCCAGTGGATAAAGTTGTTTACCATGGAGCTACGTGTTAAAATTCTAAGGCTCCTGTAATGTATACTGGTATTAAATACGTAAATACAAGGCAGATTGGAGGCCAGGTTTGTCACAGATAAGAAGTTCACAGATAAGCAAGGGCATAAGGCTAGAACCATTTGATAGCAGAGTAGAGTTGGAGACATCAGTATGAACTCGTGTGAACCTTAGCATAGATACAGATGGTTACGTACACAAATATGTCCAGAGATATGTATATGCGTGGGTTAGGATGCACACAAGTACTTCCTGGCTCTGTCAGCTGATAGGGCATACAAGCAGTGACGCCCCAGTAGAAATGAACACATTGAGTGCCCAGGGCTTGCTTTCTAATACTATTCTTCAGCAAAAGGAACCAGTGATCCTTGGAGAAACGGCTGACTCTAGGGTTTGGTCAGGGACTTTGAGTCTGGAGTGTCTTGTAGTGCTAGAAAATAACAAAGTAATGGTCCTTGTCAAAGGAGCACAAGAGCAAACTGAAAGAGCTCCCAGGGGTCAAAGCTGAAACCATTTGAGTAACAAAATAAATAAAGCAGTCTTGGGTTAAAATTGTATCCGTGGATATGGCTAGAAATACATATGAAGTACATATGCATGAGTTCATATGGATCTAAGTAAACGACTCAATCAATAAATAGAGGAGAAGAGACAGGTCTTCCCATATGAAAGAATTCCGAATAGTTCGTGTTAATGCTGACCCCTCAAAAAGGTAGGGCATAACCTTCCACCCCTTGAGTGTGGGATGAACATAAGAACTTCTTTCCAAAGTTTAAAATAAGGAAAGAAGGAAAAGAGCAACTTTACAGTAGAAAAACCTAGCAAGGCCTTCCTTAGCTGGGTGGTCAGAGTTACCATCATCAATAATTCCCATTAGTGGAATGTATCCTTGATATGATGTGATGAGAACAGCACTTTACCTCTGTGGTCTTCCTTGCTCCAAATCCATAACTCTTGCTGACCATAGCAAACAAACCAAAATTAAGGGACATTTTACAGAATACTTGATCAGGACCCAAAAACCGTCAAGGTCATCAAGAACAAGAAAAGTCTGAGAAGATGTCACAATCTAAAGGAGCTTAAGGAGGCATGATGACCAACCATGATGCTCTACTCCGGATGGGATTCCAGAACAGAAAAAGGACATTAGGTAAAAACTAAGGAAACCTGAATAAGGCATAAACTTTAGTTTAAAAAAAAAAAGTGCTAATGTTAGTTTGTTAGGGGTGACAACGATACTATACTAATTTAAGATGTTAACAGTAGAAGGAACTGGGTGTGTGGAAACCTCTGTGAAATCTTTGTAGCTTTTCTGTAAATATCAAATCATTCTAAAATTTAAAACTTATTTTAAAATATCCCTTGCAAAATTTTCTATGTCAAATATGGATAGAGATGTTTTATTATTATTAATTATTTTAAGTTTTTAATTATTGTGAGAGAGAGAGAGAGAGAAAGCAGGGAAGGGGCAGAGAGAAGGGGAGAGAGAAAATCCAAAGTAGCCTCCATAGCACAGAGCCCAACGCAGCACTCAAACTCATAAACCTTGAGATCATGACCTGAGCCAAAGCCAAGAGTCGGTCACTTAACTGACTGGACCACCCAGGTGCCCCAATATTCTTTATTATTTTAATGGCTACAAAGTATTCCATAATATATATGGATATTCCATAATATACATGGATATGCCATGACTTATTTGGATATACCCTGCATGGTCATTTACAAATTTAATAGCTTTGTCCTACTGCTGTCCAGGACCAATAAACATCCTTAAATATGCATGTATGCACATATACAAGAATTTCGAACACATAAATTCTAAAGAAGCTTTGAAAAATGTGCCAAAGAGGGGCGCCTGGGTGGCTCAGTCAGTTAAGCATCCAACTTCGGCTCAGGTCATGATCTCATGGTTCGTGGATTTGAGCCCTGTGTTGGGGTCTGTGCTGACAGCTAGCTCAGAGCCTGGAGCCTGCTTCGGATTCTGTGTCTTCCTCTCTCTCTAACCCTCCCCTGCTCATACTGTCTCTCTCTCTTTCAGAAATAAATAAAAACATTAAAAAAAAAAAAAGAAAGAAAATGTGCCAAAGAAAAAGCTGCATATAAGAAGCAAAGGTCTGAAAAAATTTAGGTCTTGAGACCTTTCTGTCACCTTAACATTGCCTTTGTTTTTAGTACATTTTTCCCACAAATTAATGAAACTTTTATCTTTCTACTCCTGTAAAATATTCCATTTATGGATTTCTAGAGTACGCAGCTTAGTTATACCAAGAAATACTACCAGGAAATTAAAATGAACTCTATTATAGGGGCACCTGGGTGACTCAGTTGGTTAAGCATAGGACTTCAGCTCAGGTCATGATCTCACAGCTAGTGAGTTTGAGCCCCGCATCAGGCTCTGTGCTGACAGCTCAGAGCCTGGAGCCTGCTTCCGAGTCTGTGTTTCCTTCTCTCTCTGCCCCTCCCCACCATTTGTGTTCCCTCTCTCTCTCAAAAATAAACATTTTTAAAAAAGAACTCTGTTATATATGTGCCTAAGAGTATATACAAATATGACCATTTGTAAAACTCATACAAATAATATGTAAAGTAAAACTCATACAAATAATATGTATTATTTATAGATGTAGACATATGTAGTAAAAGTGAGCAAATGCTTATGGAAATGAGGCACACTAATGTCTAGATAGTGTTTGATGGAGAAGGTGTGGGGGGTGAAATAATGATAGGAAAGGCTTTAGGAATGCAACTAACCTTTTTTTATTATTTCTTTTTGCTTAAATGTGAGAGAAGCAAATGTGGCAGAGCACTAATATTTGTTTTATCTAAGAAAAGGGTATCTATATGTGTTTTATAAATTCTGTCTTTACACCCAGTTTTTTAAATTGAAAATCATTTTATTTGTATGTGGTTTAGTTCAATTGTTGCACTGTGGATGAATTATAGGATTCTTCTTCCCTCTGATACTTCAAAAATAGAGTTTATCTTGTGTATGGGCACCTGTTGAATGGACCTAAATTTATTTCTTTATGTCTTCTTTTTTCCCCTCTGGACACATTGTTCTTTTCAATTTAAGTAAGACTATAAGAGAATGAAAACTAACTCAAGGAAAAGTTGTATTCCCTCAAGCATTCACCAAAATAGTACACAGTTTTCGGTCTGTGTTTTATTCCCACATTTACTAAATAATAGATGGAGCTTTAGTGCCTTGAGTAGTGTGTATGTGTGAAGAAAAAATTCAGGGCTGTATGTAGTGTTTCTTTTAAATACTTTTATTGGTGAGTAGACAATTACAAAATGCATCATAGTAAGGTGCTTGAGTGGCTCAGTCGGTTGAGCTTTTGACTCTTAATTTTGGCTCAGGTCATAATCTCACGGTTCATGAGTTCAAACCCCACATCTAGCTGGCTGCTGTCAGCATGGAGCCCACTTTGGATCCTCTGTGTGCTCCCCCCCTCCCCCCCCACCGCTGACCTCTCTGCCTCTGCCCCTCGCATGCTTTCTCTCTTTCAAAAATAAATAAAACATTAAGAAATGCATGACAGTTATAAATAGAATATGAAAAGAAGCTTCAGGTGGTTTTTGTTAGAGCTTTCCAAAATATGCAATAAGTAAATAATTCAAAGTCACATATACAACAGGAAAATCCCCACTTATTCAAAATCTGAAAGCTAAAATTGATTATTTTTAATTAAGAAGACAAAAATGCTAAGACAGATTAACATAAACATTTTCTGTCTTAAAGGAGAAATTCTCAGATATTTACAAAGACCAGTGCAAATTCTCACACTTCATACCTCTACCAATGCAGTACCATATAATGGAATGGGTACAAACACCCATTCGTAACATTGACTGCAAGGTCATAAGATCTTAAATCTTTTCCAAATCTTGAAAAATGAAGTCATAGCATATTCAAAAATATCTTAATTTAAGATGTCTTCTGTTTACTTAAAAATAGTGACCTATACAACATATAAGAAGCACACAGATTTCAGTCGTCCAGTTCCAAAAGTCTGTGGGGCTCCCGATCTATTTGGATTCGGTATAGAGGTTAGCTTTCAAGTTTTATTTATGAAACCTAGCCTAATCCAAATTATCAGGCCTCTATTTTTTGGCTGTCTTTTGGTTTGTTATTTTTAGAAACTTGAGAAATGGACATTAAAGAGCAGCTTAGTGCTCTCCAACCTATCCTCACTAAATACAAAATTGCAAAGAGAGATGCTGACCACATCCAACAGGAAGTGTGGCAGCTCGTAGTCACCAGGTCCATGCCTTCTTCTTCAACCATGAGAGCTGATCCCATTGGGCGGCTGGAGGCCAGCAGATCCTGGCCTGGTTCCGTCTGTTCTTTCCAGGGTCTGGGAATTAGCAGGAAGTGCTTTGGTGTGCCAGCATTCCATCTATAGTGCTAGATCAGGGAGCTTCTCTTCCAACTGCTGTCAGACACCCTGATGACATGAGGCACAACAGAAAACATGTGTTAATTTTTCTTCAACAATTTTATTTTTTTTTATTTTTTTTAATATTTTTATTTATTTCTAGGAGAGATAGAGAGAGACAGCGTGAGCAGGGGAGAGTCAGAGAAAGAGGGAGACACCGACTCTGAAACAGGCTGAGAGACAGCGTGAGCAGGGGAGGGTCAGAGAAAGAGGGAGACACAGACTCTGAAACAGGCTCCAGGCTCTGAGTTGGCAGTCAGCACAGAGCCCGAAGCGGGGCTCGAACCCACGAACCGCAAGATCATGACCTAAGTGAAAGTCGGATGCTTAACCGACTAAGCCACCCAGGCGCCCCTTCTTCAACAATTTTAAAGAATCTTTCTCCACTACACACACACACGCATACACACACACACACAAATTTTAATTATCATCATTGGTTATATTGGTAGTGTTAAGAACATTAATTATATTTGGGAAGAAGGGCTCTAAATGTTTATTTTTTAAAGGTGTATGTGAGGAACAGTTTCATTAGAGATGGCCAATCCATTAGTGATAGACTACTGACAATATTTGGACAAGGACTCCTATATACTCTACTCTATATAGCAAGTCATTGCTGGTTCATGACTTGTTTGAAACAGATTTTCAACAAGTTAAATACAGGAATCTATTTAAAGAGAGAAAGCATTTAAACCTCTCTAGCAGTTTGGCATTGCTGTGGCATTCAGGCATGGAATTATTTTCTATTAATTACTTTTTATTGTATTTTACTAATGTATCTGTATGCAATGGATAGGTATTTCTGGAATGGTCCTCATAGATATTTGGGGAAACAGGTTTTAGAAAATGGTGGAACTTTTTCTTATGCCTATTTTCATTACAAAATATGTAACTTTTAGTTTTCCCCCAAAACACACTCATCACTAGCACTACTGTATTTATAATTTGTCATGTAAGTCACTTTAAGATTTAGAAATAATATGCAGAGTGAAAAGAAAAGAAGAAATTTTCCTGAGGTTCTTTGGTAAGAGTTGAAGGAAGATGGGCATGGAGGGATATATGGGAGAATGTGCATTCATGTGGGGTGTATGTTGTCGAGGGTGAGACACAGAAAAGGAGAAGAAATCTCGATGAAAATGTTCCTCTGATGACATGACTAATACTCCTGATGACAACCTGGAAAACTTTGGGGTTGTATCTGAAAGGAAGGAAAAAGAAAAACTGGGCCAAGGACACAATCATTTATTTTTATGCATGAGTTTTTGGAATGTAGGTATTTATTATCCCAGTTGTGTTTGCAGATTGGTAACTCTATGGTAAAAGTCTTCTAACTAGAAGACACTACTTCTGGATAGATAGGTAGGCAGGTACCATTATGCAAGTATATATGTGTATTAGCGAGGCTGGTGTTTAAAAGTTAAATAAAGTACTCTGGACTAGGCTTCCTGCCACAAGTTGAAAACTAGGCAACTTACATGAAACAACAGTTTTGAAACACTTGACAATAGGAAGCATAGGATTGTGGTGCTTGACAGAAGGGAAACAACCAAGATGAGCTCTATGGTGCCCTCAGCTTTCTACCTGTTAGCCTTTACTGCATGTTGTGTGGAACAGTGAACCTCAGAAGTCCCTGGTGGTCTTGCTGGGCTGTAGAAAGAGA
Source organism: Crocuta crocuta (assembly GCF_008692635.1). Classification (NCBI taxonomy): domain Eukaryota; kingdom Metazoa; phylum Chordata; class Mammalia; order Carnivora; family Hyaenidae; genus Crocuta; species Crocuta crocuta. The sequence goes on from NW_027532249.1 coordinate 2,670,151, forward strand.
GAAGCTAGAGGGGGCTAAAACTTGTGGTAGACTAATGGAGAGGAGGAATCAGGACAGAGAAAGAGCTCCAGAAATCTACATGGGGCCACCCAGATACTTGAGCTGGATTCTAAGCTGTGCATGTACAGTGTGTGCCTCTATGAAACCAGACAAAGCAAGACTCCTGGGGGAAGGAATAATATTGAGGAAGTCTAACCTCAGTAACTCCTGGAGCTCAGGTAGGGTTGGGAAAGCATTTTAGTTCATGCTAATCAGAATGGGGACTACTGACTTTAACCATTAAAAGTCTGACTGTTGGGGCACCTGGGTGGCTCAGTCGGTTAAGTGTCTGACTTCAGCTTCAGATCATGACCTGGCAGTTGTTGAATTTGAACCCTGAGTTGGGCTCTGCACTGACAGCATGGGCCCTGCTTGGGATTCTCTCTCTCCCTCTTTCTCTGCCTCTGCCTCTCTCAAAATAAATAAATAAACTTAAAAAAAAGTCTGACTGTTAAACTAGTTACCCAAGAAAAGACCACTCCAGACCCACAGTGATCAAACTTAAGAACAAGCCTGCTGGAGTAAAGCTGATCTGCAATGAACTTAACTACCTGCCAAGTCAAACTCCACACTCTTTAAAGGAAGACAACCAAATCCAGACACTCAATAATATAAAACTTACAATGTCCAGGATCCAGTTGAAAATTATTAGACATATACAGAATCAAGGAAAAATCATCAATCAAGGAATGACCTAGAAATGACAAGTTCCTCGAAACAACTCCTTGTTTTCAAGATTAAAGAATATGAACATAATGAAAACAGAAATGGAATCTTTAAAAAAAAGAACAAATGTACAAAAAGAATAAATGGAACTAGGAGAGGTTTTAAAAAATACCATAGATAAAATAAACCCATTGAATGGGCTTAAGAGCATATTAGATACCACAGAAGAAAGGATCAATGAAATTAAATATAGGGTAATAGAAGCTATTCAAACTGAAGCATAAAGAGAGAAAGAAATAAAATGATAGTTGTAAACAGAACCACAGTGACCTGTAGGATAGTTTTTAAGAGGCTTAACATATGTAATTGGAGTCTTAGAAAAGTATGAGGACAGAAAAATAAATATTTTAATAAATAATGGGCAAGTGTTTCCCCCAAATGTTGAAGTATAAAACCCACAAGTCCAAGAAGTTCCATAAATCTCAATCCAAACAAACCCAAAAAAGTCCCACTGAGGCCCAATATAATTAAATGTGTTAATACCCATGGCAGAAAAAAATATTAAAAGCAACCCAACACAAAAATACAGTAGGTGCAAGGGAACAATGATAAGAATTGTCACGGACTTCTCACCAGAAATGATGTACATTAAAAGGCAACAGGACATCTTTAAAATTCTGCTGAAAAAAAAGAAAAAAATAAAACATCAGTGTATAATTCTGTATTGAAGGATGTATGTGGAAAAAATAAAAGTCAAAGATATTCTGAGAGAAAGAAAAACAGAGTATTTGGCACCAGCAGACCTGCACTACCCAAAACACTAAGGGGTGTTCTTCTGACTACAGAGAAGTGATTCTAAGTAGAAACTTGGAGCTGCAAATAAAAAGCTCTGGAAATAGGATTCTTCTTTTCTCTACCTCTCAATGAATTTTTGTGAAGATATTTTGTCTGAAGCTGCAACCCTTATGTCATGCCCATGAAAGAAAAATCATGAGAGGACAGGAGCAGGGAAAAGAGAATACACCTGACTGATGAATTGCAGACTCAGCCACCCTGGAAACATTCGTATTTGGGCTGTTAAATGGGGTATGAAACACTGATAGAGCAGTCAGTATCAAACTGATCAGAGAAATGGCAATTTTAAGAGCTTCATACATGAGTCTCTGGAATACATTTGCAATGCTTGTGTTTATAGTATTGTTTTTGCATTGATTACATGAATGAAATCTAAAATCTATAATCACTACTTTGAATTACTCTTGAACATGTATTAGTAAGACTACTCTTAGGGTCACCCTTATAATAATTCTGAGTATGGGATGTTTAGAAAACTATTGCAGGTGCTATAGAAGATCCTAAGAACTGCATGACATTGGCTCTTAAGGAGTCTACAACCTATTTCAAGATGCAGGACACAGACATATCAAAGAAGACTAATGATATAAGACATTGTGATCTGCAGTTAAATGAGGACTCTAGATGTAAAATACATCAAAATGTCAACCACACACAACATTTGAGATGGGTCTGGGGAATGAATGGGATTCATATTGGCAGAGATCAACAGATCATGAGAGACAGTAGACAAGGTAGTCTCTCCCAGTAAGAAGAACCAAGAACTTTCAGCAAGAGACTTACTGATCTGTGAGGCTGGAAGATGTTCCAGTTCATGCCCAGCATCTAGCAGGATTTGATAATAACTACAGCCTAATTGCTGTGGTGTATTGCCCATACTCCATATTTCCCAATGGGAGATTTTGCTGCAGTTGTGATGTTACTATTCAGTGAAATTTTGCAGAACTATATGGAGTATTTCTTGAACTGTGAGAAATGACCAAGTATCACATAGGGATCCAGCTGGTGAGTTGTATAACTGGGTAGAATTTTGAAATGGTGTTTCTTAGGGTATATTCTCAGTGTGAGAAGAAAGTATATATGAATGTTTAGGTTATAACCTGAATATACCATCGAGAAACAATTCTCCATTTATTTCTCATTCATATCACCAAATCCAAATATTAGCTCTGTATACTGCTGTTCAAAAAATAGATATCATTCCACCTTGAAATATATGAATCTATATTTTTATACAAGAAAGAAATTAACACCTACCTGCCTGATTAGAAAAGAAATGGACTGGCCACATTGCTTGCAATCTGAAACTGTTTTACGTAGGATATTTGCAAACCACATTTCAACAATTCTAAGTTGAACTGTCATGAGGAGTATTTTCAAGTCTTATACTATCATTTCTAATCCTCATGATATCTTTTCAAGATACATATTTGCAGGTACCTGGGTGGCTCGGTCAGTTGAGTATCTGGCTCTTGATTTCAGCTCAAGTCATGATTTCACAGTACATGGGATCAAGCCCCACACATTGGACTCTGAACTGACAGCATGGAGCCTGCTTAGGATTTTCTCTCTCTTTCTGCCTCTTCCCTGCTTGCACTTGATCTCTCTCTCTCAAAATAAATAAATAAACATAGAAAGTATCTTCTAAAAAAGGTACATACTTATTAGCCTCATTTTCCATGTGAGGAACTTGAGGCTCAGAAAAGTTAAATGCCATATGCAAGGTAACATGGCCAGTAATTGAGGCAAGATGTGAGTCTGTATCTATATTCCTTCTCTTTCCATTGAGCCCTATAGCGTCAGATTATTTTCACGTTTACTATGAGTTCATGCTAAGGCATTTGTAAACTGGTGATCGATGAGGTTATTTCCAGCACGTGTGCGAGGTGTGGGACAAGAAGAGGGAAGACTTGGGAGCTGAGACTTAACTGCTTAATTAAAATAGCAACTTGCAACTAACATTTGATTCTACATCTAAAAGTGTTCAGTCCTGCACAGTGTATACAAGAAATTGATGTTTTAATCTAGGACTGCAAAAGCAATTTTCAGCTTTCCACCACTCTAAGACAGACATACATTTTGTTAGCAAGAAATTTTCTTTCTAATAGTAACTGTAAAAATTCTGTCTAGACCTATAATAAGAGCAAGTTCTAGTTATTTTTTTCTGATAAAATTGAAGAAAGTTTAGTTTCTATTTAGCTTTCTTTAAAATCTATATCGAGCAATTCACTAATATGGCACTTGCCTTGTGAAAGAAAACAGTAATGGCCCTGAGAGGTTTTACAAGTGGTTTTACAAATGACGGACATATAGTCCTTGAAGAGCTTATAACTGAAGGATGTAACATAAAAATTAAAGAGAGTTCACATATGAAAGATACAAACAATAGATAGGAGGCTCACTTTTTGGGTTTTTTTAAATGTTTATTTATTTATTTTGAGAGAGAGAGCTCATGTGAGCAGAGGGAGGGGCAGAGAGCAAGAGAGGGAGAGAGACAATCCCAGGCAGGCTCCGCACTATCAGCACAGAGCTTGATGCTGGGCTCAGTTTCATGAACCATGAGATCATGATCTGAGCCGAAATAAAATATTAGACACTTAACCAACAGAGCCACCCGGGCACCCAAGAAAGATACAAGACTTAGTTAATGTAAAAGTTTTATTCACTTAGTAAAATCCTCGTAGGATAAGTCCATATAAAGTGAATTTCTAAATGAATTATGTCTATACAGTTTCCCATTATCTAATCAGATACATTCTGTTATATATTAGAAATACCATAAAAGTAAATCATTCCAAAATTTAATAAGCCTCATAAAGTTATATTTCAAAATAAATAATTAATTATAAAGTTTTAAAATAATCAAATTGCCCATAAATAAAATTTGGCAGAAATGTATCTTCCAGAAACTCTAGTATATAATATCTGGATTTTATGGCTGAATCACAGAACTGAGTCCAGTTTCAATATTTGCCCAATAACATCAGCATTAGCTGAAGAGCTAATGTTAAATAAATCCTGCTAAAAACAAAATATGTGCTCATTTAGCTGAACTTAGTAACATTTACCACATATTTGACATTTCAGTAATGCAGGGATTTCATAGGGCTGATAGGCAGTTAGAATGTAAATTCTATGGGGACCTGGATGGCTCTGTCGGCTGAGCATTGGACTTCATCTCAAGTCATGATCTCGTGGTTCCTGAGTTCAAGCCCCACATTGGGCTCACTGCTGTCAAACTGTCAGTGCAGAGTCCACCTCAGATCCTCTGTCCCCATCTCTCTGCCCCTTCTCCACTTGCAGTCTCCCAAAAATAAGTAAATACTTTTTAAACATGTAAATTTTAAACAGATGAGCAAGAACTTAATATTAGATTAATGGTATTAATATTACATAGTATTGGATTAGATAGTATTAAATTTTTGAACCAGTGTAAAAGCCATTGGCATAGATTTGGCACACTTGCACACATACTGACATGTATATATATATGATTTCAGGATGTATATTTTATATTATATGTATATTATATAATATACATACATATGTCATTTAAAGATGTAGTTGTATATATAAGAGTAATGAAATATCTAAGGTAGGATGGATTAATCTAGGACTAGCTCATGAGCATATTAAAAACAAGATTTTTTTTTATTTTTTTAATGTCTATTCTTGAGAGAGAGAGAGAGACAGAGTTTGAGCAGGGGAGGGGCAGAGAGAAAGGGAGACACAGAATCTGAAGCAGCTCCAGGCTCTGAGCTGTCAGCACAGAGCCCAATGTGGGGCTCAAACCCACAAACCATGAGATAATGACTTGAGCCAAAGTCGGATACTTAACCGACTGAGCCACCTAGGCGCCCCTAAAAACAAGATGTTTTTATTTTATGTTACAGACGTATCGTTTATTGTATCTTTCTAATATTTTTCTTTGTTTTTAAACAGGTTGTTTGGTATCAAATCAGTCATTCAAACGGACTGTTCCAGCACCTGGAAGATCATAGCAAACCCAGACCTGTCATGGTATCACCATGCCAACCCCATAGTCCTGCTGGTCATGTACTACACGCTGGCGACTCTGATCCGCATCTGGCTACAGGAACCCCTTGTAAGGATAAAAAGGTTTTGGTGATCTTATATGCAGAAGAACCTGGAAACTCCAGGAGAAATGGTTCATTCCTACTAACTAGTGACTAGTCAATGCTATATTCCAAAACAACTGGAGTATTTTAGTTCTGGTGCTTTATTTCAGCAAAGAGCACTATGTGAATACAAGTGCTGTCATAACAAAGCATGCTTTCCCTTTGACATATCTCCACCTGCTGCCGAGAACGGTCCGTGGTATGAAGAATGGAAGGCATTTGCATTGAGCACTTGATGCAAAAGTGCCAGGCCATAACGCTGGGCTGTTCATAGACATCCCACTGAATTCACTACATAACTCTGAAAGAATTAAAATAGGTATTATTCCCATCTTAGAGATGAGGAGGATGAGGTTAGAGAGGTCCATTCGTCTTCGCAGTAGAAATCAGATTCAAACTCACGTTTGACAACAAAGCTAGGGCTTCAGTGACCACACAGCCTGTTATCATGGTGACTGGCGTTTCAGAAATTTCACTGACCTCTGACGTCTGAGAATGGGATAGGGACACCCCAGCTCTCAGCCGGGCCTGTGGCCTTCGAGCACCCCACTGTGATGTCTGGGGACTTGGGGGTCTCCTGCAGGCACAACAGAGGAGTGGTTTATTCCCGTGGGTTATTAACAAGGACATGGTACGTTTGAGGGCAGGACCAGAGTCTGGGTGGCTTCTCTCTTTTCCCTTTCTGTGACAGAAAACCTCAGCCACTTTCATTTTTCCCTGTAATTGACTATAGGAGGCTCAGTTGTAAAGGAGCTGGTTGGCACACGAGAAAGGAAAGTAGTGTAGACAAGGATGGTCACTCCTCTCATCCAGCATCTGTTGGCACACAATGGAGGAAAGTAGTGTAGACAAGGGTGGTCACACCTCACCCAGCACCTGCCAGGGAAGGAACCTCACTGATTGGAAGCCCAGCTGCATGAAGTCACACCTCCTCTCCTGTCCCTTCTAGGTTAGGGCCTTTGAGTGTTCACACCCACAAGACTGTATCTACACATCCATTCAGTCAGTCCATCTGACAGGCAGACAGCAAATATTTACTGAAAGCTAACTCTATCAGACGCTAAGCTGGGGGCCAGGCATAGGACATGCAAGGCAAGGCCACAGGCAAGGCCCCCACTCGGGGGAACTGGACATTCTCGAGAGAAAAAGCAGTCCAAAACAAGTAAGTGGGATCCGAGTCTCATAGCGCAATGGAACTGGGTAAGATGCGTGTCTCAGCCATCCCCGGCAGAACTGCTACCTGCAGAATTGGGGCGCTGTCCCGTCCACCCACCAGATGACCCATCCTCCCCACTGGGCGGGCGGGCTTAGGTGATGAGGGCCACAGAGGCAGCCCTGTTCACAGGGTTCTCATATGGTGTCTTTCTTTGGGCCCACGGATGGCAGCTGCATGTAACAAAATGTTTTATGGGGTCATAAGGAATCTCCATCATTTTGTGGTAATAGTTTTCTTCAGTTCTCTCTGCAAAATTTGAGTGTGCCAGTAAAATGCTCTCAAGTAAAGTAATTGTCTTCATTTCCTCAACAAGCACACAGAGGGTAAAGGATGTGACATATGCACAAATGAAAGTGTATACAAAAGAAATTAAAATATGTTATGGGGATGGTTTCTGAACAGTGTCATATGAGGGATGGAAATTAAGGCATTCAAGTAAATAAGAGTTGCAGGTGTCCATCACTTCCTCTGTAATATCTCAGCACCACCCCCCAGAAGGGCAGGAGCTGTGTACCCCTGTTGTCATGCTTCTGTGGTGGGTGAAGGCTGAGTTATAGTCCCTCAGGCCCATGAGACATTCAGCTTCCTCAGCCTTGGCCATCTGGGGACGAAGGAAGGTAGAGTTAATAGTATTACAGACCCCAGCGTCTAGAGGGGTGTTGGAGAACAGGGCCTAATTCATACCAGCGCCAACATTTCAAGGGGCCTATATTTTAAATGCGCTGGGACACAGCACTTTCTCACTGAAGCATTGATGGAAGACAGGTGGCTGGTTATATCATCGTTCCAGATGCCCTGGCACGCTTCATGAAAAATGTCAGCCATCTATGTGAGTTTTGAGGTAAAAGTCTATAATGCATGTTTGAAAGAGAAAGAGAGAGAGAGAGGGAAGCAGGTGTAGAGAGTTAAATAATATATGGGCTCCCACCTGGCAAGCATGAACTCCCACCCAGGGCATTTGGGTGCTCCCCATGGGTGCTCTCCTCTGGCACACTGGAACCCGGAAATTGAGCACTAAAGCTAACTTCCCTTCCTGCACTCCAGTGTCAATGGTGTGTTAAAGCCATTTTTTGGAGCACTTTTGTTGGGAAACCATATAAATGCACCCAGTGTATTCTGCCCCGTAGAGTCTCTCTCTTTCTTTATCATCTCTTCTAGACCGATTGCCTAATTTAGGCCAGTGTCCCATAAGGTAAGGTGATAGTTTTGTGCATTAGATATGTTCTTCCTTACTAGATGATTCACCTTTAATAAATTTCTTCTTAATTAAAGATTGTCTGTAGCTGGGTTACACAGTTAACTGAGCACTTTTTTGGAAATTCTTCCTTTAAAAACCATATACCTAGCTGTCTTCTAGTACAGTTTGGAATCCACAGTGAGAAGCTGTGGATATTTAACATTAGAGCATATCTCTGTAATTTATGGGGCTTGGGAGGGATCAGGAACATTTAATATTGATGTGCTTAGCATTTACAGGGTGGCATTGGTGTCATGCTTAAAGCACCTGATAAAATCCCATATGTTACATACATTAATTTAAAAAATGGATTGTATCGAGGCAAAGATGAAAAGCTTTCTCTGGGTCACCCACACCACAGAGGGAACTGCTCTGGGAAGCGGAGCTGGTCCTGTGGGTTATTATGTGTCTTAGGTGCAGGATGACAAGACCAAAGAAGAGGACAGAGCCCTGGCTTGTAGCCCCATCCAAATAACGGCCGAGAGGAGGCGAAGCCTGTGGTATGCCGCCCAGTACCCGACTGATGAGAGGAAAGTAAGCCACAAGAAATCAATTTCCATTTTCCTAACTTATTTTGCTACTTTTGTGTTACGTCGCTGGACATGAGTCATGTATCGCGCGCAAAGTCAGATTGCTCATAGTTTATAGAAATAGTTTGATTTTGATGTCTGGGTAGCAGAGAGCTCTATTCTGAGAGGAGAACCCAGTGCTTCCGAAGGAAATACATGGTTCCATCATACCCTGTGAGGACACCATTTTATATTGCAGCACTTTCTACCTCTTAATCCTAAAAAGAAAGATTGTTCTTAATTTTAAAAAATAACTTTGTATTTAAAACTAATGAAAGATAGCGAAGCAATCTGTTAGCCCCTGGCCAGGAAAGTCTCAGTGTTGAAATGCATTGCAGAAAATAATTTCACTGGATTGGGTAGCCAGCCACAGTAATAACTCAAGTAACCCCTTAGAGAAGAACAAAGCAGTCTACATGAATATGATTAAGAATCTCTTACTACTCTGAGGCAACAGTATGGATTGACAAGGAAAAGTGAGTCACAATGGGTAGTTCATATAACCTTTTGATTATTTGTTGACCATTTTGAACTCAACTCAGAGCCATATTGACTTGTTAAAAATTGCCCATTTGCAGTGTGGTAATGACAAATACAAAGTATTTACTTCCTAGCATGTTAGAGAATTGAGGAGTAGATTCTCTGATTTATTTAGTGGCAGGCAAGTTTCTCTAAGGCACATGGTCTTACTCTAAGCATGGCTGTCATGTCATGCCATGTCAGGAGAGAGGGCTAAACAATGAATGAGCTGCCTAAGAGAGCAGACAGTCGTGTGGAGCACGTGTGATTCCCTAAGATGTCTGAGGATTTCCAAGGACCTTTTTTCTCTCTCATCACATCATATGTCAGATTATCCTTCCCCTTTTACTAAAGGACAGATCCAATAGAGGATAGCTCAGGAGCTTTTCAAATTGAGGTCTGTGGACCACCAGGGATTCCTGAGACCCTCACAGGGATCCACAAGCTCAAAACTATTTTTGTAATAATATTTAAACTACATGCATTTTCTCCCTGTGCAGATCTTTGTTCTGATGATACAAAAGCACAGACCAAGGCAGTGGCACAAAGCCCCACAGCCGCAGTCCTGCCCTTCCCGCCATGCTCTTGCAAAAATCAAAGCAGGAAGGCCAGTTACGCTTCTGAATATCCTTGATGAAGCAGAGTTATCAGTTTTCTTAAATCTCCACATTGGAGCTCACATCTTTTTAATATCTCATGTGGCAAAAAGGGAAGTCGCACGAAGTACCACCTCCAAACGAATGATGATGACCATCTTGATGAAAAGCACTTGGCCGGTTGTAGGAAGTGTGGGCTGAACTAGCTGTTGCCCACCGCACACCAGATTCCCTTGACAGAGCCGCTAGGGGACAAATCATGGTGATTCAGGGATGGGTATTTGGCAGATTACTGGAAAAGAAGAGACATGAGCCTATCACTTCAAGGCAAACAACAGACAGCATGTGTTGTCAGTGGTAAAATTTGAACTTCTGAGTGGAAATTAGAATATGAGAAAACTTTTGTCCACTCTTCAGAGCTTGAAAACTTCCCAATACTGAGGACCTCTCTGATGAGATCAGCAGTGGTATTATATTAGCAAATGTGCTTTTTAAGTATTGTGTAATGAAATGTGTCAGTATTTGGTAGACTGTATAACTTACTGGAGCAAATCACCAACATGTGGTACACATCATTGGACTTCAACATAACAGAATGTGAAAAGCTCATTGATAGAATTTCAGATTCGATGTTGCAACAAAACTTCAGGTGACTCCCACTTGTTGAGTTTGGTGTAGTATTAAAAATAAAAGAAAACAAAGAAACTGCCCACAATTGCCTGGCTAGACTTTTGAAATACTCTTTCCTTTTCCAACTGCTATAGCTTGGTGAAGCCAGATTTTCCTCATATACTTCAGCCAGAATAACATCTCCCAACAGCTTGAGCACATGAACCGATATGAGAATCCAGCTGTCTTCTTTTAGGCCAGATATTAAAAAGATATACAAAAGTATAAAATAATACCACTTTTTTTCACTATTTGTTTTTTTAAAATACAGCTGTTTGAATAAAATGATTTGTATCAGAATGTTAAATTGTAAGAAAAATTGAACAAACTAATAACTATTTTTAAATGCCTCAATTTAAATTTCTACCATAGTTGATATTGATGGATAAGAGCCATATCATTAAAACTCTTTGGGACTCTCAGTGGTTTTCATAATTATAAATGAGTCCTGATCCAAAATAGTTGGAGCATCTCAGAGCACACAGAACAGCCAATGCGTATTATTAAAGGAGGGTGCAAACCACCTGGCACTAATATAGTTTAAAAGCACAGTCATTAGGGTATCTGGGTGACTCATTTGGTTGACCATCCAACTTTAGCTCAGGTCATGATCTCACAGCTTGTGAGTTTGAGCCCCGTACCAGACTCTGTGCTGACAGCTCAGAGCCTGAAGCCCGCTTCTGCTTCTGTGTCTCCCTCTCTTTCTGCTGTCTCTCAGAAATAAATAAACTCTAAAAAAAAATTTAAAACACAGTCATGTAATAATTATCTTTGGTCAACAATATGCAAATCTTAAAATAATCTCAACTCACACATTACAAATCAATTTTGCCTTATTATGAAACTTCTATTTCTTGGTAAGTAACTATTTTCAGAATTTTGCAGATGTCTCAAGGGGTCTTAGGAGTATTAAATGAAGCAGCATCTTCTATTAGAACAAAATAATTGAAAAACATGATCAACTTTTGTAGTCACATGGTTTATGACTGGTTTTTTTGCTCCCACAACTAAGTGTTGACATCAGAAGCTGGAAAACAGTTATAATAGAAGCAACATCCAGTTCAATAATTTCTCCCTTTATATGTTGCATGGCAATTTTAACATACTAGCATCCAGCTAGTTGAAGGAATGGATATGTGTATAGTAAAACTTTATAGATATATATAAACATTATGATGCTTTTTGCTTACCTATTAACATTGCTGTCCTGCATTACTTTTTGCAGCTTTTATCCATGACCCAAGATGACTACAAACCATCTGATGTTAGTATATTCTTAGAATTATCATTTATGCTCGTGTAAGTGATGTAAAAGTGATATAAATGGTTAGCTCCTTTGGGTATATTTTAATGATCTATAAAATTTCCATAACTTTTTGAATAAATTTTTTGTAGAAATTATATCTGGTTTATTGCTGTTAAAACCCTAACTCATGAGCTTGTGTATAGCTTGCGTAGAGTAATGAGCTTGCGTATAGTCATACAAAATATATTTAAACTTTTAAAAAGCCATATTGGAGGGTTTGTAAAAGCATTTTGCTCTGCACATAGACCTATTATGTAGTTTGAATAGGAAGTCTTGCATGTTTGTGGTCTCTCTGTCTCTCACACACACTCACACACACAGACACACACACACACACACACGTATATTTATATTGTAAAGCCAAAGAGATGGGGAGGGGGGAGAGGCAAAAAATTGCACTTAGTGTACAAAATGCTTCAACACAGAAATTACAAAGCACAGCAAAGATCTCAAGAGGGGTTGCCAGCTCATGAGATGACGTGAGTCCTATGCACAGATGCACTGGGTGTGGGCAGGGGTGCTCTGGCTGGGGCCTAGGAAAGATCTGGAGTTCCAGTAACTGGTGGGAAGGCTGGGAGGAGAGGCCATCAGAACAGAGGCTGGAGAAGTGATCACACCAGATCAGCAAGGCTCAGCCAGCCTTTTTCCAGGGTTGACACTTGATACTGAGGACAGAGGGTGTCTTGCATGGTGTTTAGCAGAAGTGCAACAAGATCACATTAAATTTTTACTGGGACCACTCTGCGGAAAGTGGATTTGGACAGAGGAATGAATGTATGCAATTCACCTTGCTAAAGCAGATACGTGACATAATCGTTCAGCTTCCATTTAGTTCTTCACTGTTGAGTTATGCCTTCCTAGCATAAGGGAAGGAGGCGGTATGTCCACATTGAAAACCAGAACCGCTGTCACAGCTGTGCCTTTGCCCCGTGCTCCCCCGGCAGGGCCTGCTGGTGACCGTGAATGGCAACCCTGTAGACTACCACACCATCCACCCCAGTCTCCCCATAGAGAACGGCCCCGCCAAAGCCGACCTGTACTCCACGCCGCAGTACCGGTGGGAGCCCTCAGATGACTCCTCAGGTAAGGGGTGCACATCACACCTCAGCTTGGATCTCCTCTCATGCATATGCTCAGCATCCCTCTGTATTTTGTTTATTGTGTATTGCTTTGGCTCTTTTTCCTTTTTAACACAGGCGTTGTCTTCCATGCTCAGTATCATTAAGCTCATTTCCTGAAGTTCTCTATTTTACCTTAGCATATTGCTCTGTGCATTTTATCCTTGTATACAAAATAAATGGTAGAATTGGGACAATCTCTGAAAAATAAAAGGTAAACAATTATTTTAAACACATCAATTTATAGTGTTAAGCCTATGTGTGTATGTTGTTTTGAGTTTTTCTATAATTTGATATGGTAATCAGGTCAACAGTTTTGCTGGTTAATGGATACCTGTTTTCAGAAAGAATTTTTTTGTCTATTAAAAAGAAAAGGAGAGGTCCCAAACTTGTGCTAGGCCTTTTTTCACATTTCTCTCAGCTTATTATGTTGAAGGAAAACAGGCTATTGCTAGAGATGACAAATTGGTGGCTTTGACTTGAGTTATGTTTTGTTTTGTTTTGTTTGGCTTATGCAGCATTTTCTAAAAAGAAAAAAAAAAAGTAACCCACATTTTAAAAGCTGCAGTTCTGAGATATGGAAATTTCTGGAATCCCTTGAAGAATGTGAATATCTGGCAACACTAGCCCCTTGCTCCTGCAAGGCAACCATTGACTGTTGTCACTGCCCTGTCAGGGACCATGTCTATCACCAGGTCATAATGACAGAATTAGCTAAGTTTACTGTTGAGGGAGGAAAAGGCAGAGTACACACAGGCGGCGAAAAAGTGGCTACAAAACTGTACTGCATTTTTCTCTCTATTTATATGGAACTAAACCTAGAGTTGTTCCACCTGATCCTACCTTAAGTAAATGGCAAGCAACTATCTGGCCTGCAACTGGTACATTAAGCTTAATGTATTTTTTTTCATAATTCTTCATCAGGCTTACTCTACTGTACTGTTCTGCATAGTTGTCAGTATGCCCCGAAGTTGCCTCTGACCTGGCATCTATTTAGCAATACAAAGGGGTAGTCGCGCTATCCAGCCTTCCTCAGCAAGGTCAGACCACATTCAGTTCCCTAACCCATTAGCCCACACATACTCCCAGCCCTAGATGGCACGCGCCATCTCCATGGAGCCCCAGGATCTATGAGTTAATTACCCATTTCTGCTTCCTATTTGCGTGTGTTTTAGTTTGCAAGTCGGGCTTAAACCAAGGTTTTCACTTACTGAATCTCTCAAGAAAATCCAGTACTTTCTGCAGTGTGGTCTTCAGTGCTTTGGCATCAGAATGACACAGAGCAGGCCAAGAACCAGCATTTGTGACTTCTAAAGGCTGGGATGCTCAGGTCATAGCCAGATATACTTCTCTTCACACATCGCTAACATAAAAAGAGATGAACAGAATTTTGGCTGCTGACCAGGCACACTCACACATACTCACGTCATGTTGAACTTTCAAAGGTAAAATAAAAGCTGGACAGTTATTTTTGAATTTGAATCTCTATATGCAGACAGTGTTATAATCATAGAGGTAACGCCAGTATCTGTAAAATCCATCAGATTCAGTATCTTCTGCACTGTCTGCAATCTGTAGACTTTCCCTTATAAGCCTCAGCCCCAGCAGTGGAGAGGTGGAAGGCAGCGGGCTTCTGCATGAGGAAATATCAGCCCCTCACTTAGAGGCTCACTTCTGGAGCTGGTGCAAGGTGGTGCGCCTGGTCACTGGTTCCTCAGTGGTTTCTGTTTCCTTGTCATGGTATAGAGCAACTACCTGATGTGACCCAGATATATGTAGCCCATTTAATTTAAAAAAAGAGAACAGAAGGGATGTTTTATATAAATGTGGCACCCATTACTTCATCTTTTAATTCAAATTAGTTTTCCTGACAAGTGGAGGAGGAGCTTAAGGAGAAATCCTTCTTTCACTGCTATGCCTGTACTTTCCTATTTTTTTGGTCCTCTTCTCCTCAGCCCTCTGCACTTTCTCCTGCTTTTAACAGCATTTTTCATCCTTAATATGACTTTTCTGCCTCAGCATGACCTAGGAAACTGTGGGCCACTGAAATTACACTGGCAATGTGGTTGGTTGGTTGGTCCATTGGTTGGTTGGTTGGCTGGTTTTCTGCATCTTCATGATATCCATACTCCAGATAATGCTTGTATTAATTATCTATTACTGAATAACATATTATTCCCAAACCTAGTGGCTTAAAATATTTACTGTCATAGTTTCTGTGGGGCAGGAATCAGGAGTGACTAGGCTGGGCTTCTCGGACTCAAGGTCTCTGATAATGTTGTAGATAAGCTGCTATCTTGGGCTGTGGTCTCATCTGAAGGCTTACCTGAGGAGACTCTACTTTCATATCTACCCATGTAGTTATTGACTGACCTCAAGTTCTTGCTGACTGTCAAGGTCCCTGTCACCTGGGCCTCTTCTTATGGCAGTGTACCATGTGGCAGCTGACTTCTCTCGGAATGAGTGAGAAAATGAGAGAAAGTGCCCAAGGCAAAGTCTTTTCAAACTTACTCCTGGAAGTGATATTCCATTCCTCCTATTTTTTAGAAGCTCATCAAAGGTCCCACCCACACTCAAGGGACGAGGACTACACAAGGGCATGAAAATCAGGAGGTAGAGATCACTGGGGACCATCTTTGAGGCTGAGTTCCATTCCTCTCAAATTGAAATTTTCTTTCTGGGATTTCTGAGTACTGGGTTCCTTTACACTGGCCAGGCAGCACTCACTGAATCTGTTTGAATTTGAAGGGCTTTGTTAGTTGGAAAGGATCTCTCAAGTCTTAAATAAAAGTCTCTGCTAAAACCATATATGTGCTGCAGTGCTTGGGACCCTCATCTAGAATTCACATATTAGCGTGAATAGTTATATAAATTTTTCTCCATCTAGAAAAGAAAGAGGAAGAAGAGGAGGAGAAGGAAGACTTTGAGGAGGAAAGGAGCCATGAGGAGAAACGAAGTGTTAAAGTTCACGCCATGGTCTCTGTGTTCCAGTTTATTATGAAACAAAGTTACATCTGTGCCCTTATTGCCATGATGGTATGTATGAGAAGGGACAGTGACATGCTAGAGAAATGCCTCATCGTCCCCTTGTGGCTGGCACAAATATCTAATCTTTCCAATGTCTTGGCAGGGAATGGTTGGTTATTTATTTTTCCTGGGATCTTTATACTACAGATTTCAAAAATCAGGTTTTGGGGCACCTGGGTGTCTCAGTCTGACTTTGGCTCAGGTCATGATCTCACAGTTTGTGAGTTTAAGTCCCACATCAGTCTCTCTGCTGTCAGAGAAGAGCCTGCTTTGGATCCTCAGTCCCCCTCTCTTTCTGTCGCTCCCCCGCCTGCTCACATGCTCTCTCTCTCTCTCAAATAAATAAATAACCATTAAAAAAATCAGGTTCTGTTCTACTTAACCTCCTTTTAAATATTAATACATTTCTCTCAAATTAGCCTATCAAATGAGACCTTTACCTATTTTGCCAGCTTAAAAAGATCTATTGGGTAGTTTTTCTATGTGATATTAAAGGCCTCCAAGATTAACTATAAACTGCTTTTTACTTCCTTCAGAGGAGAGAGTTACAATCACATCTTATGTTAAATTTCAGTGAAACTCTTCCATCTTAGCTGCAATAAATTTTTACCAATATGAACATCAAGCAGCCAGAGTTCCTAAGAGCTTTTCCAATTTTGAGTGCTCTGTTGATGCATGTTTGTACTCATTTCTAGGTATGTCTTCCATCCCCAGCATTACAGCTTCAAAAAATAATAAATAATAAAAATGTTAATAATAATCCTTTGGCCTAGAAAGAGGGGATACAAGAAAGTCTAATTTGTTTCCTTCCTAAAAACAAGCCTCTATGGGAAATCTGATTTACTTTTTGAGACGCCTAACACTTACCTAACATAAGACTCTTCCACATTTTGTGGTCGATGGTGAGACCCCATGGACACCTTTGATGATAATAAAATGAAAATATTCTATATCTCTGGGGGGGAAAATGCCTGAACATGGTTTCTCCAGGCATCCCCTCAAGATGTCTTCCAAATGAACCAACCTGTGTGTTCAATCAACTTCAGTTTCTCATATGAACAACTGTACATCTGAGAGAGGGGTGGCAAAAAGAAAGCTCCTTGAAATTAAAGATGGTTCCAGGGGTGCCTGGGTGGCTCAGTCAGTTGGGTATCCAACCTCGCAGTCTGTGAGTTTGAGCCTGTATCGGGCTCTGTGCTGTCAGCTAAGAGCCTGGAGCCTGCTTCAGATTCTTTGTCTCTGTCTCTCTCTGCCCCCTCCTGCTCGCTCTCTCTCTCTCTATCTTTAAAAAATAAATCAACATTAACAAAATTTTTTATAAAAAAATGAAATTAAAGATAGCTCATTAGGTGATTGCAAACTCTATTCTNTCTCTCTCTCTCTCTTTCTATCTTTAAAAAATAAATCAACATTAACAAAATTTTTTATAAAAAAATGAAATTAAAGATAGCTCATTAGGTGATTGCAAACTCTATTCTTTAATATTAATTCTGTGCTCTTGGGTGCTTTTTGACATTTTCTACATCATCCTCTAATTTAAACTGTAGCAAAAATCTAATTTTAAACTATTAAATGTAAATGCAATTTACAATTTGGATTCCAAACTTAAAAGAGTATATTCCTTTCTTCTCTCTTCCTAAAAACAAGCCAGTTTGGTGTTTTTTATTTATTTACTTATTTATTTTTCGTAAAGCAATAGAGGTTAAAAAGAAACCCAAAAAACCTTGAATACACATTTTGCTACTTAGTAGAAAAAAATCTATTGTAAAAACAACATAAGAGAGCTGATCATTTATCAAAGCCATGGCCCTGTCTGGTGCCATATTCATTGTTTTCATGGAGCCATAATATTAATGTTTTAAAAGTGCCTGCCTTCCATGGAAGTGCCCCATGTGGCAGATTGTTAATCCCAGACAGAAAGAGTAGTCCTGAGGAGCCAAATTTGTTACAGTGATACTTGTATTTATTCAAAAATATAAAGTCGAAATATACTCAGCTGTCAAACAGTCTGGAAACCAAACATAGTGCAGAAGTATCCCAACTACCACAACTGAAAGGCATATGTCACTTAAGCACTAAACAGGAAAGAGGTTTTAAAAAATTCCTCATAACTTGTTTTTCTTCCTCTTCCACCCTCACCTTCCCAAGAATAGAGTGCAGGGGAACAGATTTGCTGGACTTGTAATATCTGTGGAGATTATTTTCCTGGATCACACCCAAATGAGTGACAGTCACATCTGCATTTCATGCTGGGATAAACGCATTACATACACTACTTAATGCAAGTGCATTCACTGTTACCTAACCTTTGATAAACAGTATTTCCAAGAAATAATATTTTCTTGAAAATAATTCAGACTTGTTAATAGTTATCAGTCACTCACCGAATTTTAATATAAGCAAATTTAATCTCCAGTTTATGTTTATCATACGTTTCAACCAACAAGTTTAAATAAATTTTAAATAAATTCACCACTTAAAAAGCTAGCTGTCCTATAGGACAAATTTGCAAATTACTGAGAGGAAGTATTTATTTGTTTGTTCCATGTTGATTTCATTTGTCCTAATACTTATCTATCTATTTTCCAAAAGCAAAACAGGCTTATAAAACATTTTGGACTTTCCAACCAACTCTTGGTAATTTGTGATATCGGGAATACAGTTGATTTCAATTAACCTCAAATATGTCTAGAAAATGTTTTTGAAGGTCTTTTCACAAAAATTTGGTATCAGAGATCATGGTAAGAAAGGATAAATATCCTAAAGTTAATAATATTCTTGAGCTTGATTTAAGTATTATTTTGGTAGCTCCCTTTGAGATACATTTCTGATTCTTTGCAAGTTTAGTGTGAATGGAAGATGTATCATTCATCCAGTGGGTCTGATGGCTCCTTAGTCCTACCCCTTATAGGACAGAAGCTGAGGCTGGCCTTTATATGAATTTGGTTTTATTGTGTGGAGTGTGCAGAAGCCGAAGAAGCACCTTTCTTGTGTAAAGTTTCTAAATCCTATCATGTATATCTTCTTGGATAGTCCAAGAGTGATCTCTGAGGCCCAGCTTACGTGCTTACCCTGGTGATCCCCACAGCTTCCATTTCTATGGCCACATTTCCTTGGCCCTCTTAAATAACTTAAATAACTTCCAAGCTAGTTTGGAAAGAGAAGGGAAAGAGCCCTTGCAGTCACTTTTAATACTGCATAATAGGGTGTATCTTTGTATCTTTGTACCTAAAGTGAAAAAGATTTCGAAGGAAGAACCCAACCCCCTCCACTTGCCCTTGGCTCTGTTCTCTGCAGGAAGTTAAAAAATAATGTTCTTCTCAGTAAGATCAATCTTTCTCTTCAGTTCCCTCCCTATGCCCCAGGTTGGGATATCTCTCCATGATTTCACCTCTCTCTCTTCTCCTTAGTTTAAATATTCTTGACTTTTTCCTTTTAGATAACTTTTAACTTACCAGAGCGGGGGGACTATACACTGTAGTGACCATGTTATGTTTCCTCTTCCTTTCTCCCTCGAGGCCTGGAGCATCACCTATCACAGCTGGTTGACTTTTGTGTTGTTGATTTGGTCATGCACCCTTTGGATGATTCGCAACAGAAGAAAATATGCCATGATCAGCTCTCCGTTCATGGTCGTCTATGGAAATCTGTTGCTGATATTACAGTATATATGGAGTTTTGAACTTCCTGAAATTAAAAAGGTCCCAGGATTTTTAGAAAAGAAAGAGCCAGGAGAACTTGCCTCGAAGGTAGGTGAACAGGAAAATAAGAAAACAAAAACATTGAAACAAATCCACAGTAATCATAATAAGCCTATCCAGGGGCAGACTCCAAACACAGACTCCAAATATTCAGTGCTTTACAAAAATGAATACACTAAAAGCTCTAAAAAGTAACTCACATTGCTTAGAGTCTCCATAACTTAAACGTGAATAAATATTACACCACACTTTTAGATTTTATTTAAAATAACAGTGCTTTCCACTGAAAGGAAAAATATAGTCTGTTATGTTTTAATGTCAATTACAGTGTGGTACAAATTAGAGGGGGAAATAGGAAAATACGGCATAAAATGTATCAAAGGGTTAAAGGGCTTTCTTTGATCTCACTTTGCAAAGCAGGCTGAACATATTGCTGTTACAGACAATCACCGATTATTAATAAAAACATTTTTTCTTCAATTATGCCTTAAAAACACTGTTAGCAGTAAAACTTAAATAGGACACTTACTTTCTTCCTTCTGTGGATTATATAACGTGCCTTCATTTGTAGTGAGAAAGCTCATGATCTTTCACTACTCATTATTTTCATGCCCCATTTTAATAGTTTTCACTTAAGAAGATTATAAATTGCCCCAAACTTCTATTTTGTGAACAGAATGGCAGACGCTAAACACATTCTGTTTGTGTTGATGACTTTGCGGTAAGACTGTGAAAGCAGTCTCGTGTAATTGCTCCATGAGCCTTGAACATCTATTTTGGGGAAAGCGGGGTCTGCATTTATATTTTAATGTACCCAGGAGCTAAAAAAAAAAAAAAAAAAAAAAAAAAAAAAAAAATTTTTTTNAAAAAAAAGCAAGACTTTGTCATGGATAAAAACACAACCCCAGATCGTAAAATCTCTATCATGGTGATATTTGTCACAGCACATTATTAAACACAGTGTTTGCAGAGTACTGATGGATCACTGTGATAGAAATTGAAAGACAGTAAGAATATGGCCTGGATCCTCAGAGGTCTGACCACTCTGGGTGAGCCAGACTCAGCTACTTCATAGCATCCATCAGTTGCTAGAATGTCTTCTACATCCATCAACCAAACTTTCCAAGCCTGGCTTATAACTCACTTTTTCTTGGAAAAATGTCCCATCTGCCCTCAAGTATCCCTAAGCTCTTACATATATGCATTTGAGACACAAATTTCTTTCCCAAATTGCAATTACATTTCAATGGCTTGTGACTTCCAGAAGTTTAATGCCATGTTTACAGAAGTGTTCTTGACTATAGTTCTTGACTGGTTCTTGAACTTTCTCAGGCTCTAAACATGTTGTCCAGGACTTCCTGGGACTGGTTTATGCTGAAGGCAAATGAGAAGTGGATATTTGTGGATAGTTAAGTGGGCAGTTAATCAAAGTAAAAAGGACCCATTCATTTGCCTATTTATGTTTTCATTTCTTTGGCAAATATTTATTAAAATCCTACTATAAACCACAATGAGATACCACGTCACACTCACCAGGATGGCTAGAATCAAAAAAAAAAAAAAAAAAGCAGACAATAATAAATATTAACAAGGAAGTGGAGAAACTGGAGCCCTGTACACTGCTGGGGGTGGGGGGGGGCATGTAAAATGCTGCAGCCACTTTGGAAAGCAGTCTCTCAGTTCCTCAAAAGGTTAAACACAGAATTACCATAAGACCTAGCAATTCCACTCCTAGGTATTATACCCGAGAGAAACGAAAGCCTATGTCTACACAAAAACCTGCACTGGAATGCATATAGAAGGGTTATTCCTAAAAGCTCCAAAGCATTCAACAACTTAACTGCCCATCAACTGAGAAATAAAATGTTGTCTATCCACACAGTGGAATATTATTTAGTAATAAAGAGAAATGAGGTCCCAATACATGCTACAACATGAATATGCCTTGAAAACATCATGCCAAATAAAAGAAGCCACTTATAAAAGAATGCATGTTATTAATTCCATTTATATAAGATTAAGATTAGGAAGTCTATGGAGACAGAAAGTAAATTGGTGGTTGGCTAGGGATGAGGTGGGGAAGAATGGGGTGACTGCCATGGACTTCCTCTGGGGCGATGAAAATATCCTACAATGGATCACGGTGATGGTTGCACAACTCCATGAATTTACTAAAACCACTCAGTTGCACATTCTAAGTGGGTGAATTGTATGGCATGTAAATTGTGTTTCAATAAAGCTAGGACAAAAAAAGAAACTATTATGGGCCAGGTCCTATATTCTCTGAAGAACAGAGCTTCCTGAAAGCATCAGCTATTTTTTTCCTAGCCCTCCACCGCATATTAATATACAAGCATGGACACTTAGAACAACTCTTCCTTCAGCTCTGGGAGATGAATGGGATGTTAAAGGGTTCTGTTCTCCAGGATGCAGTGTACTTTTTCCCATCTGTGGAATTCTTCATACCAAGGAAGACTGCAGAGTTGAGGAGTATTATGGAAGAAACATGTCTTCCTCTTAACAGTTGTGCTGATGTCACAGTCAGGACAGGAAATTGAGGACTAGTACCTACAGAGAGACCAATTTCCAAAGCTGATTTCTGGCCCAGATGGAAGTGGTTTGGACAGTGCACCTGGGCCTGTGCACACTGCCGAATGTACTCCTGGCCCTCGACATGCTCACTCGTGTCTTCAGCAAAGGGGATTTAAAAGCCAGTGACTTTCAGGTGAAATCAAATGGGCTCCCAACTCTGTCTCAGATAGAAAGGCTTATTTATTGTATTCCCACTGAAAAATGGAGAAACTGTTGCATATGTTTAAATGTATATACACTTCTAATGGTGGCTTACTTCTCATTTTGCTCATTCTCTACTTTCAGATACTTTTCACCATTACTTTTTGGCTACTGCTGAGGCAGCACCTCACAGAGCAAAAAGCTCTTCAAGAAAAGGAAGCTCTTTTATCTGAGGTCAAAATCGGAAGTCAGGAAAATGAAGAAAAAGGTAAATTAGTGTGACTAGAGATTTTTATGCTCAGCAGAATTACAGAGAAAGAACACCCAAAACACATCAGAAAGCCCTTATGCTTCAGATCAGATAAAAGCCAAACATTTTCCCGGAGCAGTAGACAACAGGTATTGCAGTGCGTAAGAGTTAGTGGCACTAGGGAGCCCACAAGGAGCTTTAGAAAACATGCTGTCATTGGATCCTCACAAAACTGATTCCCACTTAAGGGAAGAAGAAATAGGTTCAGAGAAGTTAAATAGTTATCCAAGGTCACATGTTTAGAGCCATGAAACAATCAGAATTAGAAACTGATATACTAGTTTGGGTGTGTGTTATTATGATGACAGGGGACCCTTTATTCATAGGGGACGTGTTCCACCCCAGTGGATGGCTGACACTATGGATAGTACTGAACCCTATATATTTCATTTCCCACACATACATACCTATGATAAAGTTTAACTTATAAATGGAGCACAGTAAGTAGTGAATGACTAGTAAGAATTTACAACTATAATAATACAGGGTAATAAAAGTTCTGTGAATGTGGTCTCTCTCTCTCAAAGTATCTTATTATGTTCACCTTTCTTGTGATATTGTGAGATGGGAAAAAGCTTATGTGATGAGCTAGAGGTGAATGACGTAGGCATGTGACATGGCATTAGGCTATTATTGGCCTGGTGATGATACATCAGGAGGACCATCATCTGCTTCTGGGCTGTGGTTGACCTCAGATAACTAAAATGGCAGAAAGTGAAACCATTGGAAACCAAGAGTTGGGGAGAGAGAACCACTATAGTTACTTTTCTAGATCTTGCAGTTCTTTTTTTAATGTTTTTAAAAAATTATTTTTGAGAGAATGAGAGTCCAAGTCAGGAGGGGCAGAGAGAGAGGGAGCCAGAGAATCTGAAGCAGTTCTTTTTTTTTTAATTTTTTTAAAAATTATTTTTGAGAGAATGAGAGCACAAGTCAGGGAGGGGCAGAAAGAGAGGGAGCCAGAGAATCTGAAGCAGGCTCTGCATTGTCAGCACAAAGCCCAACCCAGGCTCAAACCCACAAATTGCGAGATCATGACCTGCGCCAAAGTTGGACACTCAGTCAACTGAACCACCCAGGTGCCCCTAGATTCTTGCAGTTCTTAAATCTGTCATGGGATGTTGGACAGGAAATTAGATGTTATAAACAGATTAGCATAAAATATTACCAGGTTTCTTTCTTTTAAATTATATTTCACAAAGGTTATGAAAACTGATTATGATTAGTCATAAACGCTGCCTTGTTTACTAGAACAGTCTGAAATCATTTAAATCATAGAATAACACATAACATTATATGTTTCCAAATCCCACATATGACACCCAGTCAGAATGTGGCTCTGGGCAGGGAACCAGCTAAATGTAACAGCAAAATCTTCTATTTTAAAGGTGATGAGCAAGATCTACAAACAGAAGGAGAGGTGGAGGAGAAGGAGGAAGAGGAAGCAAAGGAAGAGAAGCAAGAGAGAAGGAAGGAAGAGGAAGAGGAAGTGGAGGAAGATGACGACCAGGACATCATGAAAGTGCTAGGCAATTTGGTGGTGGCCATGTTCATCAAGTACTGGATCTACGTCTGTGGAGGAATGTTCTTCTTCGTCAGCTTCGAGGGTAAAATTGTGATGTACAAAATCATCTACATGGTGCTGTTTCTGTTCTGTGTGGCCTTGTATCAGGTAGGTAAATGATTGTCTTCTATTTTTTTCAATCCTTGTAGCAGCCCCAGAAATATACATGAGCTTCCTTTGGCAAGATTCTAAATTAATATAATCCTGTATTATATAAAGTGATCAATGTGAATCAAACATTACATATTAAGAAGACCTAAAATAGGAAATGACTATCTTCAACTTGTTCATTATTTTAAAATTTGGGGTTCTTAAAAAGTGAAAAAAAAAGTTCATGGGTTTTTCAAAACTTCTTGATAAAAAACAAAACACCTGTATAATTAAATTAATTTTTGAATGATAGTTTTAAAACAGTGGCTGGAAAATGTAAAACACTGATTGATTCTCAGTTCACTTATACTTCAGACTTTAGAATCAGGAAACTGTGTGTGTATATATATATATGCATACTGCATGAACTGTTTTAATAACTTATTATTTAGAATGTATAAAAGATTCTACTAAAATAACTAGCCTCTCCACAAATTCGGTCTTAACTTCTAGAAAAATTTTAACTCAGTGATAAAAACAAGTGCAATAGGAGCATCTGGGTAGCTGAGTCAGTTGAGCATCCAACTCTTGATTTCAGCTCAGGTCGTGATCCCAGGGTCATGAGATCGAGTCCCACATCAGGCTCTGCACTAAGCATGGAACCTGCTTAAGATTCTTTCTCTCTTCCTCTGCCTCTCTCCCCACTCACTCTCTCTCTCTAAAAAAAAAAAAAAAAAACCACATACAACAGTACACCAATCTTGCAGGCAACCAAGCAAACAAATAAAGCAACTGAAATAAGCAAGAAGAATTCAACTATAGAGATTAAAATAGCTCAACCAAAATTCATAAAATTTTGAAATACCTTTGAAATTCAGGGCAGGGGGGCACCTTGAGTGGCTCACTTGATTGAACATCTGACTCTTGATCTCAGCTAAGATCTTGATCTCAGAATAGTGAGTTCAAGCCCCGCACTGGGTTCTACAGTGGGCATGAAGCCTACTTAAAAAAAAATCAAGGTAGATGTTCTCTGATGAAAATCCATAGGCTTATGGCAAAGAGGTGGTACACCTCTCTGTACTGGCTTCACATTTTTACTCATATAGTATCACCTGGAATTTCAACACTGGCAGTTTTCTCTCAGTGGTAACTACCATGATGGCAACATCTCTCATACTCATGCTTGAATGCCTCCTACAAACTAGGTATTATGCCAAGAGCCTTATAAATATTATGATTTTGCCCTCTTAACAGCCCTCCAAATAGGCACTTATGGAAGAAGAAACTACAGCTCAGTGTGGTCCAGCAACTCACCCAAGGACATAGTTAGCAACTCTAGTAGTACCCAGATTCCAAACCAGATCCAACCAACTCTACGAGGAATAGAGCCTCCAAAACAACAAATGAATTCGATTTGGTTTTTGAGTATTTGGGAATATCACTACCTGTGGTACTGGCATAAATGAGATGCTTTTGTAAATTGTTTTCATTTAATAACGAATTCTTTTTTCTTCTTTGTTTTTTAACATCTGATTCACAGGTGCACTACGAATGGTGGAGACGAATCCTAAAATATTTTTGGATGTCTGTGGTCATTTACACTATGCTGGTGCTTATCTTTATATACACATATCAGTTTGAAAACTTCCCGGGCCTGTGGCAAAATATGACAGGACTGAAAAAAGAAAAGTAAGCAATTCAGTGTAAAATGAGCTTTGGAAACCATGGACAGGACGAAGACTTGCATGCATGTGGTTCAAACATTTTTATGGAAGGTTTTAGTAAAACATGGTGTCGTCGGGGTCTGTAAGTTCCTAGAGAGCAGGTCATTTTATGGTCTCTCTGCCAAGCCCTGATCTGGACACATGTAGTACATACTCAATGAATATTGACTGAAAAGTGACTTTTCAGCGCCATTTTAATGACATAACTTGTTTCAATGGCCGTTTCATGTGAAACACCTGCTTAGTACTTAACCAGTCATGCCTTCTGCTTTCAACAATGAAGTTCAGTTTTTTGGTTCACTTGGTTCACAGGCTCATAATATAAAGCAGCAGCTTCTCCTCACTTAAGTAGCAGGTGCTAAGATTCTAAGGAGTACTTGACACCATAGAAAAATAAATTTTGAGGGTGCCAGGGTGGCTCAGTCACTTAAGTTTCCACCTCTTGATTTCAGCTCAGGTCATGATCTCATGGTTTGTGACTTTGAGCCCTGGTCACGACGGCTCTGTGCTGACAGTGTGGAGCCTGCTTGAGATTCTGTCTCTCCCTGCCGGCCCCTCCCCTGCTTGCACTCTCTCTCTCAAATTAAATGAATAAACTTAAAAAAAAAAAAAAGAAGTTTCCGTAAGTGCTAATGGAGTAATGATGATGAAATCATTTTTCGTGTGCATGTGATAGATCTTTACATGTACCCTGCCTTTTTCTAATTTGCTGCTATAAATTTCTGAAATTAGTTACCAGAATCGGGCAGAGGGCTGAATGAATATACTGAGGTGGCTAAGTGAAAAGCTTAAAAGGAAAGGATCGCCATGTAGGTAGGCTAACGTATCTTTAACATTTATTCAACAAATATTTATCAAGTGCCTGCTGTGTGCCAGACACTGTCCCTGCCTGGGGACACACACAGGAAGCAAGACAGATGGAGGCTAAGCACTGCAGAGTTTATATTTGAGGAGAGGAGATGAAAAAAAGCCCTACTTAATGTGCAAATAAATTAATTGCTAACTCGCAAGGGTGTGAAGATAAACAAACAACAGACTGAGGGTAGTAAACAGTGAGGGATATAAACTATACATGGAGTGGTCAGGGCAGGCTCCCCTGAGGAGGAGACATTTAAACTCCACGTAAAGGGCTTGTCTTAAGAAAAGTGTCTGAGTTGGGAGCCAAGATGCGAAAAAGCATCCCAGGCAAAGACAGCAGCAAATGTGAAGGTCCTGAGGCAAGACTGAGTTTGGCACGAATGTGGAACCAGAGGAAGACTTGTCTGCCGGGAGCAGGGGAGAGACTAGAAGGAGCAGAAGGGGAGAATACAGCGGGCACCCAGGATGTGCATGGCTTGTAGAGAGTGGTGTTGGCATCTTATTCTTGGGGAAGTTTTTACAAGTCTTTAAATAACTCTTGACTGGCTGGGGGAAAAAATGCTGTCAGAAGGCAAGCATAGAAACCCCGAGGCGGGTGAGCCAGTAACAGCAATGGTCTTGTAAGAAATGATGGTGGCTTCGTCGAGAAGAGGGAGTGTAGAGATGGATAAGAGAAGTGAGCACATTCAAGGGATGTTTAGATTGAAGGAAATGTGGAAGAATGAGATGCGAAGGCAAGGAAAGAAAGAAGACTTCCTAATTTCAGAATCTGGCAGTTATGCCCAGGAGGACTTGAGTGGGGGGCCGGGGGCAGAAAGCAGCATGGCTAAGCAAAATTGGGAAATCAAGAATACCGTTTGGAAAACACTAAATATGAAATAACTGAAAAGAAAAACCCTTCTGGTAGACATTTGGGCACAAGTGGCAACAGGAGAAGCCCAAACTCTAAATGCGCATTTGAGTCATTGGTGTTAAAATGGTGTATAAATCCCCAGGAGGTGTAGATTACCTAGGGAAATGTAAGCTAGAGAAGAGACTCAACCCCGAGGCCTGGGGCTATTTCACATCTGGAGGTCCAATAAAGAAGGAGGAGACAGCAACCGAAGAGGAAAACAGGACAGTGTGGTGGCACCAAGGCCAGCATTGTTTTCGAGAAGAATTAGAGGCTGACGTCAACAAAGAGAAGCAGCCACGGTACTGGCAACACTGAGGTTGTTCCTGCCCGCTGTAAGAGCGGGTCAGTTGGATTGGTGGAAACCAAAACCAAAGCAGAATGCATTGGAGAGAGGGGAATGCAAGCAATGGTATAACTGAGACGGTGAGGACTGATGTAACTTACAATGAAAAAAAACAAAACAAAAAGTGCCCTCGTTGCCTAAGAAAGGCTCTTTTCATTTCGTTTTGTTGTTTTACAGGCTCGAGGATCTCGGCTTAAAACAGTTTACCGTAGCAGAACTATTCACTCGCATCTTCATCCCAACATCCTTTCTGTTGGTGTGCATTTTACACCTCCACTACTTCCACGATCGGTTCCTGGAGCTCACGGACCTGAAGTCCATTCCCAGCAAGGAAGACAGCGCCATCTACAGGTGAGCGCGCGCAAGAAGCACAAGCTTCTTGCTGTGGTCAAGGTGATTCCCCACCTCAGTGGGGCTCCTGCCGGAGGCCAAGAACTAACGTAGAGTTTCAGCCTTGAATTTCCCATGAGCAAAAACCTGTGAGTGAAAAAACAAAAACAAAAAAGAGAGGAAAATGTGGAGTATTTGATGACGCTTTCTGTAACAATTCGTGGTAACTCATAACTGGTTCATACAAAGCAATCTTGATCACCATGTGAGTAGATTTTTTATGGCTGGTTAATACAAAGCGATCTTGATCACCATGTGAGTAGATTCAGAATAGCTGCGCAGACGCAAACACTTTCGAGGTGGCGGTGGGTATTTCGTGTCTGGGTTGGTGATGTGTTTTGAGAACATTCAGGAAATCTGGCTGATTCAGAGGATGGGCTTTGTGCTGTGCTGACAGCCAGTGAAGAAGAGAGAGCATACCAAAAGGTGACCCACGAGATTTTCCCTTCCGCTTTGGAAATAAAGAACCTCAGCTCAAAACGATAGAATCTCCAATCTCGTAATTAGAATAACAAGTAAGGGAATAGAGTGAAGACAGCATTTGCTTTGATCATCTCTCTGCTGTCTTCTCATCGATAAATATAAAGTGTTTACAAGCAACAGATGAGATCTCTCTCTCCTTGCCCTTGTGTGTTGAAACCACGATGGATTTATCGCAAATCTCTCAATCTGGTCCCTCACAGGGAAATTTCAAGCATTCTTCTAATGAACGCTCATACTGATTTTCCTCTTTTGTTTCAGATTTAGCCTTTCCATTCAGTTCCTGGAAAAAACACTTGTTAAGCAACCAAGGGGGCAAAGGGCTGTATGAAAGGAGCGTAGCCGCCAGCTGACAATCCCATTTAGCCTTTTTGGATTCCCTCCGAACCCTTATTTAAGGGGAAAAAAATGAGTACATCAAAAGAAGTTGAAGTAGTATTTCATCACACACGGTTTATGAAATACCAAGCGTTCCGTTTTCTGCTGTAGTAGGGACTGGAGTTGCAGATAACTCCAAAACTCTTTTATTTAGTGATGAAAACCATTTTAAAATCTTTATCTATCTATTTATAGCTGGCAGATTTATTTTCCATAGTGCGTTTTGTTGAATCTGAGTTTACATTTCTTTTTCATTCTGAGTCTGCTCCAGATGACTTTCAGTATGCGAATGGCTCCCAACCAGTAGTATCTAGAGGTAGCAAGCAGCTGTTCTTATCCTGGCTTGCTGCCAGAAATAAGTAACTCCGCTAAAACCTGTCCCCTCCCAGCACTCAACCAGGAAGAGGGCCTGCACGGATGGGGTCAGTGGCTGCCTTCAGTGATAATCAAACACTAGGAAAAATCAGGTAGTTATTACAAGTTCAGGAGCCCCATAGGAGAGAGATTGATAGGCACACTTGTCAGCAGAGGAAGTCACTCTAAGGTAAAAAGCTTGCAAACCTAGTGCTGATCTAGGTAAGTGAGATTTACCAATAATTAGAAAAAGTATTTTTGATGACCTTTTTGACATTTCTTGCCACACCCGGGGCTAAAATTAGTATTTGATATTTAACTCTGGCAAGGTAATATGCTTTATTTAATTATAAACTCTCACCATCTGTTCAAAAAGTCATATTCAATAATCGAGAAACGCCTTTTAGTCAGCAAAGCATATTTATATGCTTGTAGAAGAAATGTAATCGTTGGCGAATGCTAATGATACCTTTAATTTTCGAAATGCCTTTCTTCCCATGAATCTTTATTTTCTCCTCAAAGTTCCTCCAGGATGTAGAAGCTTTTTATTGCCTTTAAAAAAATATTTATTTTATTTTTCACACACACACACACACACACACACACACACACACACCATGAGCGGGGGAGGGGGAGAGAGAGAGGGAGATACAGAATCCGAAGCAGGCTCCAGGTTCTGCACTGTCAGCACAGAGCTGGATGCGAGGCTTGAATCCATCAACTTCGAGATCATGTCCTGAGCCGAAGTCAGACACTTAACTGACTGAGCCACCCAGGCACCCTGCCATATTATCATAAGTCTTTGATTCTAATGTCACACAATCAAATAGAGATATAGGTTACAATTTTCTGGGAAGATAGGGATCTTTCAGGGCCACAGTTTTGCAGAAGACAGTGCAGCTCAGCAAAGATTGTACCAGCCCAAAAGAGTCACCTAGGGCATGTGAAAACTGAATTTGTTCCTCAGAGTTTCCTGGAAGCATATGGCATTATTTAATTATGTAGATTCTGGGGAAGGACTACACTCTCAGGTGAAGATGTTTTCTCCCTGTTGCCACAGCTGCTCCGTACACAACCCTCACCCTCCATGTCATGGCAAGAGAGGAAGGAAGCTCTAAATGATCTCTTACCATTTGAGGTCATTACTTACCATCCTCATGTCCATGGCTTAATCCTGAGCATTGTCCTGAACAGTTAATTTTCGAAGAAAACATAAACAGCAATGAGAGTGTATAAGGCCACCTATCTCAACAGGTTAGGAACATGGGATTTCATTTTTAGTTCCTCAAAAATATGAGTTGTCTAGGACCTTAAAGAGCTTGAAGTTTGGTTCAAACTCAAGTTTGGTGCTTTGGGACTTCCTGCAAGAATTTAATATAAAGGTTCCCGAATTGTAACGTTGAACCTTGGATACATATCCCATCTTTTTAAGCAACTTGTTTCCATTCTGGTATTTTCTTTACTAATAGTTTTCACCTCACAGTATTTTTTGTCCCTGGAGCCTTAACAAATGACCACATTATGATCAAATTGATGAAGAGAAAGGAATATTTACGGTGTTGAGATGGACTGTCAGGCTTTGCCTTCTCTGCTGCCACCGTGGCCCATGAATTGGGAATAATCAACCCATTATATTCCTTACTTTGATTCTATTACTATTGTTTCTGTAAATATCCAACTGTTCTTTTCCTGTTCTGTTTGCTATTTGTGTGAACTATGTTTTTGTGCACATATAGGTCATATAGGCAAATGTCGCATGTGTCTGAAGCAGAATCTATTGTGTTTTGCCTTACAGAATTATCAAGTTAGTATTATGAAAAAGTTTTGTGGTATACATAATAATAGAAAAACTATTTTTATTTCTAAGCAGGTGTTCCCAGGCTATTATTTCACTTATATATTGATAAAATATATAATATTAGAGCATAAATACAACATAAATATTATAATAATTATACTTCATAATAACGTACTAGGTATCCATTATGTATTTCTTTAATATCCATCCCTACAATTCCTCCATACTTTGTTTTAGAAAGTATTCTAATGTATATGGAAACAAAATGGCTTTTTTTCTACCTTCAGTCTTAGAAAGCATAGAAAACAATATGCTGTTTATGATTACTTAGTAGGATTTCATTTGTTTTTAGTCCAGGGAAAGGAGCAAGAGTTACTCTATTAGACTGTATTTTATTTGATAAATGTGCTCTGAAAATTGAACGGTTACAGATTTTTAGTAAAGTGTGTGAGAAGGGGAGGGACGAGAACAAAGGAGCGACTTGTTACCTTCAACCATTTTTCCTGAATACATCTAATTTCACGTTGCACCTGAATCCTGCTGTCCTGACTTGTCTTCGTGCATGGAAGTGTCGATGATGACACGCTTGATGACGTAAAGCTTACAAGACGGTCTACTTCTTTCCTTTCTAACAGTCTCCTCTTTCTCTCTCCTATCTGTCTCCCCATCACCACCACATGCCACCTTGTGCTTCCATCTCTCACCTCGTAGCCATGCCAAAGTCAATGGGCGCGTATATCTAATAATAAATAGGTGGGTACTTCAATGTTTTCTCTCTTGTTTTTTTTTTTTTTTTAACAGTCTCTTAGTGTGTTAAACACCTTACTATTTTGTAAATGAAAAATGATGTCGTCAGATAGTGGACAGTGGTCTTCAGGTATGCTCGTGGATGTATTTTGCTAATGAAACCATTTGGTGTCTATACCGAATGGCGCTGCAAGTGCATTCGGAGGTTGCCAAGGGTCTTCAGCTGGTGCTTGGCCTTTGGTCCTGGTTCAAACGTATGCCCCATCAATTACAACCTTGGGTAAATTAGTTCAAGGCTCGCCTGAGAGCTAATCGTGCTCTTGAACACATCATTGAGAGCTCAGCTCAAGAACCACCTCCTCCACGAACCTGCCCACAAATGCCAACTTTCTCCGCTAAAAGTAATCTGCCCTTCCTCTAAATATCCATAGCTCTTTATCATTGCTGCCTCCTGATACTTGCCTTCCAGCTCTCCACCTGCCTGCCTGTCTTACCTCCCCTGTCAGAGGCATCTGCTCCTCAGGCCTGGAGTCCTTGTATAATTTACCACTGTGTCAATATAACACCTACTTCAGGGCCTTACCCATTAGTTGATCCTCCGTAGATATTTCCTGAATGAAATGAAAATAGTCACAACAATATATGGTTAAAAGAAAATTAAGACCTCAAATTCCTCAAATATACCCTTACTTGAAAGGTCAACATACTGAAGAAAGATACTTTACATCACCAGACTCCACAAAAGATGCAGAGATGGACACTGAGATGTGGCCCTACCTTAGTGCTCTGTCACCCAGCGGGGGAGATAAAACATGCAAGTGACCACCCATAATAAACAATAAGCTTTGATAAGTATTGTTTATCAACTCCCCTAAGAATACAGAGAAAAGATCCTTGAGGATTGAATTTACTACAGCTATCCTTACTTTATTAAAGAGGTGAATTAAAATATCCACTCCTATAACTTTATGTCATTAGTAATAAAGCCAGTCATTTAGGTCATAGAAACGTGTGTTTTGCAATCCAATCAACAAAATAACTGTTTTTCGAAAGACCTGTGTTTTGCAATCCAATCAAAAAAATAACTGTTTTTCGAAAGATCTGTTGGTTTTCTAAGATTTGTTCATTTGCTACCTCATTCACTATTCTCTTACAAAAAATCCTAATGCTGACAACCAAGTAGCAAACCCTGGGAGGCAAAACTTCTGGAAGGAAGTGTAAAAAATTAGTGCATCATGTTACAAATCACTGAAGAAAGAGGGGTGAGGAGTGACTGGTTCCTTTTCGGGGGGGGGGGGCACTTTTGTTGATAGCCTGAAGGAGAAAAGTCCACCTCAGGTTTTTAGCTAAAAACTCTAGCTGGAGATCTTGAGCAACTATTGAAATTTCATCTCTAAAACATAAGGAAGTTCTATCTCAATCTCTCTCTCTCTCTCTCTCTCTCTCTCCATCCTTCCCATACTACCCCTCCCTCTTCCTCCTCCCTCCACTGCACTCCTGGCCTCCTCCCTCTTCCCCTGTCCCTCCATATCTTTTTCTCTGTCTCTCACAGAGAAAGTATTTACCATCTGCTATATGAGGGGATGGCTCAGATACCTAAGAAGGCAGGAGTTGGTTTGATGGGCTCCAACAGCAGAGGCTAATATAAGCTATGGTTCTGATTGTCTCAGACTTCTCGCTTGAGAGAAAGCCTATGCCTATTAGCTCAAGTCACAAGGCCAGGGAACACATTCATGAATTCTTAGAATTCAAAGTCCTCTAAAAGAATTAAAAACTCAAAGAATTCCACTGTTAGCACTGTCTTCTTTCCAGTGGAATCTTTCGTTTTTGTCTAACTGCTAATATATTAAGGAAGGCCAGATTTATGGCCCAGGGAAGACGTTCCCCAAAAAAGTCTTCCCCCACTATGCCTCTGAAAGGCTGTTTGTAAAGCACGCCAAATTTTGAAATAGGTCCTAGTCTTATTAAAAATAAGAAGTCAATTCTTTTATTAAGTAAGTGAGCTTTCTTTCTCCCATAATTTCTTCCTTAATTCTTGTGAAATGAAAGTGTCATTTCACAAGGAGAATAATGTGTTTGTAAATGTGAGTTCTGGATGAAAGGAAAGACATACCTATATTCATCTTCTGGGTTGATCAAAATTTAGACATGGCCTCACAAGGTGTGAGGCAAGAGTGTTGAGGACAGTGGATGACTGATAAAATTTTGATGATATGAATAATTGTGGGGAAGTTCTCGCTGAGTTCATAAACAGAATAAATTGGAATGTCTTAACAGGTCATTTCTGTGACATATGCAGAAATTAGAGTCATCATACCCAATCCTGTCTAGTAGATTTTTTGAAGGAATTACTACCACACACATTTAATATGTGATATTAAACCTACAAATCAATGGCTCATCTGTGACTACGGTCTTCTAAAAGTATGTATACATTCTAGAAAATAATCTTAAGCAGTATAGATATTCTTTAAATATTACTTAATAAACACTAGAAATGTACAAGATAGCTCTCTTTTCTAATAGTCTAATGAATAGGGTGGGTGCAGTTTATATTACCACATATTCCAAATTAGAATAGTTATAAATAAATGGAATTTAGACTAAAGAGATTTTGCAGTGATAGACTCCATTTTCTTTAATATGTGGCTTAATATATTGAGTCCAGGTCAGTTCCTAGTACAAAATTAAGCCTCTTCAGCTGTCCATTTAACATAATTTGTTTCTTCTGTTTCAAATAAGAATGCCCATCCAGTACATGGAATCCATTCACCAGACATTCAGTCAATCACATTTTGCAAGCGAGCCCTGTAGACTTAAGTCTGGATTTCTGTCCTTTAAAGGAAGAATCCCCAGAGCCATAATTAGAATAAAATGATGTCGATACAAATGCAGAGATGCACACAGTGAAGATCATATAAAGAAAGCTGTGGGTGCATGAAGGAAAGAGTGAGTGAAGACACAGAGAGAAAAACGTCACCCACTTTGTTAAAATGTAGAAAGAGACATGGCCAGTCAGTGAGAGGATTACAGCTCAGAGCCTGCCTGGATCACCATCATAAAAGCAAGGCATGGAAGTTATAGGTGTGGATAAAGACAACGCAAAGAAAAGAAAATGAACTCCTGGTGGGGAGAGGGGAGGCATGCCAAAAGGTAGGATTTGAGGAAGTAGGGGAGGGGGTTCTCTGAGAATCCAGTTAATCACCCTATTTAATAAGTCTCCTTCAAGTGATGATTAGATAATTTGCCCGTGAGGATCAATAAGTATTGTAAGTTTCTTTGCCAGAAGTTTCAAGGAGTGTGGCTACTAATTTAATTTTTTTTAAAAAACGAGGATCCCTTTTTAAAAGTTACTAGGGGGAAATATCTAGATTGACGTACCACAGGCTTTCCTGGAGAATCGGTCCAGATGTTCACGATGGCAGACCGGGGTCTAGTTCTGCCCATGAACTCCATGTTGTACAGACAGCCCTACCTCCTCAGGGGCCCAGCCTCAGCGATTGTAGCGGTGGGAGGGGCTGGGCAGACACCAGAGTGTACCGAAGATGGAGAGTGGTGGAGACAGACGCCCAAGGAAGAAACATTTGCTCTTTTTCTTCCACGTAGCCATTTTAATAACAAGTTTTGTTCACGAATGTGCTGATGACAGAGTTATAGTCCAAGTTGAGCACCTACCCCAGTGTCTAGCGTTGTGTGGTCCCCTACAAAGGCGTGTTTCTAATTCCTCTTCATGATACAGATTATCAAAGCAGTGTATCTGCTATCATTAGCAGATAGTTCCTTACTTTAAAAATACTCCCTGTGTACTAAGCATGTGTTAAGAGCTTAACAGAAATCCCATGGCTTCCTGCGAAGTAGGTGCTGCTACTCCATTTTATGGATCAGCACACTGAGATTTAGGAGACGGGGTGGGGCGTTTTGCCAAGTCACCTGGCTAGTGAGTTGTCTAGTTGAGGCCTGAATCCAGGTCTTTCTGATTCTAATGAACATGCTTTAACATTCCTCTGTATTGCCTTCAAAAAAAATTGTTATGAAAAAATGGAAGAGAAAATGAACGGCTTTACACAGGTGTCCTTTTAAAATCATAAACAACAGTCAGGCATTAAAAATATTTTTGTCTGTACATATTTTATGCACACAGATTTTCTCATGCAATTTTCCAGTTAACAGACTCCTAAACCCCAGTCAACGACAGCCTGATCGAGGTTTTCCCTTTTTCCTTTGCCATCCATCACAAGCACCTGAGGTTAGTCTGCTCCAGAAGGTAGCCGGCTGCCCTGTTTCCTCATAAGGATTATGTCAGATGGAAATGTGCAGATATTTGGTTTAAACACACGTATCCGATTCTCTTCTCTCCGGCATTATCTAGTCCCAGATCTCTTGTAAACTATTAACAAGTTTCCAGAAGTTGATCCTCGAGTCATACTTACACCAGGCTTCCTCTAGTGTGTTTCCTTCATTAGCTAGTCTCCCTTCAGTCTTCACTGCCTTTGGCCCACCACTTTGGGGGCCTTGTTGCTCAGGACTTTTTGTTATGTAGGCAGAACTGCAGCTTCAGAAACAGATTCATGTCTGTAAGTTTCATTCCATAAATTAGTTCTAAGTCTTGGCAAGTTGTGTTTCATGTGCATCAAGTCATGGCAGCGTTGACATAGATGTTAGAAGTGCACTCTGAGATGGTCAAATGTCATAATGAAAAGGATCTTCTTTTTACTTACAAAATGCATCACCTGGCAATGCTGAAGAGAACATATAAATATTGACGGTTGTGTGACACCTGGTTGCTTTTACATTGAATGCCATTTCATATGCAGAGTCCTGACAAAGCAGGAACAGCACATGTACCCTGTGAGATTTGACATGCAGTGCTGGTGTATAAGATGTGGTACTGGACTTTCAAGAATGGAAGACTTTCCCAAAGACAGGAGGGTGAATTGACTAGCTTTGGAAAATAAGAAAGTAGTAAGTCAGGTAACTCCTTCCACCAATGTTGAACCATCCCCAGGATGTTGTATATTCATTCGATTAACAGTGTTTCTATAATTTGCCTGCTTGACACACTGTTAAAAGGAATTACTTTTGAATGGTAACCTCTCTGAAAGTCTAAGGGTAATGCAGGTTCATCACAATAGTTACCCAACATCGCAGGTGTGTTTCACGTACAAAACCAGTGAGTTGCAAGTGAGCTTAGATTTTTATCTAGCCAAACTTTCTCATTTTATAGAAAATAAAGTGAATTCCAGAAAGGTAAAATAATATGCTCAGAGCTCACAGTTATACAGATAAAATAACAGTATTAATTGTCTATCCTGTTACCATCAAGCTGAAATGTATACATTAGTTATTACAAATGGGGAAGACTATTGGTTTTTCCAGTAGATCTTTTCTTAATATCTAGTGTATTCCCCACAGATATTCCTTCAAATTGGCTGAGTCAAAAGATACATTTTTTTAATGATTTGGGACGAAGATTGTACTTGTTATTGTCCAATATGAAATAAGCTGTCATGCTCCGGCTGCTGTCCAGGCTCAGGGAAACCGTCTCCCCATGCCTCTCGTGGGCTGTCACACACCATGTCTTTATGGCTGCTTGTCCCGCGGCTAATACCAGTGCCCACAGACTGGGATGTGATGCAGGCTTCTGCTCCTGAAAGCATTTAGCTTCCACTACATAAGCTTTAGATGATGAAAGAATGAGAGAGTCTATGCAAAGGCTGACTACGATTACTCATTATTTAAGAATCATTTTTTTAAAAACTATTAAAAGCATGAAATGACTGGATTCTTGCGGGATGGTTTGCTACGTCACCAAAACAAGCATGACATGATTTGCCTCTGTAGTCTATACGTTCTCCCCATTTACAACCCGCAATCCTGTCCACTCTCAACTCAAGTTGCCAAGCCTAGGGTTCATAGCAAAAGCACGCTATTGATGCCATCCTGGAATGCACTTGGCATTAGGACTTACTGCAACCGGCATACAGGAATGCGATAGTGGATGATATGTAGCATGATGTGTGATCTCTGACATTCCTTATAATTCTTCTGTTCTCATCTCCTTTTTTTCCTTTCTATTTCAATTACTTTGAGCAGCATCAAGAAAAAATTACCAATCCACCAAAATGAGTAAGTCCCCCGTGAAGCCATGAAATGCTTGCTCTACATGATGCCATTTCATGCTTCTACATCCTAAACTCTGACCATTTTCTCCTCTGGGAAAAATGTCAAGTTTAGGTGTCAATAGCTCTCATTACTGACTAATCACTAGAACCTGAATTGGAAAAGCTAACAAGACCTAGCTGAGTTTACAGTTTGTTTTCAGAAAGAGCTTAAAAAAAAAAAAGAAAAAAGAAAAAGAAAAAAGCGACCAGATGCTAACAACCCCACATTGCAAGGCCTGTGTACATGCACTGATTTTCATTTTTGTTTATCCTCCTTTTACTTGCCCCTCACTCAAATCTCTCCCGGAGCTCTTTCCTCTCCTGATTCGGCCATTCTCTGCCAACAGACTGGCCCACCCTGAAGGAAGCCTTCCAGACCTTGCCATGATGAATCTGACCGCCAGCCTGGAGAAGCCAGACTTGAAGAGGCTGACTGAGTCTGGGGAGGACAGACCAGAAGGATGCCCTGAAAAGGCTGAGCTTGGGAAAGACAGCGAAGAGGAGGAGGAGGAAGAAGAGGAGGAGGAGGAGGAGGAAGAGGAGGAGGAAGAGACATCAGGTAACCCGCCCTCTACCAGTAGCTGCTCAGAATCCTGGCTGACAGATATAGTGAATGAAACTGACATGTTCCAGATGGATATATATTTGAACCAGTCTGAAATACAAATTGGGGTGCCGTCTTTGTTTGCTATTGTTACCACATTCCAGTTCCAGTTTTTTCCCATCATTTCTGTGTGATTCTGATTTAGAAGAAGAGAGCAGGTGGCTGGTTACCGACTACTGATCTGCCAGAGGTGATCCTGGCCAGAACCAGAGAGGCGTTGGCTCTAACCTCTATCCAGTACAAAACCTGAGCAGGACATTTCCTACCAGCAGCAGAGGCAGGCAGCTGTGTAGAATTTCAGAAAGTTCTAGACAGGGCCTTTTCAAATGCATTCGCAAAAAAGCCAGTCTGGGACTTCTCTAGGGAACTGGTAATTGAGAACATATTTGTAATTCAGTCCTAATGTTTCAGGACCTGGGAACCAGTGGAGCACATGAGTGACGGGATAATTATCATTTCAAGCCAACTTCTAGACGTGTTTTTCTTGCCATTGTTATTTAAGGTTTCTCCCTCCTTATTCTTTAGGCTCTTTTTTTCCGCTTTTCTTCGTAGACTTGAAATAATGTTTAATAGGGCATGACGGAGAACTGGACCACCGGTGATCAGGACGCCTTATCTGACAGCGAGCAGAGAATACGAGCACTTACTCTGTTTAGAGCCTCCCAAGATTGAGTAGCTTTGGGGTGGTGCTCTGGGGCATGATGGTGACATGCTGCACTTGCCTTTGCTGGTGCTCTGTGCTTTACGGGATTAGAAAATGAAAAAGCACAAAGCAGAAGATCCCTACCAAAGCTGCACTCCCCAAAACCTGGTCTCCCTTATCCCTTCACCTAAGAAGACCCTGAGAGACTCCCAGAACTGCCCTTTCCATATCTAAGCAATAGCTGTTCCTCAGGGTGAGGAAGCACCGAGCTTGGTAGGACCAAGGACGCAGGACTAAGATTTACTGTCCTACTTTATGAAGGTTTTGAGCTTCACGAATAGGATGTCACTAAAAATTGGATTTCACTTTTTCTGGCAGACACCTGCCATCTACACCTCTAAATTATGCTCAGTTATGACTGAAATCTTTGTATCAACGCTTATCTGAGCACTTTATAAATAACCATTTTTCACGACTACTGAAACCTTATTTAAACTTTTTGAACCAAGTACAATAACCGTTACAACCACCCAGCCATGAGAAGAAGCTACTTAGGCACACTCAGATTTTTATCTGTCTGGGCTCAGAAGCTTTTGTCTACATGTGTGGTGACATGCTGATACCACAAAACGTGTCTGTCCTGACTTCCATTCAGATGACCAGGGACAGCTCTCCAGACAGAAGCATGACCCCAATCTGCAAAATATTACTACTTGGCACAAGGTAGAAAGAGGGAAATGACTAATTTGCTTTAAAACTATGATTAGAATTAGTCTGACCACATTTCATGAACTGGAACCAGATCATTCAGACCCCTGATGTTCATTCTAGACTTGAGGAGGAACAGGCTCTTGCTGCCTGGCTTGCTGCTCCAGGGCCAACTGATGGGCTTTTAGCCACGCCCTCTTTAAGCGCTGGGGGGAATGAAACTGGAACTTAGGGAAACATGGTTTTGGCAAGAAAAATGTCATTTAGAGGGCACTCAGTTACTGAATATTCCCAAGAAACTAGGGAATGATATATCTCAGCCTTAAAAGTAAATAAGGTCAAAATTCTTCACACTAAATTAACAGGTGGTTAAAAAAGGAAAAACCTTGTCCCTCCAAGTCTCAGCATAGGGTGTCAAAGTCATCATGATGTGGGATTCTTAGACCACCTTTCCTCCAGATTTTGATATTAGAATTCATCCACCACTGCTATTTTGCAGTTTCTCATTGCAATCTGAATGCTATAAGATATGCTTTAAATAATAATGCAAAAAATAAAAATAAATAAAAGACCACAACTTTTTATGCTCTTGGGTAAATTTACTATTTTGCAGATTTAAGAAACAAATGGCATCTGGTGATTGACCGCCTCACTGTGCTCTTCTTAAAATTCCTGGAGTATTTTCACAAACTACAAGTGTTCATGTGGTGGATTTTGGAGCTGCACATCATCAAAATTGTTTCCTCATACATCATCTGGGTCTCTGTGAAAGAGGCAAGTGATCCTTTGTTGTATCTTCAGCCAAGCAGAACCCCAGTGGGTCAACATTTCCCATTTCTAGCTGTCCATGACTTTGTTGTAAGCGTAATTCCCACTACCTTAGAACGTCAGGGTTCTAAAATGGCATATACCCTTGGACATACAGAAAATCAAATCGCAGTTGCCCTGAGAAGTGGGGAAGATCACAGGGCAGAAAGAGGCTCCTGGCTTAATTCCTGAGTGGCTTGGTCATGTCAGAAAGGCTACTTCTTTTCATGTAGTCTTTAGCGGAAGCGTGTGAGGGCAGGCTGCTCTTCTGAAGAACCTGTGGAAATCTTTCTCCGTAACCTCTGTTTGAAGAAAGCAAGAATATTCTATTTTACCAAGAGTATTCCAGTTACCAAGGCGTAAGCTCAGCTTCCCAAACTTAATAAAATGTGCCGTAGAGTTCACCCTGTTGATTATTGAGTGTTTTGAGACAAGACACGGTGTTTCGTGACAAGACACGGTGTTTCAACATTGTATTGCAGTTCTGTTTTCTCATTTGGAAGGTGGAGAGGCATCATTTAGCTAGTAATTCTGTGATGCGTCCTCTGGAGAGATTAGCTCTCTTTCAGTCTATTCAGCAGATAATTTCTGCACGTTTCTGATCTGCCCGGACTAGTTTTGAATAACAATTCAAAGAGTCTTTGCCCTATAAAAATTAAGTCAGGGAACTGCTGCCTCTAATTTTTAAAAAGTTAATTAATAATATCGTATTACCCCACAACACCTTAAACCTAAAATATTCATGAGAAGGTCACTAAGGTCACTAACCTTAATTTGAGCTCCCCCGTCTAAACTAGAACTTTCTCCATTTTATACAAACCATCTGGAATGGATCTGTGATCACTGCCAGATGAGAATAAAAACAGAAACTCCTCTCCCTGTGAGAGATTTATAGAGGAAAGTGACATACGCTTCACTGGTAACTGTCTCCACATTAATTAGAATTAAAACCTAGCCTACTATGTGTATCCACCGAAGAAAAAGAAGTTTAAGCACTTTAACTGCAGAGATAATTTACCAATTCAGACAGAATTTGAGGGTCAGAGTATTAAAACAGCAATGATGGGGCACCTAGGTGGCTCAAAAGCATCTGACTCTCAATTTCAGCTCAGGTCATGATCTCACAGGTTGGGAGTTCGAGCCCCTCATCAGGATCTGTGCTGACAGCTCAGGGCCTGCTTGGGATTCTGTCTCCCACTCTCTCTGCCCCTTCCCCACTCACTCTCTAGTTCTCTCTCAAAATAAGTAAAAATAAACTTAAAAAAAAGAGCAATGAAGAAGGGCAAGAGAAGGCATTTGCCTAAAAACCACAAAGGCTATTTCTGAATTAACCAAACCTGATGCACAGATATCTTCTGATAGCATGAGAAGTTGTTGCAGAGAAGATAATATTGTGATGGACCGGGGCATTAAATGAAAGAAGTTAATGTG
The DNA here is from genome assembly GCF_008692635.1 of Crocuta crocuta. Taxonomy (NCBI): domain Eukaryota; kingdom Metazoa; phylum Chordata; class Mammalia; order Carnivora; family Hyaenidae; genus Crocuta; species Crocuta crocuta. Next base: position 2,712,823 of record NW_027532249.1, read on the forward strand.
ACGAGGGCACGGAGAATCCACTATCTGAAATCTGTCCTACAGAGCTCAGACAGAGAAATAAGAGAGTCAAATGATACCACTTTCTTACAAATCCTAAATGAAAGCCAGGCATGTGTTTGTTAAAATCATCTCAGTGAATCCCAAGAATGCCTTGTTAATAGACTATCAAGTAGATAAAGCATCATGATGTGTTCACCCTGTTAGACCATTAGGAAAACAGCCTTTGATAGCACATGACCATTTCCTTCTCTAGGACCCATACGTTGTACACACTTCCAGAATTGTCCTTCCTAATTCTACGTCTTTCACCTATAACTTTAAAACACCTCAGAGTCTCCTGGATCAGAGAAATTCTGCCCCTGCTGCTACTAGCATCTGCCAGAGTCCCCTTTTTGTGAGATGGTCAGCCCCCAAGTATATGAGCCCAGCTATACCTGCTGTCATCCCCACCCGCATGAGGGGTTTCCGGCCCCTAAGGGTGAGTTCCTGCATGAGCCTTGAATGTCACAAGGTCTCCCCTGTCTGCACGCTGACTTTGGTCTCTTGGCTCCCTTCGTTGCTGATGATTATTAAGGTCACTGGAATATCGAGGATCAGAACATGTGGGGTGGAATCATAAAACACACTCTATTTTGGACCTCTACTGTCCCTTTAAAATGTATTGTATGCAGAAAGTTTTCTCCATGCCCCTGAATCCTAAACGCTTTCTGATCATTCCTAGGTAATAGAAAGTACTGTAGTTACCTCAGGTAGCAAACAGAATCTGACCTCGTTAATTAGACTTCTCCAGCCACAGAAAAGAATCAAACTCTGATCTCTTTTTTTTTCCATGAAGGTGGAGTGTTTTTGTTATCTTTTTTTAAGTTTTTATTTAAATTCCAGTTGGTTAGCATACAATGTAATATTAGTTTCAGGTGTGCAATACAGTGATTCAACCCTTCCAGACAACACCCCGTGCTCTTCACAACAAGCACACTCCTTAATCCCCATCATCTATCTCATCCATCCCCCACCCCAACCCCATCCCCTCTGGTAACCGTCAGTTTGTTCTCTGTAGTTAAAAGTGTTTCTTGGTTTGCCTCTCTTTCTCCTTTCCCCCCCTTTACTCATGTGTTTTCTTAAATTCCACATATGAGTAAAATCATATGAGTTATCTTTCTGTGACTGACTTATTCCACTTAGCATAATACTCTCTAGCGTCATCTATGTCACTGCTAATCGCAAGATTTCATTCTTTTTATGGCTTAGTAATATTCCTCTCTCTCTCTTTTTCTCTCTCTCTCTCTCTATCTCTGTGTGTGTGTGTGTGTGTGTGTGTGTGTGTGTGTGTCCATTAGTTAGTCATTGGATAGCTACTTGGTCTGTGAAAATGCTATTATAAACACCATGGTGCATGTATCCCTTTGAATTAGTATTTTTGTATTCTTTGGGTAAATACCTACTAGTGCAATTGCTGACTCCTAGAGCAGTTCTCTTTTCAACTTTCTGAGGAATTTCCACACTGGTTTCCACAGTGGCTGTACCAGTTTGCATTCCCACCAGCAGTACAGGAGGGTTCCTCTTCCTCCACATCCTTGCCAACACCTAAACTCTGATCTCTTACCAGAAGCAACTCCTTTTCTAGTGACTTCTTTCTTTCTCACACACACCCTCTCCTCCCTGCCTTCCCCCTTCCCCCCACTTCCAGTGAACTAGCTTCTGTTACGTGGCCTCCCAGGCTGAACTGTAGCCTCAGGCAGGAATTGGTGGTGTGCTTCTGTAAAAGGGCTTCACACTGGGCTGGAGTTGATCAAATCTTCCCTTTCTCTCATGGGGCTCCTCTACCTCCTGGTTTTTCAGCATTCTCTCCTTCCGGACACTTTCCATTGGAGTCTCATCACCCATGCAGCCAGTGTCCCTGAGCAGGACTTAGAACAGCTCTGGGCACTCTCTCTCTCTCACACTTCAGATCCACGGGCAACACTCACAGGGGTGTATGGGGGTCCCCATGAGGCTAGTGTACGAGAGTGTCCATGAGGCAACTCCTGTGCCTAGTCACCAAATCCCTCGCAGCTGGATTTCCTGGGCGAAGTTGGACATCAGTGTCGAGACCCCAGAGTACACACATCAGCGTGTCTATGTGGCACTACGTGGAGCCCCTCGCTCGCTTGGGGTTTGGGTAGAGAATGTAGCATCCCTTCCTTCCCACCCCATCATCTTATAAGGGGGACTGACAGAAGCACCTCGCACAAAGAAAGTTCTTCCCACTCCCTCCTGTCATCTTCGCCATCTTGACCCATCTGCACCCTCTCAGAGCACTTTAAAGACCTCTAAATGAAGTCTTCATTTTGATTTTAAATGTCTACATTGCTGGCTATCACTTCCATTTTGGAATGTTTTGCTTCTATCCATTCTAAGTCGGTGCCTCATAAGGCTTCAACTGAAGTCTTTCTATAGTGCGTACAGTTGGGGAAGAAAGACAACCATTGACTCTTGTAAGGAGCCACGTGCCAATCCAGGCTATGATGTATCTGAATCTTATCTGATTATAATAGAGGTGAGTGTATGGGGGTTCTCATAGTGAGGGGGATGGGCAGGAGGGGAACTATGTCGCACAATTCCAGGGGCAGTGTTCACCTGCAAACAGCACTCCCTAATGTTGTGCACCTCCAAGGTGCCGATTTATACCTGCAGGGGACTCTTCCGCTTTGAAGCTTGGTTTGTCCTCAACCAAAGAAGCCCATCAGAAATGACATTTGCTACATATCTTTTCCATTTGTAGCTTATTAATTTTGATTAGTGCAAAAGATACTCTTTCTCAAACATTACTAATCAGTAAATGGCAAAATGAGAACAAAGTCAACAACCCCAGTGAAGTCTTCATCCTTATCCAAGGTCATCATCAAGGCCACTTGTTTTCACAAACTTTCGGGGTCATTTCTCAGGTCATTTTGGAGTCAAACATTAAACCTTTCCAAGGTTATCATCATAGGCATCTGAGGAAGAAGAGGCCATGAGAAAGAATTTGTTACAGAGGCCTTTCTTTTATTTTTTTTTAAGTTTATTTATTTTGAGAGACAGGGACAGAGAGAGTGAGCAGGGGGAAGGGCAAAGAGAGAGGAGAGAGAGAATCTTAGGTAGGCTCTAGGCAGTCAGCACAGAGCCAGATGTGGGACTCAAAATCATGAACCATGAGATCATGACCTGAGCCAAAACCAAGGATGAGACGCTTAACCGACTGAGCCACCCAGGCGCCCCAACAGAAGCCTTTATTTTACATCAGCCTCTCTTACCAGAGCAACGCCACTTAGGAAGGACCTAGAATTTAAATATATATAACATTGTCTTCTTTTTGTATATGCAACTATATTCCTAGAAAGCTCTGTGAGAGATCAGGTTATTCTTTGAGGAAGGGACCACACCTTATTTTAGTACCCTGAGCAGCTCCCCCAGGGGCTGGCCAATTGTGGAAGCTCGATAAATGTTTACTGACAGAAGGAAATAAATACAACAACCTTGAAAGCTTGAGATTTTCCCCAGATATCAGTTGATGTTTCATTATGATTTTAACTCTCACTCACCATTCATTTAGCCTTTGTTATGTACTTAAACTAAAATAAATTAAACTGAATGCTTATACTGTGCTAGATGTTGGCTCAATGGCATGAAAGATACATTTCTTGTCTCCGCTTGCAGTCTAATGGTCAAGGCTGGCAAATGAAGCCAAAGTCACAGTAACGGCCAGATTAGAGGGGTCTCCAGGAGGCTGTGGGTGCAAGGGAAGGGTGTCATGCAGGGGTGTGTCACTGTGAAGGTGGTCACTGAAGCTGCAGGTGCTCTGAGGGAGGAGGCCAGCTGGGCCAGCACATGGCCAGGGAACCACAGTTTTCAGGGACCCCTCTCTCAAGGCGGTGGCCTCAAGCCTTACAAGGGTATATTCAGAGAAAATGGCAATTTGTGAAAAAATGTTTTGTGAGGAAGGCATGTGGCATAAACTTACTTCTCCAAATTGCTTGCTAATAAGAATCACCTGGACACTTGTTAGATACATGGATGACCAACCCTTTCTCTACAAATTCTGGCTCATCAGATAGTGGTTAGGGTCCAGGGATTTGTCTTTGTTTTTGTTTGTTTTTAAGTACATTCCATGAGATTCGTACCATCAGGGAAAGGATGGAACCATTGGCAACCATGATTGTATTGAACAAAGTATGGTGCTTCTCCAAGTCCCTGTTTTCCCACCTCACAGATGCTGTTCAGTCCTCATTTTCATGATTCTCCATGACATCGGATATTGACAATCATTTCCTTGTCCTTGAAGAGCTTTTGTCATCTTCCAAAACAGCACCCTTCCCTGGCCTCCCTTCTGCCTCATTCATGGCCTCCTTCTCTTCCCACCAACTCCTCTCTTCTGTAGGTTTCATCTGCAGCCCCCTTTTCTGATTCTAGACCCCGTGTGGGTGGTCTCATATGCTCCTGTGGTTTACTCACTATCTACATGCAAGAATTGCCCTCATAAATCGATGCCTTCATCCCATCCAGTCTTTGAATTCCAGGCCCATTTCTCCAAGGGACAGCTGGACATGACCTCATCCTGGAGTGTCCCCAAAGCAACTTCAACTAAATATGTCTAAACCTGAGCTCCCTATCTCCACATCAGTTTCCTATTAGATTACTCTACCAGATGTCCAACCCTGTTCCAATCTCTTCTCCTGCCAGTGTGTATTCCATCAGGCAGCCAGAACATCTCCCCAGTGCATAAATATGATCATGTTAATCCTCAACTGGAAAACCTGCAACAGCTCTCCTGTCCTCACAAGCATGTGATATAGGTCCTGCATGATCTGGCCCTAGAGCTCTTTGCCATTTTCTTTCCCAAATACCCTAACCTAGGTGGATTCCTAACCCTAACCCTAACCCTAATCCTGATCAGACTCCTCTCCTAGTGAGCCGCTTGTTGCTACAAGGACGTCCACTCTATGCCATCCCTCTCCAGAAGGCCCCAACTTACAGTTTCTCTGCCTGGCTCACTCCTATTTGTACCCCTAGCCTCAGTTTAGATTGAATGACCATGAGCAATCTTCCTTGATCCCTGACTAGCCAATCAGCCCTATGTTCCCATACAGCCAGCATCAGCCCAGACAGACACCCCCTCCACTATATTGTCTTGTGCTGTTTATGCAGTTTTAGCTTGAACTGCCTCATATATTTCTTGAGGCCAGGAGTCCACACAGGATGTGCTACTTTGAACCTAGTTAAGACTTAATAAAATGTATCTTTTCTTCTTTTTCTCCAACACTCAAAGGATGAAGGTGTCTATGTAAATTCATTGTACTGTTTTTATACTCAGTGCCTTAAATACATAATAAAAAGGAATAACAAAGAGACCTAATGTCATAAATAGCTTTACTAGGCTTACAGATTTAATTGAGGAGGAAAGAAATGTTGTTTAATATCCCAGTTAACGTGACACTTGCCGATGACTGAGGCTGAGTCACTTAGCCAATCAAAATATTTTGTTAAAATGTAACATTTATTGTGTTTGTGAGTGTTGTATAATTCAGAAGCCAATATTTCTTTCCTCCTCAATTAATTCTGTAAGGCAGTTCTTACTACCCTGATATTACAGCCCTTAATTCCCAGAGAGGGCCCTTGCCTTGGGCAGCAACAAATAATTAAGCAGAAAAGTAGTAGCTAACAAATTACCAAATTAAATACTGTCCTGGAGTTTCCACATTTCTTGTTCTTTAGTTTTATAGGCCAAACAGTATCCATGCCTTTTATAGCCCATAGTGTGCTTAGCCCTTAGTTCATGTTGAATTTTATCAATTGTATGCATGCTGCTAATGTTAATTACTTCATGCCGATAATATTAAATGTTCTTAGGACATTATTTTAATAATATTAAGATATTATTTTATCATTATTTTAATCACATGAGTGTTTTCTATGGAGGAGTAAGATGGCTGTGTTTCTATATTGTTCAATGAACCCTTAGCTATGGAGAACAGTTGGAAATGAGTGGACATGGTAAACATACATGCAGTTTAAGCCGAAGCTGAAGTCATTGCCTTCCCTCTTTACACCTGCCCCCTCCCCCCACAAGGTCATATGTCAGTAGTGGCACTATCATCTCCTCAAGGCTCTGGCTCCCATGCCAGAAACCTGGGAGGCATTCTTATGCCTCCTCCTTTACCCTAACCGCCACCACCTCCAAGCCAACCAGTCAACACCTCCAGTGAGTTTTACTACCCATCTCAAATCTGTGACTCCTCCCCATCTCTGCTCCACTGCCCTATTTTAGGCTCTGGTCATGTTCTCCTGGCAGTACATATAAGCTGGTCTCCTGACCTCTCATTGAACCCCATGATGTACCTCCATTCTTCAATTGTACTTATTTCAACCAAAGAAAGTCTTTCCTTAAGATTTTCCCTGGGAAGTCTTGGCTCTCTACTTTCTGCACAAAGGGCTCATATGCCATAGCATGGTTTCAAAAGGGTCCATCTGGGTGCCTGAGTGGCTCAGTCAGTTAAGCGTCTGACTTCAGCTCAGGTCATGATCTCATGGTTCGTGAGTTCGAGCCCCGCATCAGGCTCTGTGCTAACAGCTAGCTCAGAGCCTGGAGCCTGCTTCATGTTCTATATCTCCCTCTCTCTCTGACCCTCTCCTGCTCATGCTGTCTCTCTCTCAGAAATAAATTTTTAAAAAAACATTAAAAAAATTTAAAAAGGTCCATCAAAGTGCAGCTTCCAGCTGCATCTCCAGCCTCATTTGCTGCTGCAGCTCACTATGTTCAATTCTAGAATTTCCAGTTGTTTGTGGTCACCTGTCCCTACCATACCACTTCATGCTTTCCTGCCTTTTCTTATACATCCTTTACCTGGAATACACTTCTCATCTTTCTTGGCCTGGCTGGCTTTATGCATCTTTCAAGGCTTAGCTCAGGCAGTAGCTCTTCCAGGAAACGTTCTGGAAGCTCCAGATTGGGCCAAGGATGCCTTCTGGATATTCTCATAGGAGCCTGTTCTCATCTATAGCTGAGCCGCTGCTACACTACATTTACATACCCTGGTTATGTATCTTTCTGCCATATGATATATCCCCACACATACACACGCAGGGCAGTGCACTGCACATACTAGGAACTCAGTCAAACTCAGCTGAACTGAGTAAATCAAGTGGCCACATTGTGTAGATGTTATGCTATATTATGTATTTTTGTCCCCATTTCTGATTTTATGTTTTCAGGTGTCACTGTTCAACTATGTATTTTTGATTTCTTGGGCTTTTGCTCTGCCATACGCCAAGCTACGCCGTCTGGCTTCAAGTGTCTGCACTGTCTGGACGTGTGTGATCATCGTCTGCAAAATGTTGTACCAGCTGCAAACCATTAAGCCTGAGAACTTTTCTGTTAACTGTTCCTTGGTGAGCCTCAAAGACAGGGGACTCTTCGTGACTGGGGCTTAGGGAAGTGAGGTGGTTATTGGGAAACCCATTCACCCAAGCACATTCTGCCTGGCCTTTCAGTCACCTCCGCCATGTTGGATATGTCCTGACCCTTCTTCTCTTCTCGTGCTAAGATCTTCCTCCTAAACTGGATCTTCCCCTTCCCGCCCCCTCATGTCCCTTTGCTCACAGCTGAAGGAGAAAAATCTGAACTCTTCCAATCTGTGCAGCTATTTTTTAACTCCCTATTCTCTTTTCTTCAGCCAAATGAAAACCAAACGAATATACCCCTCCACCAGTTGAACAAGTCGCAACTCTACAGCGCTCCTATTGACCCAACAGAATGGGTTGGCCTGAGGAAATCTTCCCCTCTGCTCGTCTACCTGAGGGTAAGGCTTCTGTCATACTTCGCTTGTGCCTCTGAACAGTTAATGCCTAAGATCTTTTGCCTTGAGACCTCTAATATCACATTTGATAGTAACCTCTCCTTTTTATGTAACATTTGGAATCACCTTTGAAACAAATGACTAAACATTACCGTCAGTGTCACATTGCACCAAAAAGAAATTGATCAAGTAGTTTGAGATTAATTGAATAAAGTATAACAAATCTAATATTATTTGGAATATTGTATAACCATTCAAAGATTATAAATTGATATCGTGAGATGTTGAAAGATGTCCAAAATATATTAACTTTTTTTTAAAGAAAACAAATTTCAATACACTACATACAATCATATGGTCTCTTCTAGATGCAAAGAAAAATATGGAGGAAAATATACCAAATTGTATATAGTGATTATTTCTGAGAAGCAGGTGTAGAATTATGAGAAATTTTTGCTCTCTGAATTCTGTTTCTCTGTGTTTAATGAAAGACATATATATAAAGGTAATATGATTTTAAACAACATATCTTTGGAAAGAAACTTTGCAACCAGTCCTAACAGACATAATGAAAGCAATATATACTTCAGACTCTTCCCATTTTACTTTGACGGGTGACCTGAGCAGTCTTCCTAACAAACGGACAGAAGCACTTTAAAAAAAAAGCATTTATACTCAACACGGGGAATTTTTCAATGTACACAGCATCCCGTTTTTATGTGTAGCTTTCCTTTTTTCTCCTATGACAGACATTTGCAGCAATACAAATGCTATCCACCAGCAAGATCTATTTTAAGGGTAAGAGGGGCTGGTATTTGAAAACAGTGATCAGAACAGTGTCTAACACATAAGGTTCCATAAAAGTTAACGGTTTTGGGTATGATTGTGATTATATTGTCATAAGTAGCATGGTTGTCAGTAAGCAGCTCTCTCTAGCCAGATTTCCGAGGGGTTAAAAGATTTCCGCTCCAGCTTAACATGTTTTCCAGATGGCCCTATACTGCTTTGTACCTTTACTTGCAAATGAGGCTGGACCACACAACCGGTCACTGCATCTTCCTATGCGTAGTATACTTTTCCAGGAACAGGTATGAGCATCACCAGCCTTCTGTCCAGAGATTCTAGATCCTAGGATCATGGGAATCATCTGATTGGCATAATGCACATAACTCCCCCTCATTACCATACCATAGGGAAAATGAACATTAAATCCAGGGCTTTCATAGAGGGGAGATTTTTTAAAGCATTGTTCTTCTAGATACCACAAATGTGAAAAAAATGATACATTGTGGGGATTGTCTAAGATGACCAAGCTAAAGTGTTTGGCTTGCACAACTGTGTTTTCTTGCTTTGTAGAATAATCTGCTGATGCTGGCCATTCTGGCCTTTGAGGTTACAATTTACCGCCATCAGGAATACTATCGAGGCCGAAACAACCTCACGGCCCCTGTGTCTAGAACCATCTTTCATGACATTACAAGACTCCATCTAGATGATGGACTTATTAATTGTGCCAAATATTTCATAAATTACTTCTTCTACAAGTTTGGTCTGGAGGTGAGTTTCTTTGCTGACATTTTTTTGTTTTGTTTTCTGTGAAAATCCCAATCACTGTTTTTGGCCACTTGGCCAGTGAGCCTTACTTGTACATCTCCATGCTACAATGACTGTCTTCTTGAGATCAGCAGGTTAACTCTCCTGAAGAGTTAACCTGGCCTGGCTGAAAGTTTTTTAAGACCAAGGCCACTGCTTCATGCTCTGCAACAGTGAACTTGGCCTCTCTGGATCTCTGTAGCCTTACAGATAGATGCATAAATATCACTTTGTCATTTTAACTGGTTTCTTTAATGTATTACAAATCTTTGTGTTCTGTGCATTTATTCTGAAAGTTTAACTTGAGCCAAAATGAACTGCCTTCACCCGAAAGGGTTGTGGTAGGTGCCTGTCTTTTAACAGAGCAAATTTGGAACATGAAGAGATCATAGCTGTATTCTCTTCACAGTGTGAAGCAGTTGTTATTAACAGTGATGTAGTCAGTCTTTCCCTTGGCAGTGATTGATATGCTATTTCAGTCTTCATGCTGAAAGACACCCCAAAGAAGCAAGACTTGGTGAACGTGTGTAGACAGACATACCCTCAGGAATGCAGGTCTCTGAGGCACCTGCCCAGGGCTGACAGGTGACACCACTCCCCTTCCCTGTAAACCCGATTTTTTTTTTTTTTTTGCTTCTTTTCATCCTTACACAGACCTGTTTCCTAATGTCAGTTAATGTAATCGGTCAGCGAATGGATTTCTATGCCATGATTCACGCCTGCTGGCTGATCGCTGTCTTGTATCGGCGCAGAAGAAAGGCCATTGCAGAGATTTGGCCCAAGTACTGCTGCTTCCTGGCATGCATCATCACCTTCCAGTATTTCATCTGCATTGGCGTCCCTCCGGCTCCTTGCAGGGGTGAGTGGGCCCTCCCCAGGAGCCTGATGCTTTTGTAATCAACCCTTATGTTGTGGACAGTTGGGGCAAGGGTAGTGAAGAAGCATATTGATTTTGCTCTTTACCACTTCCCTCCCTGCAGATTACCCGTGGAGATTCAAGGGTGCTAGCTTCAACGACAACATCATAAAGTGGCTGTACTTCCCAGACTTCATCGTGCGGCCCAACCCCGTGTTTCTCGTCTGTAAGTGTTGCAGCCTGGGGCCGCAGAGCACCGGGGTTTGGCTTTCTCTTCGCGAATCGTTCTTCGTGTGTTATGCATTAGTGCCTCCCCCTTCTTCCACTGCACTTTGTGATCATGTAAAAGCTTGTCTTGATGCATTAATATCACAGGTCCTTAATGGCTTCTACTTGCCCTGTTACATTTGCAGAATTAATAAATAAACATCGGAAGTACCATATCCACTTCCATGATTTTACCACCATCCACACACACCCACTCTCCACCCCATCCCCCACCCCCGCACACACACCTCTGCTCCTCCACCTTCCAGCAGGTAGACTGCAGAGGGAGGCTTTGTATTTTGTGAGGCCTTGTTATTTTAGGCCGCCACCACAGACAGAACAAAGCTAAAGCTGAGGGGGTAGAAGCCAGGAAGATGCTAACCAAACTGCAGTTGCTCTAGAACCAGGCTGTAGCGCCTGGCCCTTCTAAGGGCAGGCTGATGGTCCTAAGTTTGGAGCAGCCCCACCTAAGATGAGAGGGTCATCTACAGAGGGACCATGCTCCCTATGCACACTCAGGTTGAATGTAAAGTACAATGGAGCCACTTGGTGCTGGAGGCTGCCAGCCTGTAACTGGCCATGATCTTCACCTGCGCTCCCTGCCTTTATTGCAATGTCCACCCTGGGAAGGGTCTGGTTCCAAATAAAATGGGGATCCCATAGAGGTTGAAGAAAACTGGAAGTCCCTGCCTCTACCATAAGTAAAAAGATAAAGATGGAGAAGTGTACTCAAGTGGCCTCCTCAAAATTCTGGTGGGAGATACATGCAAATAAGCATCATCCCAGAAGCAAGTCCTAAGACTAGTAATTCTCATCTGATACTCGCACCCACCAATGTGCAGACAAAATCCAGACTCCCCTGTGCCTGTGACCTGTGACCCCTCTTGCATCTTCTATGGTGGGCAAGGTGGGACTTGGCCCTTGACTGGAATCCAGGGAGAACCACAATTGGGAACTTTGGGAACGCGACTCACTCAGGAGCCGGGGAGCTGCTCCTACCAGGTGAGGGCTATTTCCTACATCATGGAAACCCAGAAGAGGAGAAGGTGACTGAGTGATCTCTCTGTCCTACCAGATGACTTCATGCTGCTCCTGTGTGCCTCCTTGCAAAGGCAGATCTTTGAGGATGAAAACAAGGCTGCAGTGCGAATCATGGCAGGGGACAACGTAGAGATCTGCATGAACCTCGACGCGGCCTCCTTCAGCCAGCATAACCCCGTGCCGGATTTCATTCACTGCAGGTGAGGGTAGCTGCGCGGGTCCAGAGCCACTTGGCACGTGCGTGTCACTTGGGGGACGTACCTCCGCTCGCGGTTCTCTCTCCACCATTCTCAGGAAACTGGGTACCTACCTGTACACACCAAGCTCATAAATGCAGAGGGCTTAGGGGTCAGGAGGCTGAGTTCTGCCTCTGCTTTCCTCAGCATGAACCACACATGTCCCCTGTTTCCCTCCACTTCATCACACGTGAACGGACTGGTGCCCATGTTACTGCTTCCTGGTGCTCCAGTAGAGATCCCCTGCTCTTACTCACTGTCCCTCAGCTTTACCTTCTGTTCCAACTCCTCTTCATCCCTTGTCCCTCCTCATCCCCTGCTCCTCATCCTTGTCCCCTCTCCTTCTTCCCCTTCTCTTGTCCCCTTCCTGGGCCCCCATAGCCAGTGGGCACCATGGGAACCACAGCTTGTCCTGTGCTGGCACGCCCCTTGTGTGCCATCTCCTTGGGTATGTGGCACCCCCTTGCAGCACCTCCTTTGCCCTCCATCACCTGCTGCAGTCTGGTGGCAGCCAATCTGGGCAGCCTGATCACCCCCCTCTGCAGAGTGTGTGTCTGAAGCTGACTAAATTTCTCACTGTGCATCCCTCCTGTGCTGAGTTCCCAAGCCCTCAAGCAGTTTTCGCCTGATGCCACTTTGTGGCGGGCATCCCACTGCCTCCAAAGTCAACTCTCACAGTCCAGCTCCGCCCCTGTGGTCGGGGATCTGACGAGCTGGCAGGATTTTCTTTGCCCCCTCACTAGCTGTGCGCCTTGGGACTTGCTGATCCTCACTAACTGGCGTCCACCCTCCAGCTCTGCTCTCAGTGCCCGGGAGAGGCTGCGCATCAGTGCGCAGCGTGGACAACAGTCTTGTACAAGCCAGTGTGCCTCTCCTCACCTGAGATCTGCTCCCCAGCTTCTGACTCCCGGCGTATTGTGTTGGCATGGGATTATTACTTGAAGAATCAAAACCTATTCCACTCCCAGTCTAAGATATAGGCAACTTAGGGCAAAGTCCACTTCTAACTTTTGTGTATATACCTGTCCCCCATTCATACTGATAGTCTTTGGCCTATAATGTGTATAGTAATGTTAATAGCGGCAGCAACTGAGTGCTTGCAGTGTGCCAGGCTCTGTTTCTGGTGTTTTACATGGATGAAGTGGTCTTAACCTAACGACCACCTATGAGATATTTTATTGCCATTTTGTAGATCAAGAATCTGAGCAAGAATTTGCACCCAATCAACCTGGCTCCAGTACCTGGGAGCTGAGGCCCTTCTGCGGCCTAAGAGCTCAGCATGTACTGAACAAACCAATAAGTGAATTTGCTTTAAAATAATAAGCTACGTAGGGGCACCTGGGTAGCTCAGTCAGTTAAGCATCTGACTCTTGATTATGGCTCAGGTCATGATCTCACGGTCTGTGAGTTCAAGTTCCATGCCAGGCTTTGCACTGACAGCACAGAGCCTGCTTGGGATTCTCTCTCCCTCTCTCTCTCTGCCTGTCCCCAACTCATGCTCTCTCCCTCAAAAAAAAAAAAAAAATTAAGTAAACATAAATAATAAATAAATAAATAAGCTATGTAGACCTATATGTAGACCTATAGACCTTCTAGGAATAATGTGCTACACTAAACACTAATATAAGGTAGGACTTCCACTTCCTACCTCTTCTCTGTGATACTATGAAAAAAATCAGTGCAGCTCATCTTTTTCCCTATCCCAAAGGGAAAAAGACATCCACCCTACGATGCACCTGTGAAAAACCTAAAGTGTCAACAAGAACACTTTTGTGCACCACTGATTTTTAAAGTGATACCATTTCAAGATTGAATTATTTCAAGCTCTTAGTTCTGTTTCTCAGTTAGGACTGCCGGACAAGTATGCATCAGGGAGTAACCCGTCACATACTACAGCCACGAGCTGGAGGCTAGTAAGCACTTGGCGGTCGGAGGCACGGAGTCCCACCTAGTCTCTCCGAAGGCACGTGCTCAACAGCTCTGGAAAGCAGCCTCTTAACCTCATTACACAACCCCCACCAGGGCTCATTCATCTGCTTCAGGGCCCATAAGGCTCCTCTTCAGAGCACCTTGACTAGAATTTTCCATATGATCCTCACAAGCTTGGTCTTACAATAACTGAGCCTCAAGCAAGTGAAGTGCTAGGCAGTGGATGCTGGGACCCCTGGAGCAAGAAGGAGCAACTGCAGGCAAGGAAGAGAAATCCATGGAAAGCACGTGGTGCACTAACACACACGTTTCTGTGTGCACACACACTCACACTCAGGATGCCAGCAGGCTGATTCTGCTGACTCCAGAGCACACATGTGTGCACGCATGCATACATACACACCAGAAGACCCTGTGGGCATTCCGATAGTACATCTCATTTGAATCATTAATTTTACGTGCAGTGCTCCTGGATACTGACACATACTGACATGATATTCATTCTTCTTTGGGTAGGAAGGTAAAGAGTGAAATAGATCTGAGATGAACATTTCCAGAAAACATTTTAAAGAATTGAGTATTTTACTCCCCCAAGGGTAAAGTTCAAAACTTTGCTTATCTGACAATGTACCTTTCGGAACAGCTTTCTCTAATGATGCTGAGTAGTGGAGTCCTGATTTTATCAAGAGATTACTTATCAACTCTTACAAAATAACAGCTTGTTCCTCAAATAACTGACCCACGATTGGTTCTGCTATGCTTCTCCCCTTACCTGGGAAGAGACACAACCAAAACAAAGCCTCCAAGTTAAAGGAGCTCTAATTAAGCAAACACAGATGGGTTTTAGCCTGTAGGTACCACCTCCCTCAGCTGTCAGTGACCCACGCTCCTAAGCTCCCAGAAGCTGCCCATTTATTGCACACTGAGCAACCTGCATGCTTTCTGACCTTTCATCAGGAAGGTCACAGGGAAAGATGACTCCCAAAAAAGGAATCTCGACTCCATCCCAGGGCCATCCAAAGACAGACTGTTGGACAGAGTCTACTGGCCTCTCCATGACCATGTGTGCATTGTGAGAATTACTTCTCACCTGCAAGGAGAGATTTCCATCTCCAGTAAGACCTGCAGGTGTAACACGGATTTGTTTTATCTATTAATTTCTAGTTTGTTGAAAGGAATCCATTCTGGGGTGCCTGGGTGGCTCAGTTGGTTAAGCGTCCAACTTCAGCTCATGTCACGATCCCACGGTTTCTGGGTTTGAGCCCTGCGTCAGCTCTGTGCTGACAGCTCAGAGCCTGGAGCCTACTTCGGATTCTGTGTCTCATTCTCTCACTGCCCCTCCCCCTCTTGCACTCTGTCTCTGTCTCTCAAAAATAAATAAATATTTAAAAATGGAAAAATAAAGAAAGGAATCCATTCTTCCATGTTCTCTTGCTTCAGAAGCCATTTGTATCTTAGAATTCCTCTGGTGTATAATTATTCATGCCTTCTATAGGAAGATAGGGAGGAATTTTGAGTACCCCATTAGTTGGCAGAAAATGCTGCTGTTTGTGGGAAATTTGGCCCAAATAAGATACTAATAAGTGTTTTCACAACTTACCTATTCATCTCTTACTGAGTGAGGATTTCCTATAGACCAGGCAATGTTAAATGAAAGATGAGTACAGTGCATGTAGGACTGGCTTGCAAGGTGCTTCCATAGAGAGTCAAATGGATAATATGAACTCTTACCCTCATTAAAGTAGAATCTCTTGACTTAAGTTTTTGTTTGTTTGTATCATTGTCCTTTGATGGTTCGGTTTTGTTTTCCAGATCGTATTTAGACATGTCCAAAGTGATCATCTTCAGCTACCTCTTCTGGTTTGTCCTCACAATCATCTTCATCACGGGGACAACCAGGATCAGCATCTTTTGCATGGGTTACTTGGTGGCCTGCTTCTATTTCCTGCTCTTCGGGGGTGATTTGCTGCTGAAACCCATCAAGAGCATCCTGCGCTATTGGGACTGGCTGATTGCATACAACGTTTTTGTGATTACGATGAAAAACATATTGTCAGTAAGTGCCTCCCACTGCATAACACATTTGTGGTTTCAGCACAAAAGTAAACAATCCGTTCCGTGGTTATTAAAAGCCCAATTGCCAGTCACCCTGCTCTCTTAAAAGCCCCAAATAAGATGCTGCAAACTCAGTATTCAAAGAACCATTTATTACTCTCGTTTTGCCATATTAAGCAGAATCCTGTGTGCTCAATTCCACCATCTCAAGGCCACATGACAAGGGGATGTGTATTTGCATTCTAAAATGTATTTTTAAGTTAAAATTCCACTTCTTCTGAGCGATAATCTATCACCATTCACACTTCGTGCTATAAAATGGCTCGTTCATGAGCTGAATTAGTCACTGAATCTCTTCCGAAGGCATATCATGTTGGCTTGTCTAGAAAGCATTATGAAAGTACAAAATAAAATGAACATAGTTGTCTGTAACACTGTGCGGTGGGCAATGAGGCAGAACAGGCAATTGGATGCATGTTTCATGTACTCATGAGATGTAATAAACACACAGGAGAACACAACTTTGTAGTTACCTCCGGGCATAAGGGTCCTGATTAGAGCTCAGCTAAGCCAGTAGAAGGTGGAAAGCAAAACACATGTCCTTCCTCTGCAAAATTTAGCTGCTCTACTATTAAATATCTATGTTTCAGGGCACAACTTGTCCCCTGGCCTGGTAGGTAACTCAGACTGCCCACTAGTTATCCTAGGATTGCATTCCATCTGTTGGATCACAGGATAGCTTTTAAGTTATTTACTTATATCGTGAAATTAAATGGCAACCTTTCACGAGATGAATGAGTTAATACGTGTCTATCTGGCCCTACATCAAAGCTAATCCTTGTGCCTGCTACTCCCTAGTAGTGATAGTGCATTAGAGGAACCATGATGTGAGAATTACCTACTTCTCACCTTCCCGGGTACTTAAAGATGAGCTTGCCAGGCAAGTCTAATATGAAGGCATTTAAATTTTTTGACACATGTATTGCTGTGTTTAGAGGTCTTGGACAGTCATGTGTAGGTTGCCATGAATATGCATTCAAGTCACTTGCTTTGTCTAAGACCACTGAAATTTTATCTAAGACCAGTTGATAGTAAAAGTGACTTTTATGCAGCAATTTTACCCCACCAATCTTTATGTACATTTGGGGTAGTACTGAAAGTTCTTAGAGAGGGTATGAGACACAACAACAGAACAACATTTCATTTCATAGCCAATCTGACGGTGAGGGATCTGTTGCCATCTGTAGCTGATTCCTACAACGAGTCCTGAAAATTGTGCAGCTACAAAGTCCATTCATTCACTCATTCATTCTGTAAACCTATACCGCAGATTTGTTCTTTGCCAGACATTACTTTTGTCTTGAAGAACTAGATGCAGTATTGCCTTCAAGTTTTACCCTAAGGAACTCACACTCTAAAAAGGAAGATGAACCTTCTTATTAGTTATTACAATATGGTCGGTTAGTGCTAATTATCACAACATCTTAGGAAACCAGAACAAGAAAAGGAGTGACCCATACCTTGCTTAAGTAAGTTGGGAGCTGACTTTCTAGAAGTGATGCCATTTGAACCTGTCAGAGGCTTGAAAAGCAGATTCAAGGGTGTCCAGGTAAAGAGAGGAGGAGATTCTCAACCTAGAGAACCCAAAGGAAAGCATGGCCATGGAGGACAGATATAGTAACAGGGAAAGCACGTTGCAGTGTGCAAGACAACTCAAACTGGGTAACTGCCAGTTTGGAAGCAAATTCTAATGATATTCTCTTACGTCACACGTTCCCAAAAAATACACACAATTCAGTCATCACCTTTATGTTTTGCCTTGCAATGACTGTTTTTTTAAGCTCCTTCCCCCTCAGGATGTGAACTTAACATACATCATTGTTATGAGACAATGACATGCCAGTCAACAAAGAATAATCTTTTTTGCAGTGAATTGGCCAAAAAATGCTCAAAACACATGCTCTTTTCTTATTCTAAGAACTGCACCTGCAGCTGATGTTTGGGATGATCTTCTGTCAAACAGCATAGGTGTAATCTGTGTGATCTTGTGAGAAAGTAACTAGACCAAAATCAAGGTCCTGGGGATCATTGCTCACTCATTTGATATCGCAGAGTTCAGCTTGTTCCTTTAGTAGTCCGAGATTTTCTCTATGAAAAGACAGGGGCTTCTAAGTGCTAAAATCATTGCACTAAAAACTCTTCCTTTACTCATGGGGCTTATTTTCCCCCCGGGAAATTATGGTACTTGCCCCATGGTGACTGAAATTTAGGTGCTACAGGTTCCCCCTGGAATTATTAGCACAGAGACTTCGTGAACCCTCGTACATATGGGGAACCACAAAACATCAGCCTCTTTTTCTGGGTGCAGAGTTTCACAACTTGCCACTCCCATTTGTTTTTCAGATAGGAGCGTGTGGATACATTGAAAAATTGGTTCAAAATAGTTGCTGGCTGATCCAAGCTTTCAGCCTGGCCTGCACAGTCAAAGGCTATAAAATGCGTAAGTGTGAAAAGCAAATTTGGAAGGGGGAGGTCAGGGAAGGAAGAACAGTTCTATTGTTCTAATGTTAAAATCAGGTCAGAGGGCTGCGTGGGTGGCTCCACTGAGTTTTCAACTCTTGATTTCGGTTCTGGTCATGATCCCAGGGTTGTAGGACTGAGCCCCATGCCAGGCTCCATGCTTAGCCTGCCTAAGATTCTTTCACTCCCTCTGTCTGCCCCTCTCACCACTTGTTCTCTCTCTTTCTCTCTCTCTCTCTCTCTCTCTCTCCTATCCCTCTCTCTCAAATAAATAAAATGAGGGATGCCTGGGTGGCTTAGTTGGTTAAGCATCCAAGTTCAGCTCAGGTCATGATCTCATGGCTTGTGACTTTGAGCCCCGAGTCGGACTCTGTGCTGACGGCTCAGAGCCTGGACCCTGCTTGGGATTCTGGGTCTCCCTCTCTCTCTGCCCCTCTGCAACTCGTATGCATGCACATGCATGCTTTCAAAAATAGACACTAAAAATTTTCTTTTTAAATAAAGTAAATAAAATGAAAAAAAATTAATTGGGCCAAAGCACATAAAGAAGAGAGAAAAAAACAGGTCAATTCAACCTCTAGGTGGAGGCTGTAGGACTGTAGTAGATTATGAATCTATTGTCCATACCATGAAGTGCCCCTATTCTGGACATGTTTAGTCATCCTCTGGAAACATACAAGACCTGGCAGGTTTGTGGATTGTGTGTGGCCTCTAATAACTCCCCAAACTTCTTTGAGCTACATTAGAAAGGGAAGCCCACAGGCCTGTGGTGGTTGCAGCTAGATTCTTGGGTTGTCAGAGTACCTCTGACTTCCAGATTTTTCTCTCCTCAGGAAGTTCAGGGAACTTTGGACTCAGGAAAACAACAGGAAGGATCTCCGGGGTCTCTGTAGTTAGGACTCCCAGAGCAGAGACAGAAGGTTTTATTTCCATCCTCTGCCTCTTGCACCAGAACCCAGGACAAAACCACACTTGGTCATCCACGGTGCCCAAAATGGAGACAACTTGAACATGGCACTCTCTCCCTGTGGCTTCCAATCCAGGCTACACTTTGCCCAGGATGAAGAGCAACTCGGAATTTGTTTTGATTTAGGAGAAGATATCTTTTTCCAATAGACCGTACTGTGTTAACTGATCTTCTGGTTCTACTCAGATTACCATTCCCAGAATAGCCTGGGTTTTCGTTTTGTTTTCTGTTTGTTTATGTGCTCATATCAGGGCATTGCCTCTGGCACTGGGACATACAGACATTATAGCTCCATGGCCTTTGTTCAGTGAGAAAGAGATCTCTCCCTGAGAGACGGAGAAGTACTCAGGAGCCACCCTTGAAACCAAAGAAACCTGCCTATGCCTTATGCAGTTAAGAGTTATTTGTGGTCAATCTTAGGAATCAATGTTGATATTGGAGTTGAAATGTGTATCCTTGCTTGTAAATAAATCCGTCCATAAGGGAGTCCATGCCTCAGAATATTGCTCTTAGGCCTGTGGGATTTCCCCAGCCTGATTATGCCACAGATATTATAAAATAACAATGAAAGGGGATGCTAATTTTGGTGGTTTTTTCCTACTTTTTGACCCCCAGCTGATGATGATTCCTCATGTAAACTGCCCAGTGGTGAAGCAGGAATTATTTGGGATAGCATATGTTTCGCCTTCCTCCTGCTGCAGAGAAGAGTTTTCATGAGTTACTATTTCCTACATGTCGTGGCTGATATAAAAGCTTCACAGATCCTGGCATCAAGGTAGGGCAGGCCATGAAATCAAGTGGTTTCTCTTGTCTGGAAGTAATACGGCACCGTGCTGCTGTCTGAGCTGGCTTGTAGAACCTGCAAAAAGTTAAGAAATCCCTTCTAGGGAAATGAATCTAAGAAGGGTTTAGCACAAGCCCTTGCAAAACTAAAATAGAAGAGTAACAAGGAAGTCTTTGGTACCGAGTCACATTTACAAAGATCTGGGATTATACGGAAGGTCAAAGACAGACTGGTCGTCTAGAGCTCTCTGGGCACAACCACCTCACTAGCCGTAGCTCATTTTGGCCTCAAGCAGAGCACTAAGGTTGGCCATGTTGATCTAGACACCAGTCCACATTCCCCCTCTCTGGCTCTATGTCCTAAAAATGGCGAAAAGCACAATTATATATTATTTTTCAGATCTTAGGTTGATAAGGCGTGTGATAGATACTCCAGACTCATTCTAAGCCCTACTACCCATCTTTCCTCATCCCTTCCTTCCTTTCAACCTCTTTTCCCCAACGATCTGATTTTCTCTTTTAACATGAGGTCACTGGGCCACTGTTTCATCACTACCTTCTTCTTAGACTCCACGCTTCTTCCAGTTTTTGCCCCAATCTTGTAGGTTTAGGGGGAAAGACGGGGAAGAAAGCTAGATATTAAAGTGAATGCCTAAACTGCTCTGCCCAGCCTTGCTAGATTCCATCGGATCTATGGTGCTAAATAATTTGATAATCATCAGTTTGTATCATATGGAATTTCCAGAATCCTATCATTTTGGTTTGTGTTTTAGACCAAAACACTTCTGTTCATACCACCAGTGTTCTTAGAGACTATCTTTTCCCTCTGCCAGGATAAACAAACTGTGTATTTCAGAAACCGTTTATAGGGGATCAGTTCCTGGCCTTTGTTCACTAACTTGGAGCCCCGTAGAAAGAATTTTCAGAAGGGGACCTACATTTACTCTGAGGAGCTTTGTGACACCCCGGGCCCTCGCTATGTAAATGAACAGTGACTTCATTTTCTGCACAGTATTGACCCTGGAATTTACCACTGTAATTGTTTTTTCTGATACCCAGGATATCAGTTTCATTAGAGCACAGCATCTTATCCTTTTTTCTTTCTTTTTCTTTCTTTTTCCTTTCTTTTTGGAGGCTCATCCAAGATGTTTTATCCTAACATAATTTTATTTACTTGTAGACCAGCTGGTGTTGGTGCTGATTTGTGCTTTTTTTTTTTCTTTTGCCTTCTCCTAAACATTTGGCCCTTAGACATGCAGATCATAATAGTAAGCTGGTATCTTTTCCCCAAAGTTGTCACAGTTATTTAGAAAACATATTCCTCATGTTAAAGAAACCAATGGTTTTGGCTCAGAGTACAGCTCGTGCTTGTTCAAGAAAAGCCATGTCTTAACAGCCATTGGATTCACAACAGAATTTCCAAAGAAAAGACATTCATTCATTGACAGATTTGTCCATAGCCTACTGTGTTACAAGGAGGTGGATGCTTGGCCCCGCCCTCACAGAGCTTACAGGCTTGTGGGGAGAAGGACATATCAACGGGCAGTCACAGTGCTGTGTGACTAGTGTGATGGTAGGAGACATTCAGGAAGCCGTGGGAATTATATTAAGGGTACATAACTACCTGCAAGGGACAGGAACCAAGGCAGCCTTCCATGCTAAGCTGCAGCCCAAGAGATGAATAGGAATTAGAGGAGGAAGGCTGGGAACCCAGCCCAAGCGAAGTTACCAGGGGAAGTTTTCATGAAGAAACCCTGAGAAGCTCCCTGTGGTTTAAAAACAAATAAGCAGGAGAGATAGGGAGATGTCCCATTATCAGGGGCCTGATAAACCATGTTTATGGCTTTAGAAGTAATCCCAGAGATAATAAGAAGCAAGGGAATCATGTGGCTTTAATTGTGTTTTAATAGTTCACTCTGCTTGTGGCATGGTGAACAGACGGAGTGTACACAGGACCATGGGTCAGTTTGGTGGCTTCTCTGCTGATCCAGAAGAGAGACAATGGCTCAGGCCAGAATGGGATAAACTAGGATGATATTTAAGAGTAAAATCAACACAATTGGAAAATTGATTGGAAGGAAGGGATGTGCAGCTGGAAAGGAGAAGGTAGAGAATGATATGCCCAGGATTCTGGTTGAAGCAAATGGTGGTGCCAATCCCAAATGTAGAGACCCCAGGAAGCTCTAGACTTGGGAAAACACTGATCATGTACCCGAGGAGTTGTTGGGTTGGTGGGCTTGTGAAACCAAACCCATTGGCAAGTCCAGCAAGTCCAGTGGACAGGTCTGGAGGTGGGAGTAGACTCGAGGGGCCTCATGCCCCAGATGAGATTAGAGCAGGTGAGTGGTTCGAGGGAATGTGAATGAGAAGAGGGCCCTGGGGAGCATCCACACTTAGGAGATGGGCAGAGAAGACCAGCACTCTGATCCAGAAAGAACAAAGGAAAAGTAGGAGAGCATGGTGCCCTAGGAGCCTGAGGAAGGCTGTCTCAAAGCAGAAGTTCAATAGACAGGAGGTACAAACACAAGACTGAAAATTGAACACAGAAATTAGTGACCTCAACACGCGGAGATCAGAGCCAAACACAGGTGAGTGGAGATTGAAGGGAAAGGCTTAGTTAGGGACAGTGACTGGGAGACACTCATGTGCAGACATAGAAAACCATGAGCATGTGCAGGTTTTTATTCTCTAAGATTAGCAAGATGTGAGCATGTTT
Source organism: Crocuta crocuta (assembly GCF_008692635.1). NCBI lineage: Eukaryota > Metazoa > Chordata > Mammalia > Carnivora > Hyaenidae > Crocuta > Crocuta crocuta. The sequence continues at coordinate 2,735,597 of NW_027532249.1, forward strand.
CCATGCTTATGAGGAGGACTCGGTGGCAATGAGAAGGCTGAGAATGCAGACAGAGAGCGATAAGGGAAGGATGGGGCCCCTCTGGCTGCAGCGATGGGAAGGGACTTGTGCACAGACAGACCATAGGCGACAATGTCACCTCTCCCACTGTCACTGCAGGATAGAGTATCTGCGGGATAGGTGGGAGACGGCTGAACAGATTATATTGTCTCATGACTTGCGTTCTCTCCAGGAAGTAGGAAACTAGGTTATTTACTTGGAGTGAAAAGCCTTGGACAGAATTCTAGATTTGAGAAAAGTATAAAGGATTTTAAATAGGTGCTGTAGAGAAGAATTCCGAGGGCATGTGAGGAGTCAGCAGACAATATGCCGGGTCATGCCTGTCCTGCACCTCTGACAACAGCCCAGCACGGGGCTGGCACACCGCTGGGTTCTTGCTGACTTGGGATTTACCAAGTGAATGTGATCAGATGACAGTGGAACAGAGTTGAAGATATTAAGAGGGGTTGATGAAATAGATCTAGGAGGACCAAAGTTGGCTTGAAAAGTGAGAAAAGGCAGGGAGATTGGAAGGAAGGAAGAAGAGAATCAAAGAGGCAGTAGTGTGAACATTCCAGTGATGGAGCTTGAACTCCAGCTTCACCCGTTTCCTTAGGGAAGCCCAGCTCACTCCATACCCACCTCTGCTCATTGAGTAGAAAAGTAATCTGAACTCACTTCTCCTTGCAAATGGTCCCTCATGGGACAGCTATAAGGTCAGGTGAGTAATGCTTCGTTAAGATACAAGGTTCCGTGGGACAGGTTTGAAGGGGTGCATTCTTCTCAATGTCTTGAAAAACACAAACCCTTTTTTTGTTTGTTTTATTGACCTGTGGTTGTGAGCAGCCCACTCCCTCCCTCAGGAGGCTGTGTCGTGTTCATCCACTGGGAAGGGGCTTCTATACAGGCTCTTGGGACTCCCACTGCCAGCCAGAAGACTCCAGTTAATGACCCAAAAAGAAATATTTTCTAACCCTTGGTAATCATTTTCAGAGAAAGGTAAGTAACAAGGATAGATATACTAATTTTTTTTCTATTTCTGATTTTTCTCTAGAGGGGCTGAACTTTTCCAGGCCACAATTGTAAAGGCTGTAAAGGCAAGAATTGAGGAAGAGAAAAAGTCAATGGATCAACTGAAGAGGCAGTAAGGAGGCTTTATTTTACTCTTCTCCTTTCCTTTTAATTTTGGTTTATCTGATACTGTTGGGTGGGTCTCAGCTCCCCGGTACCCTCAGTACTCCGACAAACCCATTTGTGCTGACTTTTACAACTTCTGGGTATTTGCTCTGTGTCAGGGCAGTGGCTTATGCTCACTGGGCTGAAAATGGAAGTAGTTTAAAAGAAAGATGGCTGCAGCTTGGTGGAAAGGGGAGCCATGTTGGATAAGCCCAATGTCAAGCCTTGGTTCAGCTACCTACTCTGGAAGAGTGAGCAAATTGTTCAGATTCTCTGAAGTTCAACTTTGTTGAAATTAGGGCTCATAATTATATCTGGGTTTTTATTAAATATCTGTTCATAAATGAGACAGGGCCTTTCCAGGACCATTCAAGTAGAGCAAAGGTTCATCACATCTGTGGATTAAGGGAATAAATACCAAGTCCTTACTGTGGAAGGATCTCTAAAGATATTATAATATAGTCTCTTGGGAAGAAACTGATGACACATGACATTAGATGACTTAAAATCCACAACAAACTAGAGGCAGTACTAGAAATACAACCCTTGTTTCCCTGTAATCGCTTGAAGACATTTTTTTAAAACACAATGTTCTGGGTAAGTCAAGTAATGGACTGACTCCACTCAAGAGATTTGAGGATTTCTTTTTAAAATTAATTAGTTTTATTTTTAAATTATCCCTTGAAAGGAATTTTCTGAGAGTGAAGTTTCTAACAGTAAATGTAACTTTTGAGGATTTGTAGCACTTGATTTGGGGGCTGGGTTTAAGAGCTGATGGCCACAGATTTCAAAACCTAGCCACTTTCTCCAGGAAAGTGGAGGTTCCATCAGCCTACCAGGAGAATTCCTTAAGTTTGCTGAGATTACTTCATTCCTTTCTTACCTCACCTCCCAGCTCCTTTCCCCATGCAAAAATGTTTTCCAGCATAAATTACAGCATCCCATTGCATGGATTATTTCACAATTGAAGATATGAGTTATATAAACTGTCATATAAACAGCTATGGTATTATTATTGTGGCCTCTAGTCATCAGATCTAGAGAAATAACAAATTTGGACCCACATTTAGAATGAATTCCTAGTTACCCATAAGGGAAACTTGTTACCATCATTCACGTCACTGAATTTTTCCATTTATTTAAGAATGCATCCTCTTAAGTGGCAGAAAGTCAGAATATAAAAGAATGAAGGTGATGACCATTGCCAAAGAGAAACTAAAAGTGCTGTATAAGTTGCAGGAAGCAGAAATCAGCTTAAAAACTTGAGCAACATAATCAGAATTTTAAAAAACTTAAGAAATGAAACACCGCAGGAGAGCAGGTCTGGGAAATAGAGTTCAGCACTGCAGTTTCTGAGAGTTGGACTTCCCAAATAAGCAGACAAAATAAAAGGCTTTAACTCAGTAATTAATGATGTAATAATACATTTTTCCAGAACCAATAAGAGGTTAGATTTGAGATAGAGAAGAGTCACATGGGCTGATAGAATACTTGTGAACATCTGAGGAGCAACTTACTTTTTACAAAACAGTTCTCGCACTTAAACACCTTTTCATTTGATTTTCACAACTATGTGACATAAGCAGTTGCTATTTTTAAAAATTGCAAAATCTGGGGGAATAAAGGACTTCCATTTCATCATATACTGTGTCCAAAATGCCTTTGGTACAAGGTGTAAGTGGACATAAAGTACTGCATAACAAGCTTTAACATAATTATGATCATATTATTAAGACTAGCATCTATGTAGAGCAAAATAACATGGAGATATGGGAGGACACACATATATATACATACATATATGTATACATACATATACCTGTATGTATACATATATATATTATCCCCCAAGAAGATGCTTGTTGCTAATAAAAAAAAAAAAAATTCAAAGTTTCCAAATCTTGGCCACTTTGTGATTTTACCAACACACATGCATGTTTAAACCCAAACTGACCATGCGATGACTGTGGGTGTGTTCTTGGCATTGCTGCTGCTACTTTATCTTACAGGATGGATCGCATCAAAGCCAGGCAACAGAAATACAAAAAGGGTAAGGAGAGGATGCTGAGCTTGACCCAGGAATCAGGGGAAGGTCAAGACATCCAAAAACTCTCTGAAGAGGATGATGAAAGTATGTCAAGATATTTCCCTCTTGTAGCTTGACATTGAATAATAGCATGATAAATGGCTAGAGCTGTAAAATAACATTACTTTTATTCTTCCGGTATTATCCATCTGTGTGGTGTTTTTTTTTTTTTTTAATTCGGCAAGTTTTACCTTCTGGTTGCAAATGAGTTACATGTATTTGTTTCGCAGAGTACATATTTAATGACTCTATGACTTTATGAGTATCTCTTCTTCAGCAAAATGACTTTAATCAACACATAGCCTAGCTTTTTTTTTTTTTTTAAGAAAATGAGCATGAATTTGCTTAATTTATTTCTTTAGGGAAAATATTTCAGATACACAGCCTATTGTTGTCTTTGATTTCTATAAATGTTATACAAAAATGAAATATGCATGCATATTTTATGTGGTATATGAATAATGGTAGTTAAGTATCCTTTAATTATTGTCTGTTCCAATGAAACCTAAAATGAAATATATATTTATTAAATCTGACTGTAGATTTATTACATCTAATTAAGTTTAAAAGGCCTTCTTATAGAAGTTTGCATACTTTTCTATTTGAAGGGAATAGAGAAATAATGCATGGTGTTTTCCAGTATACAGCATCTATTTAGAAAACCAGTAAACTTGTATTTTTCCAACCATGCATGAAAATAATCACAAGTAAATTCTTGGTTATTGGAATATATGCATTTTTACAAATTACTGCCACTAAATTGTTTTATAAAATTTAGGTGACGCTTCTTTTCTGTTAATTGACTGGAAAATTCAATGTGTGTTGCCTTTTTGAGAGATAATCCCTTCTTTTTTCGTATTTCTTTATATGCCCTCCATTACTAAAAAAGAAAGCAAAAATGTGGCATAATGTTCATAGAACACTTAGTATTTGCCTTGTGAAATCAACTGCTCATGTGTGTAAACATTCCAGATTTGATATAGTTCCTTTCCCTGACCTCTGATGTACTTTTGCAAATTACCTAGATTTTGACAATTGAGTTGTTTAAAGCGTGGTTTTCAAAATTTGTTTTCTCACTTCATAAGAATTAATATTTGGACATATTTTATTTTAGGAGAAGCAGACAAACAGAAAGCCAAGGGCAAAAAAAAGCAGTGGTGGCGGCCTTGGGTTGATCATGCTTCCAGTAGGTTTTCTTGATCCTCTTACAATTTCATCAATTCTAACCCTTATATCCTTGACCAGAATTCAGGCGTACCCATGACCTGTGTGTTCCATGCATGGTTTGATCCTTGTGACTTGATAGGGGGTCAGAGTGTAGGAAAATTGTCATGGAAACGGGTCTCTGGGCCCTGGTGATGGAACCTTCCACAGAAATAACTGATTACCATGCTGGCTGAAGAAAGCCCAACATGTGGCTGATACATGCCTGAGCATCCTATGGGCTCAGAAAGGGAAGAATTGCTACCATTTTATCTAATTCTGAGGTCTAGAGCTCTGCTGGTATGTAATTGTTTTATAACTGAAAACCCTTATTAAACATGAGTTTTGGCTCCTCTTGGGAGGATAATCATTAAGTTCAAAGTGTTTGTGACCCTCTTTGTAAGGCACTAGGCATGGATGCCAATGAGTCTCTCCTCCCCTTCTTCCCAGAGCTTTAATTTTATTTGCATGTAAGATTTTTTGTCAATTTATTGAATATGAAGGTGAGGCTAACTTAAAATGCATTCACTTTCTCACTCTGCCTCTTCCCCAGTTTCTAAAGGCTATCACACTACATACATTCCACATCCAAAGCCCAGCATGCGGCACAGCCGCAGAGCCACCGGCAAACTCAGCCATGACTAATGAAGAGCAGAGGCAGACAACAGTTTTTGAAAAGCAGAGCTTCATAGAACTAAAGTTTCCCTCCTGATCGTAAACAAAATGAAGGGGGTGCCTGGATGGCTCAGTCGGTTAAGCATCCGACTCTTGATTTCAGCTCAGCTCATGATCTCATAGTCATGGGATCGAGCCCTGCATCAGGCTCAGTGCCGAGTGTGGAGCCTGCTTGGGATTCTCTCTCTCCCTCTCTCTCAGCCCCTCCCCTGCTCTTGCTCAATCTTTCTCTCTCTCTCTCTCTCTCTCTCTCTCTCTCTCAAAATAAATAAATAAACTTTAAAAACAAGAAAAAAGGGTTGAGGAATTATGGAACTCAGTGGCTATATTTGTTCTGCTTAGCAAAGGAAATATCACTCACAATTGGTCAGTGTTCAGTCTTAGAAAGGAATAATCCATTTTAGCCTGACCCTCCTTACGTTTGTTCAAATACTGAATAATTATTAATTATTTTTCAAATTACTAATAATATCATCAGGCTTTTATGCCTTATCCTGTGGCTTAATAACTCCAGCTAATGTGATCAGACAGGGCATATCACTGAGGCCCCTAATATCGCATGAAGGTGGGAGGGACTACTAACGAGATCTTCAGAATCACTAGAAAATCAAGTTGATCAGACTCTTTTGCCATGCCTGAGTCTTCGTGTCACTGAGATTGTATTGGCTTCTCTCACCCCAAAATTAATTTTCTAAAATCAAACCAATTTAAGGAAGTATTATTTGAAATTTGCTCAGCATACCTGAATGATACTAAATGTAATCCCAAACATTGAATTTATAGCATTATGTGAGAAAAAAAATCCGTGAACTTTAATGAGTTTTGTTTCATCTGCTGCCAAGTCAGAAGACAAAGATTCACGATGACATTCGGTGCGACTCTTGCATCTTTTGTTCATTGGCATGTTTGTCATGCTAACGATCTGATAATGCAGCACCCTGTAAGCCTATTTCTATCAAGTCACAAGAAAACTGTGCTTATCTTTCTGTTCGTAAAGGGCCCTCTGCTAGTTTAGACAGACCTATCCATTTCAACATTGTGTTGTATTGAATGTTTTCTCTCTCACCTGGGGTAAATTCCCGTTGCAATTGTAGTTGTCTTTCCTTTTCTCATCTAAACATTGCGTTTTGGAAGGAATTGGATATGGTCTTTGATAATCATCTTACAAGTTGGTAATAATTTAAAAAGAACTTCTTATGAAGGTTATTGACTTTAGTTTTCTGTTTCATTTCACCCTCATTATATCGAATTATTGAAGACTGGTATTATATTAAATGTGCCTGGTTACAACACCTCTTGGTGCAATAATGCACGAATGTGTGTAATTCATGGTTTGGAATCAAATTCTGACCGTGGTGTTAAAATTTTTCTGCAAAATACATTTCCTTTTACAAGCTCATGAGGAAAGGAAAGGAATGACTCTGTGGATTATTTTTTAGACTATTATGAGTTCCAAAATTTATCTTTAGATCTGAAAACACTTCATTAAAAGCCCTTATTTTGATCTCTTGAGTCACTGGGCTTTTGCATATATGTTCTTACAGGTGTGGAATGTGAGAATATATGTAGTCGAATACCCTGTGTACTTCTATAGATGATACAATGATGTGGCCAGGTTGTTCATAACACTGGCAAGCAGTCAAGATCTTAATGTAGTCTGTAGGTGGCCAATCCTCCACTTCCATACCTATGTGCACACATATGATCGCATTATTGCTGTTCAATGATACCTTCCATTCTAGGGTAGTATGCCTCTGTGCCATTTCAGTAGTGCCCAAAGTAATGACAAGCCTCACTTTATTGTTAAATATCTGCAATAGAGGTCCGGGCTTCTGGGGATACAGGTGGTAGGTTTTAAGTTATTTTCACACTCAGTTCAGCAATCACATCCATATACATGATATGTTTCTGGACACAGACTGGAGGCAGGATCTCTCTCTGAACAGATGTGTATGTAAGAGCTTCTCTACTTATTATTAGCAGATAGCACTAAAGAAAACACTCTCTGTTATTTTCCTTTTATCTCAATGACATTTCACAAAACAAGAGGAGATTTTCCTAAGCATTTCCTTCTCTTTTTTTAATGTGTTAATTCTACTTCTCACGTACAAATTGATAGTTTTTTTTTGTTTTTTTGTTTTTTTGTTTTTGAAGTGATCAAATCAGTGTAGTGACTGCTTGATAAGAAAGGTGTTTGGGCTCACTGTGTCCACATGAGTAAAAGTCACAGAAGGTATGATTGAATACAGATTAAGCTATTGTTGATTTTAGAGCCTATAATGAGGGTAAAATGTTCAATCTTGTAATACTCTGGTTTTTACCAAATGACCATGTGACATAGAGTCCATGTGACTTTCCTGCAAATGTCTGAGCTTACATGAAGGCATTACTTTAATGGTCTTCCTCACTGTCAAACGTAATGCTGTGACTTTGGTTTGTTCTTGCTTATTCTTACCTTATGTTGTATTGCATTTATTCCCTCAGGCCTGGACCCAGTACTCTGGGCCTGGTTCTTTCTTAAAAATAAAAAATAACAGACTATAATGCTTCTGTTCAAGGATATAAGGCCCAATTCATTCACTCTGCATCTTCACGGATGGAGGCTTCAGATACATCTGAAATCCTGGGCAAAATTATTGACCTTTTACCATGTTTAGTGATATTCAAGCAACTAATTTTAAACAAGCCAAGGTTTTCCATTACCTCACTATGCACGAATCCAAAAGATAACTGAAGATATCATGTTATGTCGTCCAAAAGACACCTCAGCATTTGAAAAGTTGAATATGCCTTGAAAGTATTACCATTTTTGCCCTGCAATGATGGTACATTTCTTGCAGCATCAGTAATGTATATGCTGGGTCTCTTTTCTCTGATAAACTTAACATAATGCTCAAGCTGACAAAGCTGTGATTCTCAAATTTCTTTAAATCTCTGGACATTTCAGCTTTCTCTGCTCTTTTTAACACAGCAATATGTTCTCACAGGGAAAAGATCAGGCAAGGCAAGGACAGTCCATACCATCTGTGCTTTGTGTCTTCTGGTCAGTATGGTTCTCCTCAAATTTCAGTGAGCAGCCAAAGTTCCCTGTTGACCAGAAGCCCAACAGCGCTAAGCTGTATGGACCAGGCCTGCCATATCTCAGTCTGTCCTATGCTACGTGTAGAAACAGCCAGAGTGGTGGTGGTGTTTTTGTGGTTGTATTCTTTTTTTTTTTTTATGTTAATTGCATGTATGTGTGTGTGTGTGTGTGTGTGGTTTTTGTTTTTGTTTAACTCTTTCAAATGTCTTGCCATATATGTTATGTCCCTTGTCCTCCCATGTGGAGGAGCCATGTCTACGCAGTATAAAGTGAAGTCGAAGTTGGTGATGCTGATTCTTGGTCCTGAATCATCCCGATTGGCATTTCTGCCACACACTGGACCCATTCAGACAACACCAAATCCTCCACTTCACTTTGGCCTCGTCTAAAGGACACAACTTGCTGAATGGTCTGAATTGTGAAACTGTAACAGCTTTCCATCCACTGTTTTGGCCATCTTGGTAACAAAACTGGTTGCTGCAGAGTTGATCTGATGTATCTGTGTTAAAGTTCCAATGAAGAAGGAAGAAAATATCAGATGAACCCAGTGGTGGCCAATTTTCTTACGTGAAATAGACAAGGCCTCATGCTCTGTAGACCCAGCCATGACAGCCACGTAGTGTTAGCCTAGAATGAGTTCTCTTTATCTCTTGTTTTTTTCCTCCTTGACAAAATCTCTTGCTCTGGTCTTTTGTGGACAATTTGTATATCGTTGGGGGGCATTTCATTAATAAGCCCTTAATTATTTCATCTCTCTTTCAAGAAATAAGTAAATATTTTGTTTTGCTTAGTGGTCAGGAGTGGAGATTATTATTTGTTTGAAACGGATAGTGAAGAGGAAGAAGAGGAAGAATTAAAAAAGGAAGATGAAGAACCTCCGAGAAGGTCTGCTTTCCAGGTAATGATGGGGTTGGGAAAACCATGGCCTTTGCCAGTTGAAGAGCTTTTCTTTCTAACAGATCTTGACTACAGGTCTAGACTTCTTCTGCCATGTTCACGTGTGTTATAGCTTCCAGAAGCTTCTAATTTACACCTGAAATCATTTATACCTCATTAAACTATATGCTGCTTGCCCTCAGCATCAGTGAAAATACTGCCATGCAAGAACACTGTTCCCAGGTCTTCATTCCCTTGCATCAGAAAACCTTCCGATGCTGTAAGCCAAAAAATAAGGCTTCCCTGGGTGAACTTTATTTTTCTGTTACAAGCAGAAGGTGAAGAAGACTTCTCTGGCATTGTTTTGGATCACTTGAGTGGACTTACATTTTGATACATGAAATAGCTGATCATAAAAAAAAAAGCACTTGCTTTGTTTTGAAACAAATGGCTATTTAAATGTTACTTCAGATTTTGAAAACCCATTTCATTTGTGTTGCTGAAGATTTGAGAATTTACTGAAGTGATGAAAATAGCTAGCACAGTCCTGATTTTTTCATCATAACTGCCTTTCCTTTACAGAACCCACTACATCATTCTTTGTAACATAGCTCACCAGCCTGGATGGTGTACCCAGTGATTGTCTAATCAATGCTTGTTAAAGATGAGGACTCGTCAGGAGAGTTACTTATGGGGTGAAAGCTTGTATATATTTCTTTTACAAAGGAGTCACTTGTTAGGACTGTAATTTACCATTTATTATACTCCAAGTCAAATTGAGTGATACCCATCAAGCCACATACTGTGTCCATGAATAAAGGTCATTGTCACTTTGCTGGCCAGGTCTTTTCAAGCTGCAGGATTACATCCACCCCTGTATTCCCAATGAAATTGAAGAACTAAATTATTTATGGAAACACCTTGCTCTGATGCTTCCTCACTGGCCCCATCACCACTTGAGTGTGTTTCTTGAAGATGGTGTCTGTGTGCGTGTGCATGGCTGGCTTGTCAAATACTAATGAGATTGGACTTGTTTCTTTTTGTTCTAATGAGTTTTCTTATAACTATCACTCATTCAGCCAAGAAGAGAACATTCCTCACCATGTTAATGGATTACATGCAATGACTGACTATTTTCCTATTCCTAACCGACAAGCAGAGCACATTTGTTCTAGCTTCAGTGAATGGCACGTTTTAACCTAGCCGATGTAATTGTAGAGACAAACTCATACTGACGTCATATATGAAACTGTTAGTCTCTGGTGTTTGTCTACTAATCACTCTTGCTTTGTCCTTCTTTGTAGAGAGCTATTGGGAAGTTTGCGTCGGCCATTTTAGCCTTGCCAAAGTCTGTCATTAAACTTCCCAAAACTATTCTTCAGTATTTAATCAGAGCTGCAAAGGTATTTGATGTTTCACTGACGTGTGGTGTGTGACCCTCCGCTCTGTAGAAATTTAGACAAGCAGATCCCTGGTGCCTTCATCTGCATTTTCCCTGCTCTATAAGTCGTACAATGGAGGAAGTATAAGAACTTAAAATACTAGGCAAACATTTCCAGAAGTGTTTTGAGAAGTCAAATTTCTTATTACTTGATTCTTGTTCTTCAGTTGACACCAGAGCCTGTCGAGACATAGAGAGAGAAAATGCAGATACACGTCTACTCTGTTTGTACTTTGGCCTAAGTCACATCTCATTTTAAAAGGGTCACATCTGGTTGCATGCATCCGTCATGATGTGTAAAATGTGTGATAATTGTTCTCAGAAAGCTGGTAAAGTTATGACCAAGGTAATAGAAGACTCATTTTGCTCCATCCATTTGTTGGCTTCCCTTCCAAGTCTCCATCTTCCCCCAATCGGATACCGTCTCCCAGTTACTATCCCGCCTTCGGTACGCCTCCTCACGAAGCTGTGCTGCGTGTATGGTCTGTGGACCTTCTCATGCCCAAGTCACGAGAGACAGTGCAGGATACACTGTGAAAAGGCTACTTGTCAATTAATCTAATGTACAGCAGAATCATCCAGCTACCTGAGCTGTAGCCACCCACTATTGAAAATCATAAGGAATTACTGTTCATGTGTTCTGTTCACTTAATCTGGGGCAGGCACTTAAACTCTTAGGTGTTTAGGCTCATGTGTTAAGCAAATGTTTGGATAGTGAGGGAGACCAGCAGTTCTCCCATTTTACCTGACATGCTATTTAAATGCAGGTTATGTAAATTAAGCAGGTCCTCGAAATTCTGTATTTCTCTTAAGCTCCAAGGGGACCCACAGCCGCTAGTCCATCTTAAATAGGAGGGTCTAAACTTCTAGGTTCCTCCCATTTTTTTTTTTTAATGTTTTATTTATTTCTAGGAGATAGACAGCGTGAGCAGGGGAGGGTCAGAGAGAGAGGGAGTCACAGACTGAAACAGGCTCCAGGCTCTGAGCTGGCAGTCAGCACAGAGCCCGACGCGGGACTCGAACCCACAAACTGCGAGATCATGACCTAAGCGAAAGTCGGACGCTTAACCGACTAAGCCACCCAGGTGCCCCAGTTCCTCCCATTTTTAAAAAGCAAGTGTTCTGATTATTATTTAATATTCTATGTTTTAACTTCCCTAGGATTCTCTTTCTTTTCTCTTTTATGACAACCATAGAAGTCTCACCATTCATATTTAAGAATTTATATGAAAGATTGCAACGCAATCATCCCCAACTTACTTTGAAAACAAAAGCAGAAATAAAAACAACTTCTTACGGGCAACATAAAGAAAGTCCTGGGTTACACATGAAACAAAGGACAGTTTATTAAATTTAAGCAGTTTCCATTAAGGATCTCCATCTACTTCAGTAAAGTCCTGCTTGAAAAATTAAATGCTTTTTGCATAGTACATTTTCAGGAAAATGAATCTCATTCTCCCCTAATAAGTAAGATAAGCTTAAGACAAAATCACATAAGACTTAAGATAAAATTTAAGATAAACTAAATGAGTAATTAAGTAAGTAAATAAATAGAATTTAAGATAAAGTTGAGAATACAGACTAGTAGTGGCAATTTGAAGAAACCAAAGGTCATTTATGGACATTTTCTTGTACTGTTTCTACTTATGGTTAGTGATGTGTGTGTCCCATAAACTTGGATGGTGGTTATGGCTGTAATGTGAGAATTGAGAAGTTTCAGTAAGAAACTTCCATTTCTTCACTCAATAAGAATTGGAATATTTCCTTCTACTTTGTTATCACCATTTCCTGAAAAAGTCAGACTGACCCTCTATCAAATGTTCCTGGCAGTGTACTGGGTTTGTAGTTCCAAATGTCAACATTAAGATAATTTACCTACAAATAGGGACTCCTCATAAGATTTTCTTCCCCTCTCTTGTTTCCCTTTCTCTGAATTATGTAAATTCTCATCTCAGTGAGAAAGCACGGATAGGTTTCATCATTTGGGATTATAGGTAGAACCAGGAGTTTCCTTTCAATATGGCAAAATCTTTTTAAAAAAATTTTTTAAGTTTATTTATTTTGAGAGAGAAGCAGAGAGAGAAAGTGGGGGAGGGGCAGAGAGAGGGAGAGAGAGAGTCCCAAGCAGTTTCTGTACTGTCAGTGCATAGCATGACACGGGGCTCGAAGTCACGAACCATGAGATCATGACCTGAGCCCAAACCAAGAGTCTGACATTTAACCGACTGAGCCACTCATGTGCCCCAATAAGGCAAAATCCTAATGGCACTCACCCATCTACAAGAGTTCTGCAATTCTGTCCTAAATGACCCTTTTTTCTCTCCTTCTCACCCTCCCTCCCCATTTTTCTCCAGAACAAAAGAATTCCTCCAACTTGTGTACCTAATACATTTACAAATCCTGAGTTACTCTTTTATTTTCTATTTTGGGGATTATTGCATTATCTGAAAGCAATATGGTCATTACCCTTTATTTTTAAGGAAATGTTACTGTATGTTGCTCTTGAACTGAAAATTTCTTACATTTTGCAGTTCAGATTTTTTTAAAGAATCAATATTTTGCTGAAGCAAGTTTGCTTATTAATTTACTAAACCCCAAAGATATTCTTTTTGGGTAAGTGACAAGTTTAATAAGCAAGGGAACTTACATATGTGGCAAAGATATTCTTTTTATTTTTTTAATGCTTATTTTTGAGAGAGAGAGAGAGAGAGCATGAACAGGAAAGGGGCAGAGAGAGAGGGAGACACAAAATCTGAAGCAGGCTCCAGGATCTGAGCTGTCAGCACAGAGCCCGACATGGGGCTTGAATTCACAAACTGCAAGATCATGACCTGAACCAAAGTTGGATGCTTAATCAACTGAGCCACCCAGCACCTACAGATATTCTTGATAGAGTTCCAAATTAGCACGCTTCATAAACATCTACCTTAAATTCCTTCATGTCCAGTGTCAGTTCATTTCTCATTTTTCAAAGTACATTTTTGGCAGAAAATAGGATTATTTTTTGCCTCTTGGGTTTAGTATTCTTCAGAAACAATACAGATATTTGAGTCGTGTTAGTTTCCTGTAAGATTCAGATTTCTACCATTGGGAAAAAAGAAATGTTCTTGCTTAGTCACCTATCACTTTTACACTTCCATACATTGAAAAGTTGGGTCCCTCTCTATTTTTACTGACATTATAATGCCTGTGGTTTGCCTGCACTATATTTTCCGAAGATTTCCGAAATCTGAAAGTCATACAGAGTACAGTAAAAGTGTCTGGGTTTACAAAGCACCCCCACCAAAGAGCCCTTCAACTTGATCATTATAATAGAAAACCCAGCTTCCCTGAGACCCAGGTGGCTTTGTGGGTGCATGAGGAGCATGCCTGCTTGGCTTTGTGATTACAGATGGCTGACTTTGTCTACCAAGGTTTTCTTTTTGTTCCTTCTGCATGACTTGGGAGACTGTTGGTGGGCGGGCTGTTCATCTTTGTTCTGTGGTGGTTATCAGTTTTATCATATTCATGTAACTGTTTTCAGCGCTTGAATGAAAATGACAAAAGGCAACCAAGGTCACCACAGTTTTCCTTCTATGGCATTCTGGAATAACTCTGTAACCTTAATAGCACATCATTTTTCCTCTCCAAATACTAATCAATCTACAGAACCCTTTCTCAAGTTGCCGGTCATAGCCGTTTTTCGCAAGGGAGAGTATCAAATGTACAAAACTCTTTTCCCAAAGTAAATGAGCAAATGATGTTTTGTTTTGGACTCAAAGTATATTTGCGAGGGGAGAGAACTACTCCAGTGACACTTAGCAAGACATCCAGCTTATGCCTATTGTGTACAATACAAAAGAGTCTGTCACTGTCCCAAGTGGTGGTGGTACATGGGGACTTGGGGGAAACGATGGTCACCCAAAGTATCTCCTGATGGTGATACCAAATGAAATATGCTCCGAGAACATCTGTTTTCATATTTTATTTCATGATCATGGAAATAGCACAGGTCAACTGAGAATATTGCGGAATGTCGGAGCAGAAGATTTCATTTGTGCTGCCAGCAAAATTTGTATACATTTCTGAAAGTCAGGAGGCTTGGTGTTGGTCCCTTTTCTTTTAATTTAAATTATTAAAAAGACAGAAAATAATTCAACTTTCTCCCTTCAGTTTGTTTATCAAGCCTGGATCACAGACCCTAAAACAGCACTCCGACAGAGGCGCAAAGAGAAAAAAAGGTCTGCAAGAGAAGAACAGAAAAGGAAGAGAAAAGGATCTAGGGAGGGTGAGTGTTGAGTGAGTGTGGGTCCAGCCAGCACTCTGCTGCTGTGGCCCAGGGATGCCAAAGGGAAATATAAAGGACAGAAACTTTGGAGGAATGACCTTCTTACATTCCAAGGAATGCACAGAGTTCTACTTGCCCTTCTTTGCTCGTGTCTGACCCTTGGAATAAATACAAACATGAATTTGAGTTAAGATACATTTTATAAAATGAGTTCAGAGAGGCAAAACACATCCAAAGAAATCAGAAGGACTCTCACATTCTGAAGGCATGCACAGAGTTCTACTTGTCCTTCATTGCTTGTGTCTGACCCTGGGAATAAATAAAAATGTAAATCTAAGTTAAGGTACATTTGATAAAATGAGAAGAGAGAGAGGAACAAAATAAACTCAAAGAAAGTAGAAGGGAAAAGTAACATTTTAAGCAGATGTTAAATTATAGAAAAGAAATACAAGACAAGATCTATCATGAAGTGAAAAGCTGCTCTTAGCAAAAACTAACAAGATGGGTAAACCTTTGGGAGTTTGATTAAGAGGAAAAGGAAAAACACACTTAAACAGTATCAGGAACCAAAAATGGAACGTAACTACCAATGCCATATTCCACAGTACATTTGAAAACATATGTTAGGAACACATTTCTTTTTTTTTTTTTTTTTTTTTTTTTTTTTNCACTTAGGCTCTTTCCATGTTTTAGCTATTGTGGAGAGTGCTGCTATGAACATTGGGGTACATGAGGAACACATTTCTAAAGAGGAGGAATATCCAGGCTATGACTAAGCACCAAAAGTGAAGGAAAGTGCAGGTGGGGCACTCGGAAAAAATATTTCCATTATGTATTTCAGACTAAAGTTTAATATTCTGGATATAGTAGGGACTTCTAAGAAGTAGTAAAAGTTCAACCCAACAGATGAAGAGATGGGAAAACCAACTTACAGATCAGGAAACAGAAATAGCCAAAAGGAGCTCAGCTTCACTACTAACAGAGGAACTGCAACCCATATTTTGACATAATGTTGTTTTGTTGTTGTCGTTTTACCTATCAGGTTGAGAAAAAATGAAACATTTGTTAATCTTTTAATATCACCATTTGGAGTGAGTGGGAAGATAAGTGTTTGTATGAGTTACAACCCATATAACACTATGAGTGGTGTAGCAAAGTAGTGCATCCATTTGAAGAGCAATGTGATGATATCCATAAAAATGTTACTCGTACATCTCCTGCTACAGATGAGTCCCTCTTCTTGATGTGTGGCTCAACCTGAAGCAGTATTTGCACATGGACCCATGTCTAAGAATATTTATTAAACATAATTTGTTAATAACAAAATCTTGGAAGGATTCTCAATGCCTGCAAAAAGAAGAGTCAAGTAAATCACATTACTATATATTACAAAATTCTATTCCAAGTTAAAAAAAAATGAGATGGATTACAGTTGATCCTGGAACAATGTGGGGCATGGGACAATGACTCTCACACAGTCAAAAATCTTGTATAACCTTTAATTTCCCTAAAACTTAACTACTAGTAACCTACTGTTGACCAGAAACCTTACTGATAACATAAACAGTCAATTAACACGCATTTAGTATGTTATATATGTTATATACTATATTTTAGCAATAAAGTAAGGTAGAGAAAGGAAAATGTTATCTAGAAAATCATAAGGAAGACAAAACATATGTGCAGAACTTTACTGTATTTATTTTTTTTAATTCACGTATAAGGCACCTGCACAGTTCAAACCTGTGTTGTTCAAGGGTCAACTGTATTTTGAACTTGACATATTGTTAAATGAAAAGTATTATGTTGCAGATAGCAGGCACATTATGAAACCACTTATGAAACAACAGAAATGTTTCTCAAAGCAGTATTTTGCATTTTTAATGCATGCATATAACAATGTATAAATGCAAGAGAAAGATCAGGAAGAATACTTACCAGTTAGTAACAGTGGTTACTTCTGGGGGAGGAGTGGAGAGTGGAGTGGAGATTAAGTGGCATGATTACAGGGAACTTTAGGCTTATCTGTTATATCTCAATTTGTTACAAAGAAAATATACATAGATATTTAGTGAAATTAACAATATATTCAAAAATCAAAGAAAAGGAAGCATAGTTACTAATGGAACTCTCACTGCAAAATCTGCCTCCTTTTTGACCATTCTGCTCCCTGCTACCTCCCGGTAGCTTTAATTTTATTTTACTTTATTGGTTTGAAAGGCAAAATGAAGACACAGCCAATGTAACAAGTAAGCAGTCAAGAGGTAGATGCATAATCTCCCTTGAGAACTCACCTCTACAGGTGCCAGAGCCTCACAAAATGTAGTGTTCATTTCCAGTCCTTACTTGTATGTGTCTGTAAATGTGTGCAGGCACCATTTCCTTTATTTATTTTCAAAAATGAATTTGTGCTATACAAATCACTCTGGTGTAGTCATTAGCAATGTATCATAAACATTTCTCGTATTAAGTATTTATAAAACTATATCCTCTTTGTTTTAATGGCTGCAAAATACTCTAAATATGGATATGCATAATTTATTCAACTATTCCATCACTAATGGACCTTAAGTTTGCTTTCAAATTTTTGCCATAATGAATAATGCTATCATAGATATCCTTGCACAGAAAGTCATACAGTCATACATACGTGTGTGTGTGTGTGTGTGTGTGTGTGTGTGTGTGTGTGTGTGTGTGGATATTGTAAAGCCACAAAGAACACAGACTTCCCACAGAAAAGTTCTCAAAAGTGGGATTTCTGAGTTAGGGGATGTGGCTTTTTTTTTGCTTTCACCTATATTTTCCCCCCAAAAATTTAGAAATTTATACTCCTACATGTAAGAGTTAGGAGTGTCCATTTCCCTGTACCCTTACCCTACAGGATGTTATTACTTTTTTTTTTTTTTTTATTGCTGGTCTTTCTTAGGGATGACACATGGCTTTTGTTTTCATTTGAGCTTTCCTAACTAATAAGACTGAACATTTTTTATTTCATATTTTCATGGTATTTTGTACTTCACCAATCTAAGATTTAAACATTTTTATCATTTTCCATTGAATCATTCTACTGGGTTGTTTGGCCTTATTAATTTAGGGACTATTATATGTTAGGGATAGTATCCTTTTTTCATGTGTTACAAGTATTTCTCCCCATCCCGTTCTTACTTTTGATTTAGTTTGTGGTACATATTATCTAAACAATTTTTAATTTTTTCTGAGGTCTCAATGTCTTTTGGCAGTTTCAAGGCTTCCATGTTGTGTAGGCAAGTCTTTCCCCCAGATATAATGCAAATGTTCTCCCTTATTTCCTCCCAATTTTATTTACATGTTGAAGTTTTATTCCATGAAGTAGAGATCTACTTTATTTACTTCTACATAGATAGGCAATTATGCTGTAGCCCTGCTTACTAAACGATTGTCCCTTTTCCTAATGAATTTAAATGCCACTTTTGTCAATACTAAGCTCCCATTCATTCTTTGGTATGTTTCTGGACTCTGGACTTTGATCCTACTGTCTAGCTGTGGGCCAGTGTCCTCTGTTTTTGAGTTCAGTAGCTATAGAGGAAATATTTCGTGTTGCAAGTTCCCCTCACTACCCCATTTATTTTTCCCAACCTGTATTTGCTGTTTTCAGACATTTGTTCTTACAAAATTCATTGACTAGCTCTAAAAATGTGTCTTTTAGTCATCTTGTAAATATCTCATTACTCTGTGTCATGGCAACTATTTCATGTGCAGATGTTTACCTTCAGATTGAAGACAGCAAGCATTAAAAGACACCGGGACTGAAATAGATGTTTCTTTATTTCTTTAATAAATACTATTTAGCCCCTTATTCCTTGGTAGAAGGGCTCATCTCTTCCAGACTACTTTCAGACAGATGAAGCACCTAGATTCTGCCCTTCTGAAGTGCCAGGTGCAGTGATGGCACATAAGTGCTTTCTGTGCAGTAACTCATTCGATCCTTAAAACAGTCCAATACATTTTATTCTCCCTGTCCCACAGATGAGGAAATTAGGTACCAGAAAGGGAAGGAACTGACCTCGGGTCATACAGCCATCCAGATGGGTCTGGAATTCATGCCAGCATCCTAGAGCCAGACCCTCTATCATGACAAATGGATAATATA
>NW_027532249.1:2754749-2755718 GCF_008692635.1 Crocuta crocuta
GAGTTTCATTTAAAAAAGAAAATAAACATAGATAAAATACTGTGGGACCAGAAAGAGAAAGCAGAACTTATAGCCAGGAGTGTTAAGGAATGCAGTACTTCATGAAAAACTGTTTTAAAAGAGCCTGACGTTCTACCAGAAGAAAGCAAAGCCCTGTGTGAAAAATAAAGAGCAGGTCACATCTCGTCTTAGTTGGTAAAGACGAGATGTGAAACAAAGTCGTGGAAAACAGCACAGTAGAAAGTAAGTTTGAAAAGATTAACTGAAGTTAGATTGTGAATGGTTTTAGTACTATTAAATAAAATACATGGGGGCCCATTGAAAGTTGGAATTTTTTTATGTAAACAACAAATAATTTTTTAGCATAAGTATAATGTGGACATATTGTATGGGACTTACACTAAAACAAGAATAAATTGTTGTTTTTCTTAAATTCAGATTTAACTAGGTGTCCCATGTTTCCATCTGCTAGATCTGACACAAAAGAAATAAAATAAATCCCTGTAATGTCATTTTAGGGGGTGACACGCTAAAATATGTAACATTACCCCCGGGTGTTCAAAATTAAAATGTCATGGTACATCTCAGGAGTCAGCACACCTTTTCTATAATGGGACAGATAGGAAATAAATGATTTAAGTTTTGCAGGTCGTAAGTCTCTGTGGTAATGCATCTCTGCCAGTGTAAGGTGGAAGTAGCCACAGACAATATGTAAACATATGGGTGTGGCCATGTTCACTAAAATCTGGATCTCATATCATTTTCACATGCCAAAATATTGTTCTTTTTGGTTTTTTTCCAACTATTAAAAATAGAAAAACTGTCCTGAACTAATAGGCCATTCAAGAGTAGGAAGCTGGCAGGGTTTATCCAGTGAGTTATAGTTTACTCATTTCCAGTTATACCTGATTCTTATTCTGGAGTGGGGTAAAGAGCATCTGAGAGCTATGAATTCTTACAACTCCCCTA
>NW_027532249.1:2755877-2791594 GCF_008692635.1 Crocuta crocuta
CCCAGAGAACTCTTAAATTAGGCAGAATGTTCTAGATTTAATTACAAAATTCCTTTAGTCCAGAAGGGTAGTGTTGACATTCAATTTATCCTCAAAGGGTCTAACTCATGTTCATGCAACACACTTGGCAGGTCCTGTGGAGTGGGAAGCCCGAGAGGAAGAACCGATCAAGAAGAAATCTGATGGGCCAGGTAACAAAATAAAGATGAGTAGGAGCTGGGGGAAATTTGAAAATGTTGCTTTCCCAGAAGATATGTCATAGAAGGCTGCCTAAAAATAATTAATCAAATACTGTTTCTAGACTATGATTAAATAATCAGTGTCTCTTAAAATCACATCTCTAATGAAATTTCAAAGCGACTCCTAGAAGTAGATCTGACCTTTACACTGTTGGATTAAATGTTGGATTGGATTCAGTTTGTAAATTATTTTATCCAACTACCTAGGAAAGGAGATTTGAGGGAGCATATTATAAATGTCCCATAGAAGCCATCAAAACAAAAGCACAAAAGATATTGACAATTAATTTTAAAGAATATAGAAGGCTTAAATGTGAGGTAAGTACAGTTGGGGAAATGACAGGGTACTCTGGAAACTTAGGCCAAAGTCTTCACTTGATGAAGGGAAAACCAAATCCCAGTGAGTTTGCTCAGGACTCTAACAGCTTCTATGTGAGAGAGTCTAGGACAGAATCCATGTCTCCTAATGCCTAGTTCAGTCATGGTGTCATTTGGGCTTCATGTCGATGTGACTGGGAGGAAGATTTTTCCATGAAGGGAAAAAAAAGGCAAAACAAAAGCTTCCAAATAAAATGAACTCAAATACCTCTCCAGTTCCATAAACATGCCATTTCCTCTGTGTCACAGGGTTCAAACTCCTGCATATATTATATATCTGCAGGCAAGATTCTTAGGGGTTCTTATTCTTTTCACAAATACTGCCAAGGATGCCATTTACTAACCCAAAAGAAGACTTCTCAAAGGCTGTCTAACACCATCCATGGCACAGCTACTTTACCCTGAACCCCCATTTCCAGATCATTTCACTCATAAATATGTGGAGCCAGATAATTCTATCATTGCTGCAAAGCTTCATAGAGTAATAGTAGCTAACACTTTAGATCACACATCTTTGCCGGGCACTTTTCCAAGAGCCATAAGGCATGTTAACTATTTACTTCAAAAAAACCTCTCTCCCATTTATGAGAGAAGCAACTGAGGCAGAGAAAGATTAGTTAACTTCGCCAAGTCTTTCCTGAAACCAATATTGCACTGTCTGGTAACTAGCTGGAATTTAAATCAAAATTTGTAAAGAAAATAAATAGAGAGAGAAAGAGAGGAAAGGAGGGAGGGTGGGAAGGAGAGAGAAAAAAAAGGAAAAGAAAAGAAAAAAAAGGACAAAAAGAAAGAGATGAAAGAATGAAAAAGAAGGGAGGAGGGAAGGAAGAAAAAGAGAAAAGAAAGAAAGAAAGAAAAGAAAGAAAGAAAGAAAGAAAGAAAGAAAGAAAGAAAGAAAGAAAGAAAGAAAGAAGGAAGGAAGGAAGGAAGGAAGAAAAAGAAGAGAGGAGAGGAGGGAAGGAGGAGGGAGGAAGAAAGGAAGAAGAGGAAGGAAGAAAGAGAAAGAAGGAAAGAAAGGAAGAAGAGGAAGGAAGAAAGAGAAAGAAGGAAAGAAAGGAAGAAGAGGAAGGAAGAAAGAGAAAGAAGGAAAGAAAGGAGGAAAGGAAGGAAGGAAGGAAGAAAGAAAGAAAGAAAGAAAGAAAGAAAGAAGGAAGGAAGGAAGGAAGAGAGAGAGAAAGAAAGAAAGGAAGAAAGAGAGAGAGAGAGAGAAAGAAAGAGAGAGAGAGAAAGAAAGAGAGAAAGAAAGAAAATTTTTGCCAAGTCTACACAACCACCAAGGGGTAGTGTTGGGATTTGAACACAAAAAGTCTAAATCCAGAGTGTGTGCTGTTAACCACCATGCTTTACTACCCCTATGGCTAAAAAATAAATAAAACTTATAAATGCAATTTCACATGTTAGTTTGTGATCACCAAGTTAATAAAGTGTGTTATTCGTGTCTCCAACACAGAAATGTTAGTTTTACCATCAGGACCAGCCTTAGCAAAACTGAAATAACCATATGTATCATCACCACCTCTCAGGCAATAATTGTGAATATGAGAAAAAGATAAACTGTCAAAAATGTAAGATGCTGAGTTTATTAATAGGTGTAACCGCCAAGTCCCTCAGCCTCCTAGGCTCAGACTCTCTTTTTTGTGTCTACACAAAGCAGCTAGAGATTACATACAAGGCACTGTGGGAAATACTTGCTCAAGATTAAACCCAAAACGGCTGGGGGAGGGGGAGGGCAAGAACAATATAGGTGTCCCCAGCTGCCTCTGGCTCAGAAGTGCTCTTCTGTGATATCTGCAGACCTCACTCTGTTCAGCTTCATGTAGCTGCTGGTCCCTTTCTGGGCTTCTTTGCTCAACAGAGGATACTCTCATGTCCTTACTTCCTCAAGTACGCCTCTTGAAAGACTGTTGGGTCTGACAGCATTTTACCAAGGCTTTGGGGGAGTGCAGGGGTGGGGGGCAGCAGGGACAGGAAACAACTTGAAAGGGAAAGTCAGTGATCACTATTCCTGCCTCAGTGGGTCTCTGCCCAGCTGGTGCCTCTGGAGCTTGGCTCATTAGATCATTCCCGCTTTCTTCCCCAGGTACCAGCTGGCAAGTCCAAGATCCCTGTTCCTTCAGTAGGTAGAACTGTTCAACTCTTCTTTGTCTCTGCCTTGCCCGCCTGGACTCTGTCCTGAGGCCATGCCGTTAGCTCAACTTCCCTTTGATGGTTCTCCTTTTCAGAGCGGACCTTTCCCTGGGAGAAATTCTGCCTTCCTCCTAGGCAACCCAATTCACAAACAACGTTGTTGTTGTTGTTTTTCTATTACAAAGTTAAATGCTGAGTCAGACTGTGGGCTTTGGAAAGAAGGAGTAGTGGTGAGTCATGAAAGGGTCACATCTGATTGCACTGGCTGGATTTGAGATTAGGTAACTATATAGCCTCCCGGGGCCAGATCCCGCCTGCTGTTTTTATATGCCTTGTTAGCTAAGGATGATTTTGATTTTGATTTTTTTTTTGGTTAAAAAAAATCAAAAGAAGAACCATGAGATATGGAAATTATGAAATTCAAATTTCATTGTCTGTAAATAAAGTTTTATTGGAAAGCCAGCCGTGCCCATTCACAGACAATCCTTTCCTGGTCTACAGCCGCTTGCACACCACACCAGAAAAGATGAGGAGTTGTAACAGAGACAGTATGGCCTGCAATCAGATCCTGTCCAATAAAAAGATCCTGCATAAGACCATAAAGGCTAACGCCCTTTTCTGCATGCTATAGTCATGATTTTAAACTATAATTACAAACTATAATCATTAATCATGAATTTTCTGCATGCTATAGTCATGATTTAAAACTATAATTACCAACCATAATCATTAATCATGAATTCATTTTACTATGACACTTGAATCTGGTTTTTTGTTTTTTTTGTTTGTTTCTTTTGTTTTGTTTTGTTTTGTTTTGTTTTGGTGGGGAAAGGTTGAGGGATACAAGTTGTTTTCCTTGGTGGTGGTAGTGGTGGTGTTTTGTGTTTTTATTAATAAACACTAAGACAGTTTGTAATTCATTGTGATGTTCACTAAGTATTCACTTTATTGCAGTTGATGTTTAAAGTCGCTAATAAGACTAAATTTGTTTTCATGCCAAATTATAAAAGAATTCACATGGGATCAAACTTTGGTGGCATGGCTTGAAGGGCTCCTCATGTGCCAGTTGGAAAACCAGTGGCTTATAGGAACGAATGAGCAAGACAGATAATAAAGATGCTCTCTTTCCTCTTTTATTTTGATTCTGACCTAACATAAGTTAGGTCACAGCTATGAGACCTCCTCAAACTTAATAATGATCAGGGAGCTCCTGTTGAATTCCCTGCGTGCTGCCCTGAGATAATGTCACAGACACAGTGTCAATCTGAACTGAGCTTAACATGCTGGGCAGCTTTACCGGGCTCCCCACATCACAGCTGCAGATAAGGAAGAGACCCCAAGTGTATCAGGCATCTCCCAGCATCTGCTGGTTTGGACAGGATTGATCCCATGTGCAGAATTCTACAGTCAGCGCATTGCAGCAGAATTAAATAGGAATGAAGAGGATTCAGTAATATGGATATACTCCTAGTATATGTAGTGAGCTCTTTACAAAATACCTTGAAGGCGATTTAACTGAAACGTAGCGACAGTGGAAAACATCAAAGTCTTACTGAATCAATAGACTTATTTCCAATAATTATTACTTAAGAAAAGAAGAAATTTATAGAAAAAGCATGAAAGGACCTGGTTTCCTGGATAGATGCAAACTGTTTCTACCCCTGTGTCAACAAAAGAAATGTATTTGAATGCGGTCTCTACTTTTTAGCAAACCTAGTATCTGTAAATGAACCTATTCTGACTGATGTTTTGACCAAGGGTTAAAAATTCTAACCAAGTTTGGTTTTGAGATGGCCATCAAAACCAAGTGCATGTGTAGAAAGACCCAGCCATAGCTTCCTATACTGCCCGTCCTCCACGCCCCCGTAATGCTGAGGTCCACGTGCCTCCTGCCATATTGGGTATGCAGGTCTGAAACTGGGTCTGCCTTTGGTAAAACATCACTGTGATATGTGATAGCAAAATGGCTGATGGCATTTTACTCCTTTGAAATCTTGTTGCTTTTCTTCCTCCTAGACAATATCATCAAGAGGATATTTAATATTTTGAAATTTACCTGGGTCCTGTTTCTGGCAACAGTGGATAGTTTCACAACTTGGCTTAACTCCATTTCAAGGGAGCATATTGATATATCTACAGTTCTGAGGATTGAAAGATGCATGCTGACCAGAGAAATTAAAAAGGTAACACTGTTGTTATAATTCTTTTTGCTTCTTCCCACATTGTAAAGATTTCAAAAGTCAGTATCCAGAACTTCAAACAGGATAACACAAAATCTATAGTCTTTCAGACAGTCTTTATATAACCTCTTTGTTTTTCTGTATATTTCAATCTGTTCCATGCTCAGAATTAAAATAATCAGACACTACATGCGCATGCACGTATGTAGACACACACACAAACACGCACACACACGCACACACACACAGTCCTGGGACAGCGGCCAGTTTATTCGTTCTGTTCCCTCCCCTCACCTGTTTGCAGGTGCATAGACTCTGCTGTCTCACGGAGGATTATGTTGTTTAGTCTGGGAAATTTGGTCTGAAACTTCTCATAGGAACAACTAAGATATATGCAGAGCAACAAAATATAGTAACATATGGTTTATAGATAGCATTTAAAACTGATAGTTTCTGAAAAAGTGACTATCACGTAGCAAAATTATCTACATATGAGAAGGGATTTGGGTTTTTTTAAGTTTTTATCTTATTTTTATTGAGATATAATTGACATATAACATTATATTAGCTCTGGATATACAACATAATGATTCGATATTTGTATATATTGCAAAATGATCAGTTAGTCTGCTTAACATCATCCATCACCACATGCAGTTCCAATTTTTTTTTTTACAAACTTTCAAATATATAGAACAGTCACCATGCTCTGCATAACATTCCCTGGAGTGATGTATCTTATAACTGGAAGTTTGTGCCTTTGACTCCCCTCACCCATAACCAAGAAGGGATTTCTTGTTAGCCTTGCCCAGCGATACTGGGGGCCATTAATTCAATGAGTCAACACCAACGCCCACCTTGACTAGCTGTGTTTTAATCCTTGCTTAAGGAGCACGCGACAGCTGAGAGTTGTCGGGATTGAGGAACGTGCAGGAAAGTAAGAGCTGTCGCACTGTTTCCCCTCCTCAGGGCAATGTTCCCACTCGGGAGAGCATCCACATGTACTACCAGAACCACATCATGAACCTTTCCAGAGAGTCTGGACTGGACACCATTGACGACCATCCGGGCGCTGCTTCAGGTGCACAGACAGCCCACAGGATGGATAGCTTAGATTCACATGACAGTATCTCCAGGTATTTCACGTTCTGAACAATGGGTTTGCTTTTGACAAAGGTAAAAGAGGTGGGCTTCACCACTATGAGGAATGAATGTGTGAAATGAAAGTTAATCAAAAACTTAAACATGGATCCCCACCCTCTTTGGGCTACCTCCCTGTATACAATAAAGCAAAAGGAATACCATCCTCCCCTTGATTGAGCCAGACAAAATCAGGTATCAATAATAGACTATTAAATACTGGTATGAGGGGCACCTGGGTGGCTAGTCGGTTAAGCGTTCGACTTCAGCTCAGGTCATGATCTCATGGTTTGTGAGTTCGAGCCCCATATCAGGCTCTAAGCTGACAGCTCCAGAGTCTGAAGCCTGCTTTGGATTCTGTGTCTCTCTCACTCTCTGCCTTCCCCCACTTGTGCTCTCTCTCTCTCTCTCTCTTAAACATTAAAAAAAAAAAAATACTGGTATGACGCAGTGGCAAAGGCTAGAGATGTCCAAGCTGGAGGCAAGTAAGAATAAGCCTTCCCGATCACAAAATGACTGTGTCAAGGGCTGTGTCTTTAATTCCTTTGAAAACTGCTGCCCCATCGAGTATCTTCTATACTAGAATTTTCTATCATCTGTTGCTATCTTTGACCTTTTCCTTTCAGAATTGTTACTTTGTGGTTCATAATAAAAATTCAAGAAGTGATTCTGTCAGCTTCCATATTCCCTGGCCTGTGTCATCACATGCATTGTCTCACAACACGGACCCTCACCTGCCACGCACGGGCCAACGCTACTCACGGTATCTTTCCAAGACCCTACAAGATGCATACTCTTACCATCCCCATTTTCCAGAATACAAAGTTCACTTACAGAGAGGTTAAGTAACATACCCAAAGCCATACAGCTAGGAAGTATTTTAAAGCAGAGCTGGGATCCAAAACCATATGGTTCCACTCAGAGCCTGATCTCTCAACTGCCATGGTACACCGCCTCTCATGGCCTCTTTCTCCGCTCCAAGCCACCTTTGAGAACTGACCTTTCTTACTGCCTATCCCAGTAGAGACTCCCCATTCTCTGCTTCAGTATTCTAGACAGCTGCTGCTGATGGCACAGAGCTAGTTTCTGAGCTAGATCAGAAGTCCTGACATGGCTAGGATGATCAGCTAGGCTGGATGAATCACACCTTGCATATATCTTCATGGGTAAAGAACATGATCACTGAGGACATGTGTTGCTTTCATTAAACATGTTTAAAAGCACCTATTCCATGCCAGGTCCTGAGCTCAATTCTAACATAGACACATAAAGATAAGCCATCTCTAGGTAGTTTGAGTCTGGGAAGAAAGACCTACCCATAGGATTATCCATAGAATCCTGGGTTGGGATTCCTGTTGTGGTAAGGGTGGCAGACACGCCCCGCGTCCCTGCTGATTTAGAAGCTCTTAGAAAACCTTCAGTTCCACTTCATACGCCATGCAAGACACCAGAGGCTTAGTAGAAACTCTGCCCTCCTCAAATACTGACTATGTTAACATGAAATAGAGGAGGGAACTGAGACTATTTTATCGATACCACATCCAAAATATATAACGTCAAGTTGAAATTGCAACTTGAATGGGGAGAGATGGGTAAAAAAATGTTTTACCTTGAAGAGCTATGCTTAATTGTTGCTGGATTGCTGTATTTGAGCTCCACATACCTCTTCCTTTGCAACCCAATAACTACCTGTTAATACAGATCTATATATATTGGTATGGAAAGATATTCATTGCATTGAGTAAAAAGTCAGATTTTAAAATAGAATGTATGCTAAAACCTCATTTTTACTAGTTACAAAAATATAAGTATTTATGCATATATTGGTTTAAATGTGAAATTTGTACAGATAAAATTCTGCCTGGATATATCCCTTCCTGCCCCCCAAATAGGTATTGATTCTTCTAAAGTCCTTTGAGGGATAATAAAAGGCATTAGATTTTTCCTTTAATTTGGGAATAATCTTTGCTCATTTGTCAGTTCTAAAGAAACATAATATTTCAGCTATTGTAGGTTTTTGTGAGAAGAGACACTCAGGACAGAAACTCTTAAGAGTTTCAAAGTCAAAGGGTACCTGGGTGGCTCGGTCGGTTGAGCATCCAACTTCGGCTCAGGTCATGATCTCATGGCTTGTGAGTTAAGGCCTCTCGTCAGGCTCTGTGCTGACTGCTCACACAGGAATAAACATTTCTCTCTCTCTCAAGAATAAACATTAAATTTTTTTTTAATTAAAAAAAGTTTCAAGGTCAAAACATTTATTTGCTAATTGAGATCCTTTTCAAGATGCTTTTAATTTCTAGAATAAAATATTTGATTGTTAGAACAGTGGGCATGCTAATAAAATTTTCTCATTCTCTTTCTACCCAAGTATACACACATTTCTCAACCAGTAAATTCCAAAACCATTAGTATAGCAAAGTTACAACGTGAAAATTTAGTTTTCTTGTCCTTTGATTGGCAAGTGCTGACAGCGCCCCCTTGTGTGCCTTCCTGAAAGTGCCCCACAATCAGCATTTTTGAAAGTGGAGCTTCATTCTCTTTGGACAGACTCCGCTGAGACAAAAAATCATTATGGTTTCTATTTCATTTTCATTTTCTGCAAATTATAATAATTGGCCTGTTTGGAAGCTGCCAACTTTCTTAAATTTGTTCTTGTTGTAACAGTTTTCTGTTACAGTTTTTTGTTATAGGTAACTGATTTATTACCTATAAATCAGTAATTTAAACAGAATTATTTTCTCTTTGACTCATTTTGATGGGAAAACTGAAAATCTATTTTTGTCTACCTTCTACCCAGGCTCTTACATATCCCACGTTACTCTGTGGTAGCTATTCCCATAATAATAAATAAAGACTGCAGGGGGATGTGTACAAATATGTCCGCGGTGGGGCCAGGGGAGGCAAGGTTTGTTTGAAGGTAGTGAATATTCAAAATGCCGACAGATGCTACTTCCTTGTGGCAGGGGTGAATGAAGGAATGAAGGTCCCGGGGATCACTCCATTTCCAGATCCACCCACTCTATAACCCATTCATGACCAATCAACCGGTTTTCAAAAAAAGGAGGAAAATGGTAGGATGTTGTACATTTCCAGAATACATCTTAGTGAGTGAGTGAGTTATTATTACATACCATGTACAAATGTCCCGCTGCATTTGGCTTCAGAAGGTGCCACTCAGTGGTATAGACTGGGCCTGACAAAAACTGGTTTCCCTCATCTGCATTCCAGAATAAAAGTCTTCAGCCAGCTCTGGTTAACTGAACAGAGGGTCATGTTCATATTCAACTGTGATGATTTCCTCCCACACAGCAAAGAATAGACTTACATACACACAGAGTATATAACGTGGCTGTTTGCATCTGTTCTCCAAAAGAAACCATGTTGCCCATAATGGGACTTATAATATCTTTTTCAAATGAAGTTTATTTAACCTCTTCCCTTGCCTTGTTTCATAATCCAGAGGGGGCTGTTGTTGATGCTGTTGTTGTTACCTGGATCCCTTAGCTTGGCAAATAGAAAGGCGAATGGATGCAAAAACTTTCCCTCATTCATTTTCAATGACACTAATAGCAATTGGTAACATTATTTTTCACGAACCTCTTTTGAAATTTCATGGAGCTACATACTATCTCCCAAAGGGGAAAAGTACTCATAAATAATTTTCAAGGGTTTTACAGCCCTTCTGACCTGGCTTGAAAATAGCTGCTCAAGAACCAAACTCTAAATCAAACAAATCAAAGAGTATTAGAGAATGGATTGAAAACAAGTTATCCATAAAATAAACATATCTAATTCCTATATTAGTAACTTTTACCTGCATAATAATTGACAACATGCCCAATTAAGAAATTAACTTAATATTATAAATCACAACATAAGAGGAATAAGAAAAGAAGGAGGTTGATTAAAATAAAATCAAGTAACTACCTTTAAATCGCACCCAAGATTATAGATGTAAAACCTTACCCATGATTTAAAACCATGAGGTAGGAGTTATTTAAATCCATTCATTGCTTTTTAACAAAGACTGTCAAAATATCCCCCAAACTTAAAAATGATCAGTGAATAAATTTACTAGAAGAAGACAACTACTTTTAAAATTAGTTTCTGGGGTGTCTGGGTGGCTGAGTTGCTTAAACATCCGTCTTTTGATTTCGGCTCAGGTCATGATGCTAGGGTCGTGGGATCCAGCCCCATGTTGGGCTCTGAGCTGAGAGTGGAGATTCCTCTCTCTCTCTCTCTCTCTCTCTCTGCCTCTGTCCCTCTCCCCACTTGCTCTCTCTCTAAAATTTAAAAAACAAAAAAGTGAACTAAAATTAGTTCCTAATGTATTTTTTTACTTTTTATTTCAAGCTAAAGAAAGGAGAGGTGCGGTAGGGTTCATTATGTTGTTAATAAATGAGTTAACATACCTGCCCTTTTCTTAGTGGCTGGCCTCCCCTTTTAGTTTTTGCTTTAGGAAACTAGCCAATCTGCAGACAAAATTGGTCTACACTGAAGTCTGCTGGAAGCCATGCTGATTGCTAGGACGGCAGATATCTTCCCTAGAAGGGATTCCGAGTGGACGGTCACTCTGAGACACGTGTGTCCTTAGGCAGGGTCTAGCATCATCTCCCATGCTGCACATGGCCCCGCCCTCTGTGCAGAGGACTCAGCCTGGATGGAGCCGTCGCACCTGCCACACTCCTGCTCTGGCTTCCACGTCACCTGTTTTCACCTTTGGGCATACTGCAGATGGAATTGGGATGAAGACCTAACAAATGACTTTGTATTCCCTTGACTTATTGCAAAACTCATGATTTCCTTCAAAGCCAGATGTAAAATGGTGGCTTTGTGAAATCCGATATCACCTACCTTCCCAGAAAATAAATTATTTTAAATTGCTGCAAGAAACATTAGAAGATATTCTAAAGAGCATTCCTGGATACCAAAGGAGTGGTCATCCCTTGAAATGTGTCACCTAAAAGGCTGCTATGTGCCCCAGGTTGGCTCGAAGCCTGGGCTGATCAGTGAGGTGACAGCAACTGTCCCTTTAGGCTTTGTCATCTGGACCTGTTATCAGAAAACACCTAATCTTCCCTTTCACCTTTAAAACTGCCCTGGATTGGACAACAGAATGGTCACACTTCACATAACCAGACTGAGTGGGATGGTGTGGGGTCTGAGGGTCAGCCGCTGCGACAGTGGACCTAGGAATTAACAAGATGAATCAGACTTCAGGATTAGAACAGTGGTTCCTATGCAGAAAATCTGAGCAGGGCCACAGGGGAGGGCACACAGAGTCTTTTTGCCTGCAAACCCCTAAAAAGCTGTAAGGGTGCACCCCTAAAACCAGAAAATTAAATTCAAAGATCCATTCCCTCATCTTATAAATGAGAGAGAATAAATTGATAAATGTTATCAATTCTTTAAACTCAAAGTCAAAAATTTCTATTGGACAACTTTATCAAATAAGCAATAACATCTGTAGTTATTTTCATCATAATGAAACCTCTTCTGATTCTTTAAAAAAATAAATAAATAAATAAAGAGACCTCAGAGAGGAGAATGAATTTCTCTAAACTCCCATAGACCATTCATGTGAGTGTGGGGACTTGAACCCAGCCCTCCCTGCACTTGGCCAGTTCATTTCTACTTGATCTTGACCTCATCTCCTCACTGTGTAAAGGATTTGGTGACATCTAGAGGAGTTAGGGCCTTTTTAAAAACTCAGTCCCTATGGCCTTATTAGGGACCATTTGGTCGCCCCCTCACTCACCTCTGTCACTGCCCTGCATCTTGACCACACGTACACCATGTTCCATGCACCACAAGATGGCCCCATGGAGCACTCCTGGGCTTGTGCTACAGCTCTTGGAACCTGAAAAGCCCTTTAACTGGTTCCGAGAGTGAGTGGCTCAAATGTCCCTACTCCCTGAGCCCTGGACATTGTCACTTCCGGAATGGTTTCCATTGCTGCCTCACAGTGGCTGACTGAGCACATCTGGCTGTGCGGGCTGGGCACACAGTAGGCCTCAGTTGCTCACATGATGATGATGTTCACCCAGGGGATCAGCTGTCCAGTATCAATCACAAAGTCCTGCCTTCCTGGGTCAGCCAAGTCATTAGTGCTCAGGTTGGAAGATGCTTCATTCCGGTAGTCTCCTGCATAGGGTCTTTGGGGTGCCTGTCCCCCTTTGGGTTAAACTGTATGTCAGCACTGAAATTCTGCCCTCTATCTGCTTCTTCTCCTTCAACTGCTCATGCAGTCCTCAGGTCTGAATCAGCCAGCATTCCCTCCCCCCAGTGTTGCTCCGTGGGGTAATGAGAAATGAGGATTTTAGCCCATGGATTCTCACCCTGATAACATCTGCCAAGACCGAAAACGTGATCTTTTTTTAATGAAAAAATTCATTAGGCAAAATGAGAAGTTAACAGACAAAATGACCCTGCCATTGCTAGACTTCCTCTGTTGTTTTCTTTGTACCATTTTCTTTCTTTCTTTTTTTTTTCCTGATGTTGGTTTATATCTGGTTGCATATCAAACCAGCATCTCTTCCACACGCAAGGCATCTAGTTTGGCTTAACTGAATACCATTCAAAAAATGGGGTGGATAATTCAGTTTGTCGTGGTCATTTCTGAGCCTCCCTCCCTCTCTCATCTTGGAGACTGTTATGTTTGTTTTTTTTTAATGAAATGTTCTGTATAAACATTACACAAGCAGGTATTTCTGCTTAAGCCATTTGGTTACCAAATGCTTTCAATGAACTCAGGATTGGGAGCTCCAAATAAAACATATCTTCTGTAATTAAAAAGAAAAAAAAACCCTCAGCTACAAAGTTATGAAGTATGAATTCTGCTCTGCGAAAGAACTATTGGGACTTGTAATTATTCTGTTTCCCTGTCCCACCCAGAGAGTGACATTTCATGATTTATCGCCAGCCGATATATTTTTATAAAAACCTAGTACCGCTATGTTTTCTCGTTTGGCCAAACGGGTCCTTCCCCATCCTTGAGGCCCGCTGTGGTGCTCGTTGTCAGTAGTATCGGTGTCGTGTGTGATTTGCTGCATGGCCGTGTGTTGGTCAATTGATCCATGTGTAAACTGATGTACCACTGCTGTTTTAACACTGTGTCTCTGTAACTGTTTGCGCTGCTAGCTGCTACACTGAAGCAACCATGCTGTTCTCAAGGCAGTCTACCCTTGATGATTTAGATGGACCAGAAACTGTTCCTAAAACAAGTGAGCGTGCTCGACCTAGGCTTCGTAAAATGTTCAGCATGGATATGTCCTCCTCATCAGCTGACAGTGGCAGTTTAGCATCAAGGTGCTTAACTCGTGCATGCTTTTTTTCCATCATGTTATCACTTTTCCCCCTTCATGTCATTGCAAGTATAAGTTCTTATGATGTACGTTTGGTTCTATTTTTTTTATTTTTATTTTGAGAATTTGCATGACTAACCAAAAGCATAACCGCCGCTCATTCTGGGACATAACTGGTCACTCCCAGGACAGCATTCTATTAAACTAACCGCTCTTTGGTTTTTGTCTGTTAGGAGTTTCTTAAAAAGTCCTTATTATAAACATTGTCCTCCCTTTTGTAAGTATTTTCCAGTTCCCAGGAGTAAAGAAATAAGCATGCTTCCTCCTTGACTGAATGGGTCAGGAATGGTAGAAGACTTTTTCTCATAATTTCATCAAAAGAGATATGCAATGATAAAATAAAAATAAAAATCTGCCACATGGAGTTGTTTCTAGTGGATAAGACTAAATCTGTAAAAGTTAGAATATATTTTACCATTGGCTTTTGGAAAGAATATTATTCTGCAGTAGACTATATGAACTTTGCAGACTGTAACTTATTGCTGTGGGCTTGAGTTTTCTCATTAAGTCCTACCATAAGACAATGCTCATTTAGAAATGAAATTATTTACAGTCAGTCCCAATGCTCTTTTTGGAATTGCCTTTTTACATGGTCCACAGGGGCACGGAAACATCAGCTACATTGTGCTTCCCCTGACACCAGAAAAATAACCCGATCCAAAACAAATTGCAGTTTTGACCATGCAGAGTGGTAAATCAGAGGGGTGTTAACTTATTTTTGTTGGCAGCTGTGAATCTTAATACAGTGCTGCAGTATGCTGGAGCCTGGCACTGATGGCAATGCCTTGGCCGTTTGAGATGCCCTCTGGCAGGCACATGCTCTTCCATTGCACTTGGTTGAGTCCTGAAGGTACCAGGACTCGCTGACTCCTTTCAGGGCCAGACCTGATCCAAAACCATAAAGAACACGCTTGTAATTGGTTAGAGTCCAACTGGAGGTTAGACTTGATGTGGGGTTGGCTCCACTGCTCTGAAAATTGCCTGGGGTGATCAATTTCATGGCCTTCCTAGGAGGTAAGTCCTAGAAAAATATCCAGTTTGCTTTGGCATTCCAAGAGCTTTCTATGCGATGTCGGTACCGAAGGCCAAGGTCCTGGGAACATAAACACACAAGTGGGCACCAAGGGCTCACACAAATGTTCCTCAGTCTTGGGATGTCATGAATGGATCTGCCAAGGCCTATTCATCTGTCCACCCATCCATCCATCCACTCACTTACTGACATATCTACTAGCGTCTATGGCAAGAAAAGTGGCTACAACCTGTATATTTAAGAGTCTCCGTGTTTATGGACCCGAGCTGCTCACTATATACGGTTCAGATAATAGTACAATTTCAGAGTCTAACATAGTATGGTCCTCTATCCACCTGATTCCACATCTCCAGAACATNGTACTCCACCGAGGACGGGGACGTGGAGGCCCCTCCGTCCTACAGCAAGGCGGTCAGCTTCGAGCGCCTGTCCTTCGGCTCGCGGGACGACTCTGCAGGCCAGAGCCACATGGCCGTGAGCCCCGACGAGAGCCGCTCGGACAGGCTCGAGTCCAGCATCTTACCGCCCCTGACTCACGAGCTGACGGCCAGCGAGCTGCTGCTGAACAAGTAAGAGCACTATCTATGATAGACACTTGTGCACACATTTCTTTCTCCAGTAGGCTGTTAGGTTGACTCCACCAGAAATGTGGTGACATTGGGGGGAGCGGGGGCCGGGGGGGGGATCATACAAAGTGGAAGTCAGTGATTTGGAGAAATGAAGAGAGTGTATTATCATGTCTATTTTAACAGGATGTTCCATGATGATGAACTGGAAGAGTCGGAAAAATTCTACGTTGGCCAGCCTCGGTTCCTGCTGTTGTTCTATGCCATGTACAACACTCTGGTGGCCCGCTCAGAAATGGTGTGCTATTTTGTGATCATCCTCAACCACATGGTCTCTGCCTCCATGATCACCCTTGTGCTTCCCATTCTGATCTTCCTCTGGGCCATGCTGTCTGTCCCCAGGCCCAGCAGACGATTCTGGATGATGGCCATTGTCTACACAGAGGTGAGCCTTGAGTGGGAATTGATAATAAATTGATTCTGGCATTCGCTCTAGGCAGGCCAGCCCTGTCTTCCAGACAGTTTCACACAGGACATTCAAGTAAATGGATGTTCTTAGATAGGCAAATGACTATTAACTAACAGTTATTTAGTGCTTGCAATTGTATCTTTTCCCATGTCACAGCTCACACAAGATAGGTGCTAATATCATTATATTTAACATATAAAGGAAACAGCTTTAGTGGGATTAAATAATTGACCCAGGTTACCCAACTGACAGGTGATGGGGTAGGCTTTTGAAATCTGGTCATCGGTCCTATGATATTAACTACTGAAATAATGTGTTATTTATGCAGAAATTAGTGTCTAGTGCCAGTGGATGTCCAGTGAATGGATGCTGAATTAAACAATACAGTAAGCAATTTGAATATAGTTTGATACAACATGCATATTTCCCATTTTTAAGCCTAAAAGCCAGTTCCCACACACAAAAACACAAAGTCATATAAGGCCCTACCTAAAAATCTGAATAACACAAGTATAAATTACGGGACAGGAGATGCTCTTCCCAAGTATATGAACCTATTTTTCTATCCTTCCCCGTTAAATATGTAGAAGATCACAAATTCCCATGACAACAATAAAACTGGGAATGAAAAGGGAGGCACAATAGACTTTGTGCCTTGGGTTATTGTAGTTCTTTGTGTTCTGGGATCTTTGAAGAAGGCTAATTTTCTTACCTGGCTCATAAAGGAAAGTTTTCACTAACAATGTTACTGTAATCGCTTCCTAAAGGATAGAACTAATGATGGCTGTACATTGAAATTTTAGAGATTTTGTAGGTTTACAGGTAATTCAACAGTAAAATAAAACAAAGCTTTTATCAAAGCATCTCAAAAATATCAGTGGAAAGTATCGTGTATCTTATTTCCATAGTAATTATTTAAATATTTTTAAATACTTATAAAAGATGGAAAGCCAAAGACCTATCTATCACTCTAAGTAGCCTGTCCATCACAATCTTGCCAAAATAATCATTTTTAAGTATTACTTCCATTACAAAATCTTTGCATTCCAAGACATAAATAACCCCCCTCTTTGGGGAGTGGGTCCATTCTCTGTACCACCTTTGTAACAGAGGTGAGGGAGTTTCTAACCTAGAAGTGAAGGAAGAGCAGGTATTAAATTTAGAGAAGGGAACAAGAGCTACTTATCTGTTATTTCATCATAAAACAAAATCTTCTTAGTGAAATTGGGGTTCCCCATTTTCTCTGTCACACCAAAAGTGAGAAAATGGAAGATTAAGTTGATGTTAATTCACTCTACAAGTTAGACTATGTGCTGAAACCCAGAAACTATGCCAGGCACAAGAAAAGGGCAATAAATTTAATTTTAAAAAGTTGTCTCTGGGGGCGCCTGGGTGGCTTAGTCGGTTAAGCATCCAACTTTCGCTTAGGTCACGATTTTGCAGTCGTGGGTTCGAGCCCCACGTCGGGCTCTGTGCTGACAGTCAGCTCGGAGCCTGGAGCCTGTTTCAGTCTGTGACTCCCTCTCTCTCTGACCCTCCCCTGCTCACGCTGTCTCTCTCTCTCTCTCTCCTAGAAATAAATAAAAAAACATTTAAAAAGAAAAAAAGTTGTCTCTGTTTCTCTATGGCTCACAAAGCAATATGGCAGACAGATATGATGTAAACAAAGAATTGCCATACAATAAAACCGCATTAGAGAGCGTACAAGAAAGATGGATACTGTGTCTATGCCTCATGCAGCCTGGTGGCATGGAGAGAGGCCATCATAGCATCTTCTCAGTGGAAGACGACTTAGAACTGATTCTTAAGGGATGAGTGTAAGGTCATCAAAAGACAAAAAACAAAGGGAACAAGCAAGGCATAGACACTCTGGCATGTGCCAAGAATGACAGGTGGCTTGTCATGGCTGGGAGGCAGGCCATGAGTGGACAACACAGTTGTAGGCTCTTGGGAATGTCAACAGGGTGTCTGCTCAGGACTTTCTTTCTCCCCTTGGTATGCAAGTATTTGAACAGAGGCATGACTCAGTCACGCTTGTCTCTAGCAAGTGGTTACACAAAATGGAAGTCGAGGCATTGGAGACCAGCTAGGAAACTATTTTAACTGTCTGGGTGAGAAGTCATAGGATGTGAACTGACCCAATGGCGATAAGCCTGAAGATGAATGGGGTAAATGAAAAGTGTTAGTAAGTGACCAAAACGGGTTGGGGTGTGAGTGAGAAGGAAGGAGGCAAAGATGATCTTCAGGTGTCTGCTCTGGCATCTCTGTATGTGGCAGTGCCGCTCAGCACGATAAGAAACACAGGACTGTTCTTTGCAGAAGCTTGGCTATAAGAAGGAGAGAGACAGGAAGAGAAGTGAAGTGAGACTCTAGGTCAAAAGAGGACTTTGAAAAATATGTTTTATGGATGAATTGCATGAATTGCAATTAACCCCTGGTGACACTGCTGTTAGAGGGATGTTTAAATGAGGTCTGTTTTCTCATGTGTCTTTGTCACAGACCACTTCTCTACAACATTTATACCCTGAACTAGTCACAACTGGCAAGTTTTTATTTTATTTCCTTTCATTTCTTCTTGAGAAGAAATTCCATAGAGCAATAAAATGGTGAGAACAGGGGCACCTGGGTGGCTCAGTTAGTTGTCTGACTTCAGCTTAGGTCATGATCTCGTGGTTCGTGGGTTTGAGCCCCGCATCAGACCCTGCTGACAGCTCAGAGCCTGGAGCCTGCTTCTGAATCTGTGTCTCCCTCTCTTTCTCTACCCCTCCCCTGCTCATGCTCTGTCTCTCTCTCTGTCTCTCTCTCAAAAAATAAATAAATAAAACATTAGAAAAAAAATTTTAATGTTGAGAACAAAGATCAGAGGAAAGTGAAAATAGGGATCAAAACTGCCTGCGATGCTCAGGGAGATTGCAAATTAAAGCAATATGTAAAATAAAGAGTTCTTTTTGTTCAGGTCTGTCCTCACTCCCATATTTTAATAGCTGAATAATTATATAAATGCCTTGTTAAATCAGTATAAATTAGCCAACTCCTCAAAAATAGAAAAAAAAATCATAAGTAGGGGTTGTGAGTAACCTGACCGGCTCTGATGCACCTGCAGTCAGGGGGCACTGGCGGGAGTAAGATTTTGTTCTTGGTCTAAAGTCCATGTGAGAGTGATCATGTTATTATTCCACATCATTGTGTGTGATCTTATCATCAAAACTGTGAAATGATCTTTTTCTTAGTTTTTATGTCACTATTTTTCATATAGAACCATTCTTCAAAGGTATAATTTTTTTTTAATTTCCATCATCTGCATGTAGGTGGCAATTGTGGTCAAGTATTTCTTCCAATTTGGGTTCTTTCCCTGGAACAAGAACGTGGAATTGAACAAAGATAAACCTTTTCACCCACCTAATATCATAGGAGTGGAAAAGAAAGAAGGTTATGTCCTCTATGATCTCATTCAGCTCCTGGCTCTTTTCTTCCACCGGTCAATTTTGAAGGTACTGCACATTAACACAACTCATGTTGATAAGCGTAGCCCCCATGATATTCCTGGAGAAACCAAACATTAAGATTGGTGACGAGGCCAGAGGGCCAATGAGTGACATCTACTTTCTTGTTCTTTGAGGTCCTGGGGAATAAATGCATAGCCTGGCAGTCTGGGCACTCAGGAGGCATTGGGCCACTGGGGAGCTTCGAGAAATAGCAGCAAGGTCATTGTAGGGTGGATTTGCTGTCCAGGTAACATCTGGCACCAGCAAGATCCCTGGTTTTTCTCAGCCTCTTCTGCTGTCCTTTCTTCTATGTGTCCTACTAGCCCCTTTTGCCCAATTCTTTGAAGCAAAATGCAGGCTTTACAGAGTGCATCACAATCTCTGTCTCATATGTGGGCCAACACTTTTTGAGTAAAGTATTTGCAGCTCTGTTCCTGACCCAGCCATGGGTGATGCAAGGATTCACAGCTTACTGTGTATGTTCAGCGTGAGACAACATCCTTATTCAAGTATAGATATTTGGTGAACATGGGGCGGTGGGGCTAAATTCACCCACTGATATTTAAAATGCTACTTGTAAGCACAGAGAAATATGTTCTAGAAAGTGCTTTCACTCAGGAACCAGTCAAATGATTATAAATTCACCTTTACTCCATCTGCCAAACATTATCTGCGTCCATATCAATTAGTTAGCCAAACTCATGCCATCTACACCAATCCATCACACTCTACTGGGACCATCATAAACATCTAGATGATAAGCTAGATAAAAACCAAGTCTCTTGGTTTGCTAGTCCTTTTTCTGCTCTACTGCAGAATGAATGACAAAAAACTGTAATATATTTAAAGTATATACATTATGGTAATATGTTTTATGTAGACACAGTAGAAGGATCCCAACCATGGAGTTCATTAGTACCCATCACCTCCCATATGTATCCATTTTCTTTTTCATTATTTTTCTTCCTCCCTTCCTCCTTCCCCCTCCCACCTACCTACCTTCCTTCCTTGCTTCCTTCCTTGCTTCCTTCCTTCCTTCCTTCCTTCTTCTTTCCTTCCTCTTTCTTTCTTTCTTTCTTTCTTTCTTTCTTTCTTTCTTTCTTTCCTTCTTTCCTTTCTTTCTTTCTTTTTTTGTGAGAACATTTAAATTCAAACTCTCTAGCAAACGTTAGTTATATAATACAGCATCACCAAACATGGTCACTGTATTTCATATTTGGCTTTCTAATCGTGGGGGATGTGATACTACCTCACCTGAAGTGGCTGTCTGAGTTGTCCCGTATGCTTTCTCAGTGCCACGGCTTATGGGATGAAGACGACATCACCGATAGTGGCACAGACAAGGAAGAATCAGATGATGAGCTCTCCCTCAGTCGTGGCAGAAGAGCCTCCTCTGATTCTCTGAAATCCATCAACCTGGCCGCGTCAGCGGAGTCGGTGCACGTGACCTTCCCAGAGCAGCCCATGGCCATCCGGAGGAAGCGATCGGGCAGCAGCTCCCAGATATCCCCCAGATCCAGCTTTTCTTCCAATAGGTCCAAAAGAGGTATCTGTCACATAGCTGGAAAAACTCTGAGTTGTCTGGTTGTTCTGTACCAGTGGATCTGGGTCTTGGACAGGGCGTTTACTGGGTGTTATCAAGGAGACAGATGTGCTGATGTGAGAAGAAAGTGCTTTGAAATCAGACAGACCCGAGTTCAGTTCGTAGCTCAACTGTGTGACCTGGGGCAGCCATATCATTCTTCAAAACGTCTGATTCCTCCCCAGCACAAGGATTTCAGGTCATTGTGAAAAGTGGCCAGCACACTGCCTCATATAGTAAGTGCTGGGCACGTGCTAGTTTTTAAGTCATATCCAGAGATATGAGATATTTCAGGGTGTGTCCAGAATGCTATAAATCACAATTTATTTTTAAAATATTTATAGATTTAGTCAGTGGGAACTTTTAGCAAAACCACCTATTTATTCCCTAAGCTAGTTAATTTCTTAATAAAATAGTGGAGTAGCAGCAGCAGATAGATTAGCCCTACAGTTTCCACTCTTGGAGAAATTGGGTTTTTGTATTTATAGTGCTCCTGCATGAAGTTTTTGAAACACCTGTGTATTCATCTTCAGAATACACTTTTCAGGCAGACAGTGTTTCATCTGGACATGAAAAAGGCATGGGGCACGGACCCAGTCTGGAAAACCCACAACCTGGGACCCCATTTAGCACTATAAAAACTGTTCTTCCAATCTATTTCTTCCTGGAATAAAAACCATATAACAGGGTTCCTGGGTGACTTACTCCAACTCATGATTTTGGTTCAGGCCATGATCTCCAACCTTGAGGGTTTGAGCCCCACGTCAGGCTCTGCACTGACAGTGTGGAGCCTGCTCAGGATTCTCTCTCTCCCTCTTTCTCTGCCCCACTCCTGCTGGAGCTCTCTCTCTCTCCAAAATAAATAAATAAACTTAAAAAAATAAAAGATCACATAACAACCCCAGAAGGAGCCAGTGTTCGGTGTAGAAGCCCAAATACATTTCACTGTGGAGGCAGAGTTGAAACTGCAAATTGCAAATCCTCAGTCACTATTCTTAAAGGCATAGTGTATAGTAACCCTCGAAATCTGCTCAAGCCATCCTCTGCTGTGTGGGTTCCAGGGACTTCTGTGATGTTTCTGTCAACAAGCCCATAACTCAGCACATCTTGTTGTTGTTGTTGTTGTTTTCCTGTCTCTAGGCAGCACAAGCACCCGAAACAGCAGTCAAAAAGGAAGCAGTGTTTTGAGCATCAAGCAGAAAAGCAAAAGGGAACTTTATATGGAAAAGCTTCAAGAACATTTAATCAAAGCAAAAGCATTTACCATAAAGAAGTAAGTGCACGAAGACACATGGGTGGCAT
This sequence comes from Crocuta crocuta, assembly GCF_008692635.1. NCBI lineage: Eukaryota > Metazoa > Chordata > Mammalia > Carnivora > Hyaenidae > Crocuta > Crocuta crocuta. Next base: position 2,777,743 of record NW_027532249.1, read on the forward strand.
GTTTTATTTTAGGGCCAGGGAGCTGGTATCAATTATTTCATATAAACCAGGGGTGCATAACAGAAAAGTTACCTCACATATCGCAAACATCATCTGCTTAAGGCAGAAGAAAATGACCCATTAGTGTATTGTTCTTAATGGAGATGTAATTGATGTATAAATTATGTTAAGTTCCGGCATACAACATAATGATTCGATAGATGTATATGTTGTGGAATGATCACAATAGTCTAGTTAACATTTGTCACCACATATAGTCACAAGTTTTTTCTTATAATGAGAACTTTTAAGATTTACTGTCCTAGCAGCTTTGAAATGTCAAGTCCACAGGGTGCCTGGGTGGCTCAGTCAGTTAAGTGTCCAACTCTTGGTTTCGGCTCAGGTCATGATCTCACGGTTCATGAATTGGAGCCCCACATCAGACTCTGTGCTGACAGCACAGAGCCTGCCTGGGATTCTCTCTCTCCCTGTCACTTTGCCCCTCCTCTGCTCTCTCTGTCTCTCAAAATAAGTAAACCTAAAAAAAGGTTTTTTTTACTTAAATGTAAAGTACAGGATTATTAACTGCAGTCACCATGCTGTGACTAACTTACTTTATAACTGGAAATTTGTATGTTTTGACCTCATTCACCATTTTGCCCAATGCTCACTCCTGGCAATCACCAGTTTGTTCTCTCTATCAATGAGTATGGGTTTTTCATTTTGATTTTTTTTAGATTCCATGTATTAGTGAGATCGTATGTNATATATATATATATATACACACACACATATATATATACACATATATATATACACACATATATATATTCATCTCAATAATATATATACTTCATTATATGCCACTGTATACATGCACACACATGTGCACATGCACACACATACACACACTTTTTTATCCATTCATCTATTGATGGACACTTGGGTTCCAGGTCTTGGCTACTATAAATAATGCTGCACTGAACCTGGCATACAGAGATCGTTTAGAGTTAGTGTTTTCATTTCCTTCAGATAAATACCCAGAAGTAGAATTGCTGTATCATATTGGAGTTCCATTTTTAATTTTGAATTAAACAATAACTCATACTGTTTTCCATTTTGACTTCACCAACTTGCCAACTTCAGCAGTGCATAAGGGTTCCCTTCTCTCCACATCCTCACCAACACCTGTTATTTTTTTTTGGTCTTTTTGTGTGAGGTGATGTATTTTTTTAAAAATCAGTTTTCAGTGTGATTCATTTTTATGCCCATTACACTTATAAACACAGTTTCCTATTTGAATAGAATAAATAATTTCAAGGATTCTCAGTATGTATTTCCAAGCATCATCATGCTGAATTCCCCTAGACAGAGAGGTGTATGATGTCACAGTTGGAAGGGACTCAGAGAAATACTCTCATCCTGGAGAGGGGAAACTGAGGTCCAATATCACACAGCTTGTCTCCAGCAAAATGCACTAGTCCTTCCCCCAAGTGCCAGGGATCTTGACAGGCAGCAGACGAGCAATGGGAATGGAAGAGGTTCAGCAGGGCTGGCCCTGAATGTGGCCTCTGAGACCAGGAGGGCCATCCAACCTGAACATGGCCTTGAATTGAAGGCAGGACCCAGAAAACAGGGAAGACAGAGCAGAGGCTGGACAGAACAGGGTGCAGTCAAAAGCCCAGGGCACTACCTGGGAACCAGGAGGGGCACAGGACCCAAAAAGGGGAGGTGCAGGGGTTACCTAATGTATACTGGGTGCTCAGGTTGGGCTCCAGGTCTAAGCACCATTATGTATTCCCATCTAATTCTCACCCCAGCCCTGTGTCTCAGATTTCTTTCTTACCCAAGTTTTATAGTAGATGAAATAAAAACACAGAGAACTAAGTAGCATGCTCAGGGGCTCACAGTCAGGGAGTAATTGAATCAGGTGACAAACCCAGCACCTCATTTCTGGGGCTTTAGGCCCCTCTGTTCTGCTTCTCACAACAGAAGAGGTCCGGGGTCTCATCAGCACAAGGAGCCATAGTGCCTTCCTTGGCAATGAATGTCTACACTCGCTGTTAGAACAGGAACCACTCCCACCAGACTCTGCGGAAGCTGAAGAGGGAGGTGTAACCTGCTTGTGGAGAGGGATTCAGAGGAATGGAATCATGGAAATATCTGGTCATCCCTCCCATCCTGCCCCTCCTGAATCAAGTGCTGAGGGTCTCTGTTTTGCAGGACTCTGCAAATATATGTGCCCATCAGACAGTTCTTCTACAACCTCATCCACCCAGACTACAGTGCTGTGACCGACGTATATGTGCTCATGTTCCTGGCTGACACTGTTGACTTTGTCATCATCGTCTTTGGCTTCTGGGCCTTTGGGGTAGGTTGGGGCGGTGGGGGGTGGGGGAGGCAAAGGCCACCACACTTCTAATGAGTAAGGCTGATACTGTTCCTGTGAAGTGCCGCTTGTCCCTGAACCTGTTGTTTTCTTCCCAGAAACACTCAGCAGCGGCAGACATCACCTCTTCGCTGTCAGAGGACCAGGTTCCTGGGCCGTTTTTGGTGATGGTCCTAATTCAGTTTGGAACCATGGTGGTGGACCGAGCGCTATACCTCAGGAAGACTGTACTGGGAAAGGTCATTTTCCAGGTCATTCTTGTGTTTGGAATTCACTTCTGGATGTTCTTCATCTTGCCTGGTGTGACTGAGAGGTAAGGTGGAAGCTGGAGGCACACACCCGCTTTAATGCAAATATATCCCAGAAGGTTATCATCCCGTATGCATCGCCAGAACAAAATCACCAGGTACAGGCAGAGGCACAGCAGAACAGCACCATGGGTTGGAAAAGTTAGAGCTCATCATCAATATTAAATTCAGTGTGGCTCCAAAACGTGAACTGATTCCTCAAACGCAGTTTCATTGTGTGTTCATAGGCATTCATAGCAATCAGGTTTTTCGGGATGGGAGAAGTGGCAACCTTGGCCATGAGAAAACTGGAGGCTGTCCATTGTGATTGTCTCTACGTCTAAGTAGACAGAGATGAACTGCAGCGTGGTCTTACGGCCGCTGTTAAGGGAATGAGAGGCTCTCAGACTGTGTCCTATGAGAAATGGATGAAACAAAATGGAGACTGTTTAGTAGAAAAAAATACAGAGGGCAATGACCAGCAGATAAGAGTAGCGTCTGCCACATAGAGTACTTGTGAGGGTTGTACGTGACAGTATTTGGAAGGCGCCTGGCATGGTCTCAGCACGTGGGGAGGGGGTGGAAGCATGTGGCCCCATGACGCCATGATGCTGCTGTTGCTGTTAATATAGCTAATTGCTGCTTGTTAAAATGGCCTGGATATGGGGTGGGAGGTGGTGGGGGACATGTAAAAAGAGCAGCCTAAAGTCCAGTGGGGAAAGGGCTGGTGAGATCCTTGGAGGTGGCTGTCTGCTGCCTTTCCCTCTGTCTCCTTGAGCTCTAAGCTCCAGTCATATTGAGGGCACCATGTCCTCCTGCACCTCAGAGGACCTTATTCATTACCCTTCTCTCCTGCCTCCAACCCACTCTTCCTCCTCAACCTTTAGGTTTCCCAGGTTGCCTCTACCTGAAACAGTACTTGGGACCAAGCTGGTACTTAACACATGAACAAATGAATGAAAGAAAAACAAGGGAGACTGCTATAAATAGGAGATTATGGGAGCAAAGGGTCAACAGAACGGGACATGGAAGCACCCATATAATGTAATAGGAATGATCTTTTTAGCGAACACGTCATCAAAAGTCTTCATATTTTACAATAAGCTGATCTTTTTATCATACGTCAAGGGTCATTCCTGGCCAAGCCTTGTGAATAACATGGCAATCCAGCTGGCTACTACCATTATCTGAAGGGTGACTAGAAAGCAATGAAAATTGCTCTCACTTGTGTGGTTCCTAACTTGACTCAAGTGGCGTTCCTAACAAGGAAATTCAACTCTCTTCTGACACTGCTGCAGCCACATGTCTACTGTCACCTGAATGGTTAGGCTGTGACCTTTTGATTTTGGTGGCAATGCAAATATTTTAAAAGGAAAAATGGAATTAGGATATTTCCCATGAGTCTGAAGTAGAACTAAGTAAATAAAGAATTGTTACCCAGAAAACTATCAACAGCCAAATAAGTCCTTCACATCATACTGCATATGGGGAGAGTAAACATATCTCAGCTGATAAAAATAATTCAGACTCAGGCAAGCTTCTTGTTGAAATACTGGTTTGTTGTACTGGTTTGTAAGAACATTGTGGATCTTATTTGTTGGTCTTTAAAGTAAAATAAATTTTCTCTCTAAATAATTCTATATACATATCAACGCAGAGAAATAAACCACATTCAACACCCATGGTAGTCAGATGATGAATGTGGATTATTTCCATGACATTTAAATGCATCAGTGGGCATTCTCTACCAGACTTCCTGAAACTCTTAATTTCATAGATGAAAGAGGCCTTTAAAAAAACTTTCTAGACCTGCTGATTTCACGGATTAAAATAGGTAAAACCCATACAGAAGAGTGATGTCTCCAAAGTCACTCAGCTGGCTCGTGGTTAAGACCAGATCCCAATCACAGACCTCTTGACCCTACTTTATGCTACACCCCACCTCCTATGGGAAGCATCCTGTGCTCACTTCCAAGCATATTTCGTGAAATAATCCAGCCTACATTTCATTGCGCAGTTGTGAAAGGGATTTTATTTTTCCATCCCCAGAACAGAGCTCCAGAGCATGGATCTTACCATGTCCTGATAGAAGAGTTCATAGAGACTGATGTTTCCAGAAATATGGCAATAGAGAAGCCATGGAGAATCCTTCAGCAGGATCAAATTACCAAGTAGTTGGGTTATTCCTGCTGGTATGAGTTTCCAACTGATGCTGTAGCAAATTGCCACAAACTTAGGGCTTAAAGCAAAATTAATTTATCATCTTACAGTTGTGTGGGTCAGGCGTCTGACACAGGACTTGCTGGACTAAAATCAAGGTGTAGGCAGGGCCACATTCCATTCTAAAGGCTCTAGGGGAGAATCCCTTTCCTTGCCTTTTCCCACTTCTTGAGGTACTAGCCTTCCTTGGCCGGTGGCCCCGCCTCAGTCTTCAAAGCCATCATCAGTGAGTGGAGTCCTCTTTTCATTACATCACCCTGTCCCTGCCTCTACCACCATGGTTCCCTCTCACCACAGCTGAGAAAGATTTCTCTCTTTAAAGGCTCATTGATTAGATTCAGCCCACCTGGGTAACCTAGGTTTATCTCCCTACTTCAAGGTCTTTAACCTAATCTCAACTGTAAAGCCTTCTTTGCCATGAAAGGTAATATATTCACAGGTTTTGGGGATTAAGCAACAATGCCTTGCAAACCAAATAGAGCTGGAATGTTTGTAGTAATGACTGACTTAATGAAAACTTCGTTTGGGACTTACAATAGTGCACATTCAATTCAAAGCTCATTTATTGAGTACCTGCTATGTCCAAGGCAGTAGACCAAGTGAAAAGGGGCATGACCCCAAAGTGAATAAAGCAGGGACCTATCCCCATGCAAAGGGCCACATGATGGGCTTCCAGAGATTGAGGCACTATGATAAACACTAAAACTATAGCCACAGCTGTATACCTAAGACTAATATAATCTCAATTTTTTAAACGATAAAAACTTTCAAAGATATTGAAAAATTCCATCACCCAAAAAACCTCCTATGCCCTTTTCTAATGGAGGCTTATCCCTCACCTCTAGCTTCTCGTATATCCATTTTCTGTCCCTACAAATTTGCCTTTCTCAGAATGTCATTCAAATGGACCCCACACCCTATGGCTTTTAAGGCTGTCTTTTTTCACTTGGCATAATGCATTTGACATTCATCCATGTTGTTGCATGTATCAGTACTTAATTATTTTTTGTTGGTCAGTAGTGTTCTATCATGTAAATGTTCCAAAGAGTGTTTAAATGTACAAAAGTTGAAGGACATTGGGGTTGTTTATATTTCTTTGGCAATTACAAATAAAGCTGCTATAAACATTACCCCCCCCCAAAAAAAAAGGCCACAGAGATAATTTCTGTCTCATTTGATCTCACTTCTGAGCCTCACCTAATGGTCATTCTCAGTGCAATGGATTACCCTATCTTTATTTTTGGATATTTAATTCAAGATATATTAGTTTTGGTGAGTCTTGAGTCTTGATTACCAGCATGTCAGTGACAATATAATTTCATGTCATTTCAAGCCATGCTGCCATCACTTGTTAACCTCCCAAATTCATTTCTTCTCCTTCAGATATTGTTGCTGAAAATTTAATTCATTATTGTGCAAAAGAAAACACTCATTAATAGTTATGTTATCTAAATCCTTTTCAAAACAGGAAAAGAATAAGAGAAGGAAGAGATTAGGAGTTTATACAGAAAAAAAATTCTGGCTACCAGTTATCATATTGAGCATCAGGAAGCTCCAATATTTTGAATAATTAATCTCATAAATGACTTTTCCTATGTGTACGCACATGATTTATTTAGTCCACAAACTTTCAGTGGTTGCCTGTAGTCTACAAAGTACTGTGTGGCTGGTGCTGTGGGGGACAGAGAGATGAGTAAGGCATGACTCCAGCCACTAGTAATAAAACATGGAGAGGCCACCAAAAGAAAAGTTCTTCTATTGTGGAACAGCCTTAATGTTTCTATTAGATGTAACAGGATTACTTTAGGAACTACCAATTGTTACTTATTCCAAGTTGATTCACCTTAAGGTTTAAGGAAGGGAAATTATTTATTTTTTTCAGTTTTTATTTAAATTCCAGTTACATAACATAACATACAGTGTAATATTAGTTTCAAATGTACAATTTGGTGATTTCAAAACTTACATACAATACCCGGTGCTCATCACAACATGGGTTGGTCCTTTTATAAGGGATAGAAGACAACACAGTTGTATATCTTTGATTATAACTTTGATAGATACAGAATTTTTCCTCATGCAGTTTTCATGTAAATTATTTCTAAAATCCAAGGACGTTTCCGTGGAAAGCTAAAAGAATGTTCTTTCTTACTACTACACCGATAGAGACAGTCCCTGGAAAGGGAGAGGGAAAGAATAGTTGATATGGGCTGTCTGTAAAGTTCTGTCAAGTGCTAGATCATGGTCAAATATATGTAATACATTAGGACCTGAAATGCCAAAGCTGGTTTCTCTACAGTGAAGACACTTAATATGCAATACTTTTGCAATTTGTACTTGTTGAGATCTACTTAGAGGTCCCTAGGTCCCTGAGACACACAGGCCCACGCATTCCTGGCTGGTTCTCAGACCTGGTCAACAAAATAGCTATTTTCAGTTAAAAAATAACACACTTTTTCTTCTAATGTCAAAATTAAAAGTTAATAAGACAAATCTAAAACATAACATAAAGAGGAATACACTGCATGTGTAAAAATACTTAACTATTGCTCTTAATTTTAAACACAGGGAAGATGATAGCTACATCTTGGCAAGTCAAAAGTCTTATTTTTTATTTTCTTTTAAAAATGTACTAAATGTTTAAGCCTCTTGCAGAACTCTGCATTTATCCAAAGTTAAAAATGGTCCTATAGCTCACCTTTCTTTGAAAAGATGTTCCAGAGTTTTTTCTATTGTGAAATTTAGTTCCAAGTGTTCCCTCAAACTTATGCCAGCATTTATGCACTGTATAACACGATGGGTCTCTTCATTAATTATTCACCAGGAGAAGGGACTACCATTTCGATGGCTGAAGACATCATTAGAGAAAAGAATGTTAGATCATGGAATCATAGCTTTTCAGAGGTAGGGAAAATCTTCAAAGGAAGACATAGACACCTGGAGCATGATGGCTTGAGGAACAAATGCTATAGGTTGTAAACACAACTGGAACCCAAATCAGGGTGTTGAAACTTTCTTAAACCATGACCTGCCTTTATAGAAGAATAGCAAAAAGGTGGGGAGGGAATGCATTTCTCAGGATACTTCCTCCTACATCTTCCAAATTACAGGTACTTTGAAGTGAAAAACAATGCATTTTTTGATGAACTTTAATTTGGATCACAGTAGCAGCCTCTTTCACATTGTAAGTAAATGCTAATTAGTAAATTCACTTCAAAATAAATTAGTTTATTCCTGGCCTATACAACTGAATTATGCACTAATATATTGGAGGCACCATTTGTAGAATTTTTTTTTAATTATTAGGCTTTCTTACCCTATGTTTTGCCTTTGATGTGATCCACTATGTACAGAGAATTCCTTACAATTGACCAAATTGGCTCTGAGTGCCAGAGCGGCAATTCGACTTTTTTTTTTTTTTTAATCTTAAACTGGTATCCTCTTGTACCAGAAGAATATTCCATTATTTCACTTTTCTGTTTTTGCACTTTAGGAAATTCAGCCAGAACCTGGTTGCTCAGCTTTGGTACTTTGTGAAATGTGTTTACTTCGGGTTGTCTGCCTACCAAATCCGTTGTGGCTACCCAACGCGAGTCCTTGGAAACTTCCTCACCAAGAGCTACAATTATGTCAACCTCTTCTTGTTTCAAGGGTAAGGAAGGACACTGTGTTGTCACAGTCACCTACAGAGGGGAGGCTGTCAATAGAAAGGCATTTTGTTTCCTCGGGAAAAAACAGGAAGATAAAAAAAAAGCTGAAGTGGCAAAACAGATCATCACAGAACTCTTCTGTTTGGTAAAAGACAGATATGCCTCTTGAAATAACCTTTCTAGGTGTAGTTACTGCACACCTGGTCAGCATATTGTTCTAGAATTATCCACCTGGGTTAATTTTCTGTTACTGGATCCTGCGTAATTACTGTGGTACAATTTCAGGATGAAAAATAGGGATACATGATCCTTAAGTATTAATATATATGAACAGAAATTTGGCCTTTGTACTATTTCAAAATACCTTTGGGATGTTGTGTATACAGTGAGTTCCTCCATTGAAGAGGGCCATTTATTCCACATAACCTCAACCAGAATGCCACATGACTTACTTGTTCCTGGTAGTAAGTTAGCTACTCACACAAAGCATATTGGCTCTTCCATGTAAGAATTTCATTGGTAGTATCTCCTCTCTGTTCCAATGAAAATTATACCACAGCATAGAAGGTCAGGCTGCTCATGGCACTGCTGGCTCCTTGGTTGTACCAGACCTGACGACAGCTGACTTAGTCACAGAAGAGGTGTCGAGTGTGCTCAGTGAGTCGCTTAGTGTTGTTCTGTGTCTGGCCTGATATTTCTTCCGGGGATTGGATTAGTGTTCACTTGGCAGAGCTGAGTGGCCTAGGAGAGAATTTCTGAGTGAGAACCCAAGCTGCTCTGAAGGCCCTGGGGTGACCCTGGGTTCTCCAGCTGGGAAAAGTGCTGTGTTAGTCAAGAAACGGGGAATAGTTCCTAGACCAGAGGGGAGCCCAAGCCAACCCATCCCCAAATATAAGAACATAAGCCAGAATCTTACTAACCTGAGGTATCTACTAAGTCTACCATCTACTAAGTCAACTGTGTGCCCCCCAAGCCCATGTCCTGCTCCCTCTGACATCTCTCACTTCCCCTCATCTTTCATATATCAGGTATATAACTTGCTCTAGCTCATTCAACAGCAAACCGCCAATATTCAATAATCCTGTGATCAGTAGACTCTCATAACATAAACAAATACATGTTTAAAAATGTAAAATCATGTGGGTTTTTTTTTTTTTGCAGAAGATATTACCTTAAATATAGAAAATCCTAAAGAATCGACCAAAGCACTGTTGGAAGTAATCAATGAGTTCATTGTAAAGTTACAGGATATAAAATTGACATGCAGAAATCAGTGATCCTTCCATATGCCAAAAACAAAACATCAGAAAAAAAAAAACTATCCCATTCATAACAGCACCAAAAACAATGAAATACTTAGAAATAAACTTAACCAAAGAAATGAAAAGATCTGTACAATGAAAACTACCAGACTTTGATGAGAGAAATGGGAGAGGACACCTTCAAACTTAAAGAGAATCCTAATTTGTTAAGACCATCAGCAAAAAGGAAAAAAAAATAGAAAAAAAGAATGGAAAACACTAATTCATACATTGACTTAGGATGAAAAGCAGTTGTATTCCAAGTTGCATTTTACCATAAGGGTCACCTTGAGAATTTTTCCCAAGTCATAAAGGGCTAAAACAATAAGGAACTACATGAGCTCCTGGGGTTGGGATGGTGGCAGGGGCTACCCCACAACTGCCTCTCTAGCAAGATGTGTTTTCTGGCAGGTTCCGTCTTGTTCCTTTTCTGACTGAGCTGAGGGCTGTGATGGACTGGGTGTGGACAGACACGACCTTGAGCCTCTCCAGCTGGATCTGTGTGGAGGACATCTATGCTCACATATTCATCCTGAAGTGTTGGCGGGAGTCTGAAAAAGTAAGCCAATAAAAATGCCTTACCCCTTTTGGTTTCCCTTCCATCCAGGCTAGTTATAAGATTAATGTGAATCTCTGCAAGTTTTGTGGCCAAATAAATGGAGACAGGAGGCAAAAATGGTGAGGACCTGTGAATATCCCATTGGTTTCCACCCCACTGGACTTGGGAATTTTGGACTCACTGCTGCCTTAGTCAGCAATGGCATCCAGATGTGTTCTTCTTTTGGCCAGCTTATATTGTAGTTATTTTTAAAAGAAGAAATGATATATTGCTGTGTGACCCATAATTCTTAAATGGCTCATTTGGGAGCCAAAAAGAATGTGGTATGATGGAGAAAAGTGGGGTCAGGTGGCTTGGACTCAGGCTTACCCTCTGATTCACTCTTTGATGAGCGACAGGACAGTGTAACTTCTTCGTGCAAAGGAAATTGAAGTGCGGATATTTGCTTATTCTGTTAGGTTGAATATTAAAGTTTAAATATGGTTAGAATTACTGTTATTGATTGGATTTTTCAAAAGTTTAACATCTGAAACAGGAGTCATAAGAGCAGTGGAAGTGCTCAACAAGCATTAGTGAGGTGGTAGAAAGTGTCCAGTATAATACTCTCCTTGGAAAAATTCCCTCTAGTGTATACAATTTCTAGTATGTTCTGCTGCTGCTTCTTGGAATTTCAGCTTCATAGTCACAGGGCCCACTGACCTGCAGCTCCTGTATTTATGGGGTTTGTGAAAGTAAAGGAGACAGGGCTGGCATTAAACTTAAAATCTTAGAGCTTGTCCTCATTTGTAAGGAGCAGAAAAGTTGATAAAATGATAGAATATGGCAGATATTCTGCCAAAGGGACTTGGAAGGTAACAATCATGGTGATAAAGCATCTAGAAATCATGACAAATGAAGAAAAGCAGGAAGAACCGAGAATTGTTCTGTGTGAAGGAGGCCAAAATAATAGTCGCTTTTAACTATTAGAAATAGTAGAAAATAGAGGGAAAGTTTGAATTTGTTTAGAAGACTCAAGATAACAGAGCTGAGACAGGTAGACAGAAGCTCTAGTAAGTTTCAGTGACATCTGAAGAATTTCCTAACAATCGAAGCTACCCCATCACAGACTGGCTCCCTCAGAAGGTGGCTGCCACCAGGTGTCCACATACACGTCACACAGAAGAGAATCTACATCCTGAAACCTCTGTGCTGGGAAGCACAGGTCCTAGATTTATTCATTCAGCAGTTTATCATATCAGTTGTCTATTGCTGCCATCAAACTACATCAAACTTAGTGGTTTAAAAATAACAACCATTTTGGGGGCACCCGGGTGGCTCCTTTGGTTGAGCATCTGACTTCAGCTCAGGTCATGATCTCAGGGTTCATGGGTTCAAGCCCCACATCGGGCTCTCTGCTCTCAGCACAAAGCCTGCTTCGGATCCTCTGTCCCCCTGTCTCTCTGCCCCTCCCCTGCTTGTGCTCTGTCTCTCAAAATAAATAAACTTTAAAAAAAATAACAACCATTTTCCTTCCTCACAATTCTGCGGGTTGGCAGTTTGGGATGGATGTCGCTAGACAGACTTGCCCAGGGTCATCCTGTGGCTGCTGTTCCAGAGGGACCAAGCACAGGCAAGAGAAAGACTGGAGAGAGAAGTGGTTCAAGAGACAGGCAAGTCAGAAGATAATTTCAGAATAGATAGGATCTAAGCCTCTGTAGATGTTAAGGAAAAGAACAGTAGAAAAAAGGAAAAGAAAAATTCTTAGTATCAGAGCCAAAAGATAAAGTGGCGGGGGGGGGCTTGGGAATCAGAGGTGTGGGTGAATAAGTTAGTAGTGGTGAAGAGGAACGGCCATCTTACAGGAAGCTGGAGAAAGATGAGCAGTGAACCAATTGCACATCACACAGCCTGGCTTCTGCATGAAGTAGACTGACTTATCTATTGACAGCAGGAGGGAAAGACGGCATCCAAAACCCAGAACCTGTCCATGGGGCACCGGAAACTGTGAGATACATCTTCCTCTGGATGAAGGGGAGGAGAGTCCTCAAGTGGGAGTTTTTGAATCAGAGCTCACATTACTGTCCCACATGGATACAGGGCCGCCTTTCATGGGAGCGGCTGTGTCTGCCCCATTTGTTGGCTCTTACAAGCTTTCCACTGTCTTTGAGCCAACAGGTGACAACCTTCTTAATACTATAGTGAGGAAGTCACAGCCATTGCCCATAGTCCTTGTGAAGGACAGGGTTGCTGTGCCCTAGAACATGAGTTTTATGATTATTATTGTTATTTTATCTTCAAGAAATAAGAATCCTCATATGAATGTATCACTTCTCCTTAAATATATACTTCTATCTTATGCTCAGTCGCTGGCTATTTCAAATCTTTTTTAATCTTTTATTTATTTCTGAGAAAGAGAGAGACAGCATGAGCAGGGGAGGGTCAGAGGGAGAGATACAGAACCTGAAGCAGGCTCCAGGCTCTGAGCTAGCTGTCAGCACAGAGCCCAACGCAGGGCTCGAACCCACAAACCATGAGATCATGACCTGAGCTGAAGTTGGACGCTTAACCCGGTGAGCCACCCAGGCGCCCCAGTCGCTGGCTATTTCAGAGTAACAGTCTTTTAAATCAGTACAATTTCCTAAGGAACTTAGGTGTATAGGAGGTAAGTAAGTATCGGGGAGCCCAAGCGAATCTGGCACAAGTTTCTACCCTGTTCCATCAGAAACAGAAGGGTTACCAGTGATGATCTCTTGTCCAGTATGAAGCAGAAGAGTAAGATGCTTTTAAAAGTAACTTTTCTCAGGAAGTCTTCCAAGTCGAATGTGCTACGCTCTGGGGCCTTTATGAACACACATTATGAAGCCAGAACAATTTCCTAAAAGGCAGAGTGCTGGCCTATGAGCACACACAAATGCAGGCCACTTGCTCCCAGCCCTGGTCTACAGTGATTTCCAGGTAGCCACGTCCCTAGACACTTTAGGAAGCTGACCGGAAATGCAGCATTGACAAGGCGTGAAAAACAGAGAGACACAGAAGAGCATTGGCTTAACCAGGAAAGGGGTGATGGGCAGTGCAGGACAGGAAGGGAACAGTCCCTTTGGAAGGTGAAGCGGGGAGTTAGAGAGAGGTCCAAAGGTCCTGGCCCTGTCCTGCCTCCAGGAAGCTCACGGAGGGCTGAGCAGGAAGAGGGGGAGAATGGATGGGGAGGTTCGGGGGCCTTCAACGATGAACCTCAAAGGCTGGTCTCCAGGAGAGGAACTGACATGGCTCCGCTGCAGGCAGGAGAGACCCAAGCTGTTCTTGGCAGAGAGAAGTCTTTAACCGACAAAACACTTCGCTGCATAATGCCTGAGCGCTCCTGCATTAGGGTGAGAGGCCCCTTGTCTAAACTGGCCTCCTGGAGAAAAGGATGAGAAAGCAAATCTGTGTGTGTGTGTGTGTGTGTGTGTGTGTGTGTGTGTGTGTCACTATATATCTGAAATTTTGAC
>NW_027532249.1:2791641-2922949 GCF_008692635.1 Crocuta crocuta
TGTGTGTGTGTGTGTGTGTGTGTGTGTGACTATATATCTGAAATTTTCAAATACTGTGGTTTTTCTTTTGCAATAGAAAATTATAATCCATGGTATTAAACTCCAGTGCAAAGATATCAAAACGCAGTGTTGGAGCTGAACATCATGCCCTAACTCAGAGCACAGCGACTTACAGGCACTATCTCCTGAGCACAGAATTCACAATGCTGCCCATACTGGCTCTCATGCCTCCCCCCCCCTCGCCCCCCCTGCCCCCTTGTCCAGCTCCTGCCCTACACTTCCAGGCCTGACCTCAGCCATCAAGGAGCCATTGTAGCAGTGCTGGCTCCCAGACCTCTCTCGTCCTTTGTCACGAGAGCTCAGCGCCTTCAGGCAGAATGTGGATAAGTTTTCCTTACCTTAACTCTAGTGAAATGAATGGCCCCCTCCTGAGAGATTGTGCCCCTCCCAGGATAAATCTCACAACCAGGCTGGGGAGTGGAGGCAACCCCCACATTATGTGTGTAGCCCAACTTCAGGGGTAACCCTGGAAGGCAAAAAGGTCACTGAGAAGCAACATTTAAGCAAGGGTTACACATGCAGACCTGAAGCCCTTTTGATTCCAGACGGTGCATCTGGCTCCTTGTATCTTGCTTAGTGTCAGTGCTTGGTGGGTCCTTAATAAATCTGATGGCAGGGATTCTGTCCCCACCAAACTCACTGCTTTTGTACGAGAGAGCAAGTCCCTCACTTGATGCACACATTTACCACCACCCCCAGCTCCGGCTACTCAGCACAGCACCCACTGAGGGCCTGAGTGGAGTCCTGGTGCCCAAGAGACAGGGCTCTTCTGATCATATAGATCTTATTACAGGACTTGAACCACATTGCCTTCTGACAATATGTGTCATGAATGAAGTGAAAAAAATTTTTCCACCCACCAAGAGCAGGTGGTTGATAGGCACAGCTTTTGACTATTCGGGAATCTGAAGTAAAGTAACTTTCTCCCACACAATCCCTTAAAACCAGAGGCTTTGTTCACCAGTATTTGATCCATTGGTCCATGGGTTCATCAACCAGCCAAAACCAGCACAATTTTAAGGAGAAAGTCTCTCGGGTCCCGTTGGTCCCTCGTGGTGCCAATGTGGGGGACGTGTTGGGTGCTCATTACAGCTTCACATCACTACCTAACTTCGTAGAGTGGGGGACAGGCTTGCTCTCCCCACTTCACAACAAACTGAACAGAAGCAGGACTCAGTCAGGTCCTGTGGCAGGAGCGCACACCCTTCCCCTTCTACCCAGACCCCACCTGCTTCTGGGGGCCAGAAGCCTGAGCCTGGTGTGACTTCTCTCTTGCAGAGATACCCGCAGCCCCGCGGGCAGAAGAAGAAGAAAGTGGTGAAGTATGGCATGGGAGGCATGATCATCGTTCTGCTCATCTGCATTGTCTGGTTTCCCCTTCTCTTCATGTCCTTGATCAAATCCGTGGCGGGGGTCATCAACCAGCCCCTGGACGTCTCGGTCACAATTACCCTGGGAGGGTACCAGGTAACCTCTGTGCACGTCCCCCAGGGCTCACTCACCTGCCGACACCTTTTCTGATAAACAGCAACAGGATGTGTAGTTAGCTTTTGCAGTCCAGATTTCCTCCCTACGTTTCGACTGGTCAACAAATACATGATGTATGAGATGAGGCACTGAGGACAGTGAAGTAATAGTTGTGTTCGTGTTGGGTAATCACTTCAAGAAGAGATCTCTGAGGTCAATTGCCACTGGGTACCCAATGTGAGATACACCTCGTAAATATTGTTCTTTTAACCCAGGATGCAGATACCGGCCTTGGAGTTTTAACAGCACCGTGTTTCTTTGTTTTCCAGCCTATTTTCACAATGAGTGCCCAGCAAAGCCAGTTGAAAGTTATGGATGAGCCCAAGTTTAATAAATTTATGAAAACTTTTTCTAGGGACACTGTAAGTAAATGCATGTAGTAGATCTCTGTGAAGACCTTTCGTCTAGGTGAGCTTACTGCTTGTCATTTCCTTCACTGTTGTGTCACGGCCTGTGGTGGTGGGAAGGACTTTTCAGGGATTCCTGGTGGTTCGCAGCAGATTCCTGGCCACATCAATACTCTGAGACACTGTGTCCGTATCATTGGAAATGTCTCACTAAACATAATTTTAATTCAGGACATTTTAACGTAAGCTAAACAGATATGGGTCCTCTTTCATCTTTTTAAATATTTTAAAATTGTGGTAGATATTGATCCCTTTGTCGGGTAGATCTAATCTAAGAATCTGTATTAAGGGAGTAATTCAAAATGTCGGAAAAGCTCTATGCAGACACTTGCTTGTGCTGCCATCCTCTGCATTACTAAAAGCTAGAAGCCACTGAGGGCTTAATAAGTAGGGACTGGTTGAATAAATTATGGCAAAAGTATCGAGTGAATTTGATAGGCACTGGCTTCCTTAGGGCGGTCGGCATGGGAGATGGGGACTGCCACTTTTCATTTTATTTACATGCTATGTTGTCTGAATATTTTCTAAGCGGCGTCTTTCAGAATACAAAATAATTACAGAGACTCTGCATGGTGTGAACATTCTCAAGACAAAACCTCCATGAAAGAGGATACACATTATTATTTTTTCAGTTAAAAAAATAAAATCTACGTCTCCTACCCAATATGATACTGGCATCGCTCTGGTGGCAAAGTAGTGGCCAATGTATTCTCTTCTGTACATTACAAACTTTTAATCATGTGATAAATTGATTTTTCACAATTAAAACTTGCTTTACAAATAATACTTTGTATTTAAAGAAAATGCTTAGGCAAACAGATGCTTATCCCCTTTATAAAATTGTCAGCCTCTAATGCACACTGCCAAAACTAATCTTGAAGGATGTGCAGCTGTGAAGATACGACCAGGAAACTGTGGATGGATTAAATTTGACTGTCTCGTGAGAAGGAACACCCCAATAGTTGACACATTTCCTTCTTAGTGGGGAGGAAAAATGACACAAAAATCATTTGCCTTTTCTTTATTGATGAATTCGGATGATCCCATAGCTGTACTGGTGTGGCGACATCACCCCTGGGAATTGGGACTCAGGCTGCCCTTCCCCGCGGGGAGAGGAACAGAGTAGTGCAATAGAACACAAAGACCATCCACTGTAAAACTTTCCCTTCCTTAGGAAGAATTCCCCTTTATGCAGCCCATTACGAGAAGAGTAATCACTTTATTTGCACATCACCACAGGGGGCACCTGGGTGGCTCAGTCCTTTGAGTGACTTTGGCTCATGGTCATGATCTCAGGGTTCTTGGGTTCGAGCCCCGCATCGGGCTTTGTGCTGACAGCTCGGAGCCTGGAGCCTGCTTCGGATTCTGCGTCTCCCTCTCTCTGCCCCTCCCCTGCTTGTGCTCTGTCTCTCTTTCTCTCTCTCTCTCAAAAGTAAACATGAAGAAAAATGTTTATTTGTACGTCACCACATATATGATCTATTTATGCATGTGTTATTTGTGCATATACAGGGTGCCATGCAATTTCTGGAAAATTATGAAAAAGAAGACATAACAGTAGCAGAACTGGAAGGAAACTCAAATTCTTTGTGGACCATCAGCCCTCCTAGTAAGCAGAAAATGATAAGCGAACTCATGGACCCCAATAGTAGCTTCTCTGTTGTTTTTTCATGGAGTATTCAGAGGTAGTTACTGTATTTCCATGCATAATTTCCCCTTTCCCCCCAATCTAAACTCGGGGTGGGGGTGGGAGGAGAGAAGGAAAGAAAAAGTTGATTGATGTGAATTTTAGTTGACATTACACTTTAGGAACATTCATTCGATGCTGTTTGTTAAATAACAGTTTGCCTAGTAATCTCTGACAAAAATAAGAACTTCTTACTTTTCCTTTTTTCTACTCCAGTTTTTAAGGAGGCTGGTAACGAGTTCTGTGAATGAGAGAGAGAGGTAAAGCAAAAAGAAAAGAGTCGTAACTTCTAAAATGAAATGGTCTGGATGATTGTAAGATTTCCCTGGAAGGTTGACGTTTGGTCTTAGTAATAAAGAATTGGCAGCCTCGGAAACTTGAATTCTCACTCAAATCCCTCCAATATAGGGAAGCCCTGGAAGAGCTTCTCTCCAAGTAGGAGGTGTGAGAGCAGCCTGGGAGTCCTAGGAGGGAGAGCTGAGAGAAATTCCTTCTCACCTACTCTGATCCCATGGCCAGCATGTGCCCACTACTTACTTGTTCATCTATTTTAAGTTTTTATTTAAATTCCAGTTAGTTAAACATGCAGTGTAATATTAGTTTCAGGTATACAACATAGTGATTCATCACTTCCATACAACACCCAGTGCTCCTCACAAGTGCCCTCCTTCACCCCCATCACTTATTTCACCCATCCCCCCTCCCACCTCCCCTCTGGTAACCATCAGTTTGTTCTCTGTAGTTAAGGAGTCCATTTCTTGGTTTGCCTCTCTCTCTTGTTCCCCCATTGCTCACTTGTTTTGTTTCTTAAATGCTTTATATGAGTGAAATCATATGGTATTTGTCTTCCTCTGACGGACTTATTTTGCTTAACATAATACTCTCTAGCTCCATCCATGTCTTTGCAATGACAATATTTCATTCTTTTTTACAGCCGAGTAATATTATACACACACACACACACACACACACACACACCACATCTTCCTTATCCATTCATGAGCATGTCTTAAGAAAAGTTCTTGCTTTCAGAAGCCCAGTGTGTTAGTGAAACAGTCGGGGAGCCTCAATACAATAAATTAGTTGCTTGGCTGAGTGTTTGTTTGCTTGTTTGTTTGTTTGTTTGTTTTTATCATAGTCTTGTGATTCAGGATTCTATGCCAGCTTGTTTGGGAAGTCAAGTGATAGGTTCATTTGGGTTCATGGTTCCTGGCTTCTAGGATAAAATTAAGAAAGAATCATGCTACATACAGAAGAAGCCTTCTCCAAGCTAAAATGCATTTACAAGGAAACAGTAAAGAAATAGCTGAAAGGGGGCTGTTCAGAATTGAAAGGACACCTTCTTTCATCTTATTTTCTCCTTTAGAACATCCCAAATTCCTCACATGAAATTCTGTACTGCCAAAAATTCACTTTCTAGCCTTTTCTTTGAAGAACTACTAAAAAAAAAAAAAAAAAAAAAAAAAAAAAAAAAAAAAACAAACACTTTTTGGGAAAAATTTTNAAAAAAAAAAAAAAAAACTAACAACATTAAAGATCAACTCTTGATGGAACATTCTTTTAAAAATGTGGATTCTGTTAGTCACCATGGAGACTAACCTCACTGGATCAATAAAAAAGGGTTTCAGAAATTCATTATCAGAGCATCAAGATGGTTTCTCTTCTAGTCAGCGGACTCTGCCCCCTCACCTGCCATCTGTTTTAAAGGTGTTTGTGGCCTCCCCGGGCTTTACTAACTTGGTTGTCTAAGAAGCTGGACCTAAAGGTGAGGTGGACAGAAAAGGTTGGGGTTGACAGTTGTGGACCTAAGGAAGACTTGGTGAGATTAATAAAATGAAGAGTCAAGTGAATTTTTGAACCTCTCTTCCAGCCTTCCAAATAATCACTGACATTGAGCCTTTTTATTTTTCTTCACAGAAACATGAGTCTGGGTGCAAAGGCAGAAATTGCAACCGATAAGCTTTCTTTCCCTCTTAAAAATACGACACGAGAGCATATAGCTAAAATGATAGCCGGCAACAACACAGAAAGTTCAAGAACACCAGTGTAAGTAATTACTCCTGGTAATTAGCTTTAATAGATGGATGTATCTGATACAAAATCTCCATCTGCAAACTCACATATACCAGAAATGCAACTTTCTTCAACAACTCAAGTGACTCTCTGCTTGGAGGCCTCATTGTGTTGCATTAAGGCCGCTCTGTTTTCCTCCCCCACTACTCTGTTCACCTAGCCCTGGGAGTATTAATCTTGTCCTTGGGTAGCAAACTTTGCCCTTATCTGACCATAATCACCAAGAACCAGAGAAAGGCCCTGGGAGACCCCTCTTCTACTATTACTTCTGGCCTGGGGTCATTGAATGGATGGGAGATGAGGGGAAGGTAAGGGATAAAAGGAAATTTGGGAGGTGGGGACCTACATCTCAATATATTCTCCTGCCATATAAATTCTCCACTTCAAACAGATCTAAGCTGTGATGTCTGGATTCTAATATCTAAAACTAGCAGGGGGGGGAAATGCTCTTGGTGCAAAACCACTCAATGAAGTATTCCAGATGTCCACCGGCCAATGCCTAGTTCTGACCTCCAGTCTGCCTTGACCCCACTTTAAAGCATTGAATACAAGAGCCTCCATGATGCAGTCCTCAGACGTGTTCCCTAAGACAGCCTTTGTTAATCACTAAAGTTGAAGGAACTTCAAAGGCTCTCAGATCCTCCCCCATTATTTCCCCATGAGAGAATCTGCTCAGGTCACCAGCTTGTCCTAGGCAGAAGGAGGGTTAGGTCCTGGCCACCAATTCTCACCTCAAGCCTCAGTATTGTCACTAGATAGATTCATGCCATCCACTGGATTATAGATATAATTATGTATCTATATAGAGAGACCTAGATCCTAGCAAGAAAGACAGTCCCTTGCTTCAGAAACAGTCACAGACATGGAAAATCTCTGGAGCAGTTTTCAAGCCATAAACTAGCTCATGTACAGAGTTTACATGAGTATTCGAATAGAAATAGGTAAATTTGTTTAGCTTCAGAGAATTCTAATTATAATGGAACCCATAAATTGCGATGACATCACGTTGTATACATATACAAAGATTCACCATTATCTGTTTGATGTGAGGTCAAAGTAGCAACAAAAATATCAATTTTATGTGGGTAAAACAAAATTTAATTGCCCTTCCCCTCCTTTTTTTTTTTTTTTAAACATACAGGACTATAGAAAAGATCTACCCGTATTACGTGAAAGCACCTAGTGATTCAAATTCAAAACCTATAAAGCAACTTTTGTCTGGTAAGGATGAGAAGGCATTGTTTCAGAACTTTTTATTAATGCTTCTTTTGTTTAACTTCTAGTTTGCATTTTCAACCTTTCTCGAGCTGCTTTCCAGTTTTCTGTCTCTGTGAGAAGCTTATAGGAAGCATGAAACTCCGAGCTGTGTTCAGTAGCCAGAAGGAATCAGTGAGTCATCAGGAGCCATAGTCTTCATTGTTTCCATCATTATAGAACCTGATTGGCTTAAATCCATGTTTAACACCTTAGTCTATTTATTTGATTCTATTAACATCTATATCTTGGGCAGAAAATGGCCTCATGCAGTGTTAACTACGACGTTCCTCACAATAAGAATAATAAAAAAGTAGCAGGAAACCTGCGTGATTCAGCCCAAGAGTGGTGTAGTATCAATGGTAGTCTTTAGGGACTGTATGCACCCCCAACAATAGTGATGGTAGTAAGTTGATGATATGGAATTCTTAAGCATTAATTATTAAGCATTGTTTGGCTTCATCAGTTGCCTGGACCAGAACAGATATGTATGTGTGGTAAAAGTAGAAGGACAGTGTAGTATATATCCAAGTCATGTCCATTCCTTTGCCAAAATGGGTTGCTCATAGTCTCTGGGCAGTGCGCCAGGCACTAGAGATGAGGCTCTGCATGGTTTATGTTTAGCTGGAAAGATGGAGATGTAAGTAAATAGGTAGAAGATCCCATGGAGATCACCAGAAGTAGAGGCAGGATAGAGGTTCAGAAGATGAGCATGGGTGGGCCCCCACATCTCTAATGTGTTTCTTTCTCATCAGTCAATAATACATTTGTCTTAACACAGTAATTGTGAAATATATTGAGAACTTTGGTATTTCCCTTTCAGTCCAAATAGTTCTAGAAATGCTTAGTCCAAGAACACAGATTGCTCAACAGTCATTCCCCCCTGAAATGATTCTGTCCCTCAGTGGGCCCTTCACAGCTGCTGCATCTCAGCAGATGATCCCACAAGCCTGCTAGGGCCCTTCTTCAGCTGCCTTCCTCTCCCTGGCAGTGGGTCTCAAATTTTCAACAGCCCCCGCACTTTTGTTCAGCTTCAGGAAGATGAGGCCCCTCCCTCCAAGGTCAGTCTAGCCCTGTACCCAGATCCCAGTCCCTCCCCAACATTTTCTCCACCCCTATCCACATGTTCTGTTCTCCCAGAACACACACTTGTTGGCTGTGAGTGATTTGAGGTCCAACCTATGAAGTCCCTCTTCCCCACCCCACATGGTCTTGGTGTTCTCAGGTCCTGCTAATACAACAGCTTCTCTGATGAGGTTTACTGAATTCTCTCTGATCTTTACCATAAGGCCTATTTAGCATAGGTTGGTAGTTATCACCAGTTTACAAAGGAGGAACCAAGGCCCAGGGTGTGAATCGCTCAGAAGAGATTATACAACCAGTATGTGGACAAACTAGACCAAAACCTGGGCCAGATGCCCCCACCCAAAACTCTCTAGACTTCAGAACCAAGGTTCTTTTTGTTCCTGAGTATTATGAGTGGTTCACATTCTTCTTGAGGAAGGGTTTCTTTATCTTTATGAGTCTCCTGCCTGACTTTCCATCCATCCATCCATCCACCCATCCATCCATCCATCCATCCATCCATCCATCCATCCATCCATCCAATAGACTTACATTGCCAAGCACTGTCCTAGATTCCTTTGATCTAGGAATTTAGCAGGAAATAATGCAGACACAGCCCCCACCCTCACAGAGTGTATAGTCCACCACCATGATTCTCAGTGGAGGCCATATTATCATTGGCCGTGGTGGTGTTTTCTTAGAAAGACCTACACAGAGAACTACAAGCTTTTTGTTGGCCCTTTTACTGTTATTTTATATTCACCCTAGGCTCCAACAAAAGCAATTGTTAACCATACATCATGGGTGTTCAGAACTTTACTGAGCTTCATCAGTCCTTCCGGAAATAACCTCCTCCCCCGCTCCATCTCCACTTTACTGATGTTCTCAGCAAAATTCAACTCAGAAGTCATTTCACCTGGGAAGACCTCATGGATCCTACCAGTTAGAATTGATCTTTCCTTGTCAGCACAGATCCAACAGTGGTTGCCACATGCCCATAAGTTGTGCTTGTGTACGTGGCCTGTTCCCGTTGAGATATGGAATCATGCTGTATTCAACCCTGTAACCACTGCTCACCTACAGAGGGCCTTCCTCCTAGAAGATACTCAATAAATGCTAGTAATATGATTGAATTAGTCAAGTCAATAAAAAGTCAATGATTTGGGTTTTTAAACATCTAACTAGTTGCTTGGGATTATTAGCAAAGAAAGATACTCAGGTATCTTCCCTCTCTCCCTGTGATGTGGCTTCCGTGCTCACTTAGCAACAGTGAGTAACCTCTTTAGTGACAAGAAGAAACCTTATGTACACCTGTGGCCCACTTTTCTTTCTCCACTCACATTGCTAACATGTCCCTGTGTCTTACTTATCCTGCCCCATACACTGTGGATAGTAGTAACCAGGTTCTGCCATCTGAGAATTGTTTACATGCATTAAATCTTAATACTCTTAAGCTAACTCATTTTTCCTCTCCTTCCAGAAAATAATTTCATGAATATCACCATCATTTTGTCCAGAGACAATACAACTAAATCTAACAGTGAGTGGTGGGTTCTCAACCTGACTGGAAATAGAATATACAATCAGCATGCTCAGGCCTTGGAACTGGTGGTCTTCAATGACAAAGTCAGCCCACCCAGTCTGGGGTTCCTGGCTGGCTATGGGTAAGGACTCATTTCACAGTTAGCAGTTATCAGAGTCTACTTCTGTATCCTATAAAGTTGATGGGAAGCTTTGTATCATCCTAAAATTCTTGAACTTAACAGCTACAATGTTAAAATTCATAGATCATTGGCCCTTCACATTAAAAAATGAAGAACCAGAGTCCCAAAGAAGTCAAAATGCCTGGTGTGAAAAACACCATGAAGGACAGGACTAGAAGTCATATTTCCAGTTTCTTGACTCTACCTCTTCCTGTCATGTTTGATGTAACCCAGTGTTTAAACTTAGAAATTGGTGTACGCTTATCTGTCTTCTGTGTAGATTGCCCTCTGACCTTAGCAGATAAAGGCTGTCAGGCATCACAATTTTGGACATGGTCCAATGACCAAAATGATCTGGGGCTATCATCTCACCATGTTCTGATGTTTAAATTCTAGGACACATACCTCCTCTACAAGACATCAAAGTCTGTTAAGAAAGCAATGTCTATGCAGAATTATAGTATAAAAATAAAGAGCTAAGTGCAGAAAAGTATATGTAGTACAATTGCATATCTATCAAATATATTATGTGGTTTCTTTATATAATATTTGCAGTAAAACCACCTGAAGTTCATACGTGAAACTATTAACACTGCTTGTTTCTAGAATTGAGATTTGTTTTGAAACTTTCATTTTTCACGTCTTACAGCTCTGTAATATAAAGTGTGTTTAAACAAAGAACATAATTACCTTTTAATAAGCAGAGAAAATGCTTTCACCAAAGGGAAAAACTTTAGAGAAATTTTGCTTTTTTTGTTTTTTTTTTTTTTTATTTTAGATGTGTTCTAGTAACTGTATTTAGCTGGTAGGTACAATTTCTACTTACTTTTTTTTTCCAGTATCATGGGATTATATGCTTCAGTTGTCCTTGTGATTGGGAAGTTTGTCCGTGAATTCTTCAGTGGGATTTCTCACTCCATCATGTTTGAAGAGCTTCCAAATGTGGATCGAATTCTGAAGTTGTGCACAGATATTTTTTTAGTTCGAGAGACAGGCGAACTGGAACTCGAGGAAGATCTCTATGCCAAATTAATATTCCTGTACCGCTCACCAGAAACCATGATCAAATGGACTAGAGAAAAAACAAATTGATGCTTTAAGACACAGACTGCAAATCAAGTTAATATTTGAATTTTTAAAAAAAGCACAATATTCTCATAAGAGCTAAGCATTTCTAGTTGGATGGAAATGATTTCTCTTCTGACAGGTGGTCAAAAGGAGCTGACTTCCTTTTGCAGTCTAAGCTACCTTGCAGATGAAGGCGCTGTTGGAAATGTTATTTGTAATTCCATTTCTCCAAAATCAGGGCTATTTGTTTTATGATTTAGTCAACAGTGTCTTGCATTCTGATTGACTATGTGAAGGAATCATTTATGGGTCTCCTCCCTTAGAGAAACAGGAGAGAAGAAGAGGGAAGAAGGAAAGTTGCCCATGTTTTTCTGTGCGGGGCCCACACGCTTCCTGAAGAGATGCCAGAATTCAATACACTGTGTCCTGTAGCCAACGGGGAAGCTGCTGTCAGGAGAACAGATGGGCCTCAGCACGCCCCAAAAATATGCAACAGCAAGAGGAGCCTGAAACTCCTGAAGAGATTTCTGGGGGGAAACAAGAGAGGGACCCAAAGACCCATGAAGATACCAGTGGAAGAATAAGCCTCATTCTAAGCAAAAAGTTAACATTAGTGACACTCTTACTGCCTTATCTTAACTGAAGACTAGTAAAAATAATCTTTCCATTAAACACCAGTGACTTCTCAGGAAAAAAGAAAAAAAAAGCAGCAAAACAAAAATGTGGACACCGGTTTTGTTGAGGCCCAGCTAGTGACTCACTTCAGTGGTGGTGGCTGTTATGCTTCAGAGTTCTGCTCCTCATCAGACACAGGCTCCAGGTAGAAGGATAAAAATGGCACCCAGCTGGGTGTGGAATACTCTGACTCTGTAACTCTTTACTAACTGAGGCCATGAACGCTCTTCTACCTTTTTCCCCATCCCTCAACATGCTTTTTCCCATTTCGATGATTTAAGGCAATGCTTTTTTCCAGTATGTGACATTTTCCTTCCTGTTTTTCAGGTATATCAAAGAGTTTACATATTCCAATTCACATTTTTACATCTGAGACGGGTTTTTTAAGTTCATAATTATGAAAGAAATATGTATATTGAGCTTGGGGAAATTAAAAAAACGGCCTTTTCTTAAATTATTATTATTGGTAATACAACCTCTTCATTAAATAACAATGTAGCATGAAAATTTATGATTGAAATGTAGTTTTCATTCCATATTAAAATGCAGTTTCTGAGGAATCATTGAATGGACTAGAGTATGTCAAAAAAATGATCCTGTGTAGTTTGGGTTCAGGACTGACTTAAAATAAAGCACATCTTGCAAAGCGATTTCAAGAATAGTCTTCATTCTGCCTCTTTTGCATGAAGTAGGAAAAAACTATTATTTTCAATACTATGTACGAGGAGTTTAAAAAAATCAACTGAGAGAAGAATCCACTTCTTGTTGTTTTTATTATTTTGTCTTTCTCATGAGAGTAATGGTATTATATTATTCTGCAAGAATAATATAAGCAGGAAACAACTGGTAACAAATTAATTTCCAAAGAGGAAACCGTTAAGTGAATATGGAGCTTTAAAAATAATAGAGTTCAGACAGTGTTCAGTATCTTCTGGAGAATTAGTGTGTATTTGTTCTTCAAACATGAAAGCCAGCGTACATACCACCCTGTGGAAATCAGCTCCTTCAGTCATTGTGGCAATACACTCAGACCATTGAGGGGAACTCTGTGGACCACACTCTGATTTCCCAGCAACAGGAAGAATCATTGCACATATTTCTGGTTGTGAATTCTTTCTTTGAAAAATGTCAGCTCCAGGGAATTTCCAGAGAGCAAGTTATGACACATTTAGGAAAGAGGAGAAGTAGGAAATCTTCCTGAGAAGAAAGTGGAAAGTCAAAGCATACCAGAATGGTAATGTTCCTCAAGAGAGCAATTTCCAGGGTTCAAGAATGAGCTTCCTATGTGTCAGAGAGAGAAATATAGAAGGAAATATAAAAGAAATAACGAAATGTAGAAGGGAAGCGCTTCCTCCGGGGAGGCATGTGTAGAGTGGAAATGGCAGATAACGAGGAGGTCCGCCAGGCCTGGCCAGGCCACCACTGGGCAGGGAACCCCCAGGGCCAGCAGGTCACTTCCCCTATCAGCCCCACATACCTAACAGCATGAGGGGATTGTCGTACTGTAACCAGCCACACTCCAAGCACTGCCCCAGTGGACCCTCCTTGTGAAAGTGGCCTGCCACCTTAGATTGGGTTCTCTGGAAATAGCCTCTGAAAGGAACAGTCTGGACCAAGGACATTTGAGGTGGTGTTCCGGGAAGGTACACTGGTCAACAAGGAAGATAGGATCAAGCAAAGGGACATGCTGCCTTATCACGCAGCTGCAACTGAACATCACCCCACCCTTCAGGGCACTTGAGACCTGGAGTGGTTCTGCCTTGTCCGGGGCAAGGACGTGGCATCTAGATCCTGGCACCGGCAAGCCGTCACCGCAGCCACTTGCTGTGCAGGTTTCACCTTTGATGAGGCGGGAGCCTACTCCCTTTAAGGAGGGGCACAGCCTTGACCCATGGGCACTGGCATGTGGGCGTGCAGAGGGCATTCGTGGAGATTTCAGTATCCATCACTGTCTATCCTTGGGCCACTCAGACCCAGTGGCTTCTTATAAGAAGATTGTGAGGTCTTATTTCCTTAAGAGGGAAGAGTAAGACACAGGAGATCCGACTCCTGCTGCCGCAGCTGGTTTTGAAGCCAGACATAACACTCAGCATCCATCCTGCACCACCTGTTCTAGGTTCCCCTCACCCTCATCCCGCCCCTGTCCCGATGAGGCAGGGAGCCTGGCAGGGTGAGCCAGACCCCCGGCCCTAGACGCCCAGCATCCTCATTACCAGCCCTGCTCTGGTCACAGCTGCTGCATTTACCTCTTTTACTGTTCAGTCTGGTCCCCCAGGGACCCCTGAGCACCAGCATATTCCTCCCTCCCCCACTGTATAGCAACAGCCTCCCTCTCTCTGATGGCCTGGGTCAGTTACCCTGTCTGTAAGGTGACCCTGTGCATAAGGTGACCCCATCTATAATGTGACTCTATCCATAAGGTGACCCTGTCCCTCACCAGAACTGTCTTTTTATCCTTCTAGATTAATTATCCTTTCTAAAGTAGTTATTTTCCTTTTTCGCTAGCTTTCAAATCCTGATTTCTATTGTTCTTTAGTATCTTATATTAATTTCTAATTTATTTTAGTCTATTTCAAATATGGGGTTATAGCTGTCACCCGTGTTGTTGTGGGCATGTCTTTCTGGTCAACTTTTATTGTCTCTAAGGACCTGATTCTGCTCCTTATTCTTTTTTAGTGATCCGACTTTGGTATTGCATTTAAGCAGCCCATTTCTGTGGCTCCTTTGAGTGTGACATTAGATTTCCTAGCTTTGAGGTCAGGGGATGGCTTCTCTGCCTCTGCGACTCTGGAGCCCCCTCCCACAGTCTTTGCGTGTCCACAAACGCACCTTCCTTTCTGAGGCCCCAGCTCTGCTCACCTCTACGTGAGGCCCACCCACCTCTGCATGGCTTTCTTCCCATTGACACCTGTTCTGCCCCCTCTATTCCCAGCAGTGTCCCGATGACGTGAAGCCTGGTCCTGGGAGGCAATTTCTATCTGTTAGTTTTGTTGTTTTTGTTGTTTTGAGAAAGAGAGAGAGGGGCAGACAGAGAATCACAGTATTCAACAAGAAAGAATACATTTAATTTCATAGTTAGGGATAACAGCCTCACATTTCATTGGCCTGCTTAAATGAATTACTTGACATAAGGGTGCTTTCGGATAGTCAATGTGCACAAGTGATTGGTTCTTGGAAGCCTACATTGCTTCGAGTAAGAACTATTTTTTTTAAAAATGAGCTATG
Organism: Crocuta crocuta; assembly: GCF_008692635.1. Lineage (NCBI taxonomy): Eukaryota > Metazoa > Chordata > Mammalia > Carnivora > Hyaenidae > Crocuta > Crocuta crocuta. The sequence goes on from NW_027532249.1 coordinate 2,806,386, forward strand.
TTTCACTAGAGCATCGTTTTCAGTCATAAATATCTGTGGTTATGTTCACACATATTTTCACTTATTGAATTGGCCTATCCATCTATCCTACTAGTATTTTCAAGGAGTGGTTGGTAATCTTCCCTATTGTTTATTTGCTTTCTACTGTAAAAATTTCTCTCCTGCCTCTGATATTCCTTCTTTTCCTCTTTTGTGTTACCCTTTATTCTTTTCCTGACTTGATGGGTTGGATACAGAGATTCTTAATTTCCTTCTGGAATGTGGCTATGTGAAGCAATATACAGGGTGTCCCAAATCAGAAGTGGAGACGCTCCAAGCTTATAGACGTCATCATGTAAAGGTTTCATCACTTAAATAGTGGATGCTTATTCAGTTTTGTGAATTTTGAATATTTCGTTTTAGCTTTTATCTCATGGGTGCAACAAGGTGGCCTCTCCCAGACCAGCAGCTCCAGAGAAGAGGCCCCAGCGCTGCTCACTCTCACCTACCACCGTCACATGTGTGGGTGGTGAGTCCGGGCTGCCCAGTAGATTCGTTCCTTCAGTTGCTCCTGCTCAGAGTTTGCAAATTTGAAGACTGACTAGGACCGCCAGCGCTACACAGTGGTAATTTGAATGCACTAAGATAGTAATACCTTTTTTTAAGTTTATTTATTTATTTTCTAGAAAGAGTGAGAGTTCAGGCAGGAGAGGGGCAGAGAGAGAGAGAGGCAGAGGGGGAGAGAGAGAGAGAGAGAGTGAGAGTGAGAATCCCAAGCAATCTCCACAATGTCAGCACACAGAGCCCGACATGATGCTCAAACCCAAGAACCGTGGGATCATGACCGGCACCGAAATCGAGACAGTCGCTTAACCAACTGAGCCACCCAGGCACCCTGAAGATAGTAGTATCTTAAAATGTTAAATAATTCTCCTTTAAAGTGTTGCCTTTTACGGGGCGCCTGGGTGGCTTAGTCGGTTAAGCGTCCGACTTTCGCTTAGGTCATGATCTCGCGGTTCGTGGGTTCGAGCCCCGCGTCGGGCTCTGTGCTGACTGCCAGCTCAGAGCCTGGAGCGTGTTTCAGTCTGTGACTCCCTCTCTCTCTGACCCTCCCCTGCTCACGCTGTCTCTCTCTGTCTCCTAGAAATAAAATAATTTAAAAAAAACATTAAAGTGTTGCCTTTTCCAAGACTGCAGTATTCATACTTCTAAACCCATTAAAGTTTAAATCTGTGTGAGATTTGGGACCCCTTCTGTTTTCTTCTAGGGAAGACTAAGTTCTGTACCAGAGACTTTCATGGGTGGATTTCTGTTTGATGGCATTCCAGAAGAAAGCTGTGTATCAATAACACAAGTGGGACCAGAGATAGTGAGGAAAGGGGAGGAAAGTGCTGAAGGTCCTGGGGGGAAGGTATGGAGATATGGGAACTTCTGAAATTGTCCCAGGTCCCTGGGCCCAGNAATAATAATAATAATAATAATATAACAATAATAATAATAATACTGATGGGAAGGAGAAGGAGAAAGAGAAGAAGAAGGAGCCTATTGGTAGTGGCTCTGATTATTATGTGCCAAACTGTGCTAAAAGCATCAGGGACACTTGGGTGGCTCAGTTGGTTAGGCTTCCAACTTCAGCTCAGGTTGTGATCTCACTGTCCATGAGTTCAAGCCCCATGTTGGGCTCTACACAGACAGCATAGAGCCTGGAGGCTGCTTCAGATTCTTTGTCTCCCACTCTCTCTCTCTGCCCCTTCCCCACTCATGCTGTCTCTCTCAAAAATAAATAAAAACATTAAAAAAAAAAAAAGCATGAGGAATCAGAGACATTAAGAAGCTAAGATACTTGCCTGCAGCCTAGGTGGAACCGGGACTTGATTCCTTTCCCCTGGGGCTCTCAGCGGCCCTGTCTGACTCCCAGCCTTCCTGCTAGAACCCCGCCTGTTTTGCCTGAGCCCCCACCTGCTGCCTAGACTCCAGCAGCCTGTCAGAAGCCCAGCCTTTTGCTAGAACTCTAGCCTCGTACAGGAACCTCTACCTCCTGCTGGAACCCCAGCCTCCCACTAAAAGCCCAGCCTCTTGCTGGCACAACTCTCCACTGATGTCTCCTGGTCCTCAGCCTCTGTTCCTGCCTGACCTAGCCTTGGTCAACTCCTCCCATTATGCTCCCAAGGTGAGCACTCCCATTTATCAGCCCTCAGTGGGCCCCTAGGTCCCCAAAGACCTTTTTGGTATATTTGGTGTCAGGTTAGGTGCAACTAAACAATTTTTCCTCAATCCCATCTGTGTGGCCCCACAATATTTCTTTCCCAGGCTACCAAGTTTGGGACTAGGTGGGACAGACAATGCACAGTGAGATGCACCCTTTTCAACAAGGAAGTGTCACTGAACTTCTCATGTAAGGTGACTCCCACTGAAGCCGGGTAGGTGGACACACCCAGGCCAAACATGGGTAGTTGGTGAAGTTTTAGGATATCTCCGGTTTCTTTTTCAACCTAGGAATCTGATTTTTGTGCTTGATGGCCCAGTCTTTCTTTATTCTTTGATAGTAATAAATTCGCCCATTGGACAGCCCATCGTGGGGAGAGGGAACTGCTAACTGGAGAATAGAATTAGTCTACCTGCCATGGCCACTGAGGCGTGGTAGGGACAGTCATTTGATTGGGTGATAGACTTCCTGGACATGCTAATTTTTTCAGCCCCCCAAACCTACCACTTCCATCTACTGTGCTTTTAGACCTAAGCTCTTCTTTTGCAAAAAAAAAAAAAAGCCTTAAATCTTGTACAGTTATAGTGTAGCAGCAGACTAGTAGTCTCCAATCTAGTAACTAGAACCCCATGAGTTCCCACAGGTTATGTGCTCTTAAATTGGTCCTACCAAAGGGTAGAAACATATAAGATCATTGAGTGTAGGAGAGAGGTCAAGATGGCGGAGAAGTAAGGAGCTCCGTACTTGCACTCGCGCCCATACATCACACAGAAAAGATCTGAAGCCATTGGAAACCTTACAAAACCTGAGAGATTGGGAGACAAAGGACGCAGAATCCACTGAGAGAGCCTTCTAACGTGAGTGCGAACCGGGGAAGATAAAATCGGGCCGGGATCGGAGACTCCAGGGTGGGAGGCGATCCCCCTCTACCCTCTACGGGGAGTGAGAGGGGAAAAGGAGAGAGTCCGAAACAGAAAAACCTCCGCACGNCTGGGGCACCTGGGTGGCCCAGTCAATTGTGGAGCACCAGACTCTTGATTTCAGCTTGATTCATGATCCCAGTGTCATGGGATTGAGCCTTGAATCACACTCCATGCTGAGTGTGGAGCCAGCTTGAGATTCTCTCTCTCTCTCTCTCTCTCTTTCTCCCTGTCCCTATTCTCTGCCCGCTCTTCTCTCTCTCTCGCTCTCAAAAGAAAAAAAAAAAAGAAAGACTCAAGGTGTTCAGGCCCTACATCCTTACATTTGAGTTGACAATCCCTGAGGAGATTGCAAACCTTGGCATTTGCTTTTTTTTTAATAGAGAGAGGGAGAAAGCAGGGGAAAGGGACAGAAGGAGAGACCGAGAATCTCAAGCAGGCTCCATGTCCAGCACAGAGCCCAACTTGGGGCTTGATCCCATGACTCTGGGATCATGACCTCATCCAAAATCAAGAGTTGGTTGCTCAACAGGCTGAGCCACCTAGGCACCCTACTTTGAGTCTTAAATGCTCAAAGGATCATTCTGATTTTTAAATAAGTTTGAAATTACTGGCTTTGGAGAACCCTGCCTCCATGGAGGTTACATTCTAATGGAGAAAAAAGAAAAAGCAAGTAACACATGTTGAGAATTTAGGGAGGCCCAATTAAGAGCCCTGTTTGGCCTTCTTGGGCTCTGAAACCAGTTCTGAGGCAAGAGGAAAGGGAGGGACAATGGAGAGACTAAGATGCCATCTGTCCCCTTCACAAAAACTAACTCAGAATGGATCACAGACCTAAATATAACACACAAAACTATAAAACTCCTAGAAGAAAACATAAGATAAAACCTACATGAGCATTGGTGATAGTAATGACTTCTTAGATATAATACCAAAGGCATAATCCATGGAAGAAATCATTGATAAGCTGGATTTCATTGAAGTTGAAAACTGCTCTTTGAAAGACACTGCCAAGAGAATTAGAAGACAAGCCACAGACAGGGAAAAAATCTGCAAAAAAAAATCTCATAAAAGAGTGTTTCCAAAATATATGAAGAACAGTAAGAAAATAAACAACCTGGAGCATCTGGGTGGTTCAATTGGTTAAGCATCTGACTTGGTTTCAGCTCAGTTCATGATCTCACTGTTCATGAGTTCAAGCCCCATATCAGGCTCTTTATTGACAGTATAGCTGCTGCTTGGGATTCTCTACCTCCCCCTTCTTTTTCTATTCCTCCCCTGCTTGTGCTCTCTCTTCAAAATAAATGAATAAATTTTTAGAAAAGAAACAACTTGATTAAATAATGGGCTACAAACCTTAACAGATACTTCACCAAAGATCTACAGATGGCAACTAAGCATATGAAAAGATATCAGCCTCATGATATACCATTAGGGAAATGCAAATTAGGAAAACAGTGAGACACTACTACACACCTACTAAAATGGCCAAAATGAAGAACACTGACACCACCAAATGCTGGTGATGATGTGGAGCAACTATAACTCTCATTCATTGCTGGTGGGAATGCAAAATGGCAAGATCATTTGGGAATTTCTTACAAAAATTAAACATACACCTACCATGTGATTCAACAATCACACTCCTTGGTATTTACCCAGAGGAGATGAAAACTTACGTATGCACAAAAACCTGCACATAGCAGCTTTAGCATAATTGCCAAAACTTGGAAGCAACTGTGATGTCCTTCAGTGGGTGATAGGTAAATAAAGTGTGGTATATCCATATCCAGATGATTGAATATTATTCAGCACTGAAAAAAGAGAAAAAAGAAAATCTATTAAACCATGAAAAAAAAACACGGAGGAAACTTAAATGAATATTAAGTGAAAGCAGTCTTAAAAGACTAAATACTGTGTGATTCCAACTATATGACTTTCTGGAAAAATCAAAATTATGGAGATAATAAAGAGATCAGTGTTGCCTGGGGTGAGCTGAGGGAAGGGTATAATGGGGAGAAATTAACAGGCAGAGAGTAGAGGATTTTTAGGGTAGAGAAAACACTGTCTATGATACTATAATGATGGCTACAAATCATTATACATTGGCTGAGTAATATTGCATTGTATACCACATCCTCTATTTCCATCCGTCTGTGGATGGACACTTGGACTTCTCCCGTGTTTTGGCTATTATAAATGATGCTGCAGTAAACATAACATTTTCAAATTAGTGTTTTCATTTTCTGTGAGTCAATTTCCAGTGCTGGATCATATGGTATTATTGTTTGTAATTGTTTTTGAAGAACCTCCATACTGTTTTCCACAGGGGCCACATCAATTTACCATCCACAGTGCATAGGGGTTCCCATTTCTCTACACCCTCACCAACGCTTGTTGTTCTTTGTCCTTTTGATTCTAGCCATCCTCACAGGGGTGAGGTGACATCTCATGGGTTTGATTTGCATTTCCTTGATGATGAGTGATTTTGAACATCTTTTCATTTGTCTGTTGGCTATCTGTGGGTTTTCTTTAGAAAAATGTCTATTCAGGTGTTCTGATCATTTTTTAATCAGATTATTTGTTGGCTTGTGTAAGTATGTGTGTGTATAGAGTTGTATAAGTCATTTATATAAAGGTGGGTTATATTTTTAAAAGATGTCTTTCCATTACTCAGGAGGCATCAGGCTGTAGGTTTATTAATGGCATTGTTGCCTTGGGTAAGAGGATACCAACCAGTCTCCAAACCTGATTGAGAGGTGATCACTGAAGTTCAGAACACTCCATGAGTTTCATTCAGGGACACAGAAGGAATGTAAAGAGGCTGGTTCTTAGTAGAGGATCAACTATGTGAGCTCTTCCTCATAAGTAACCGAAGTCCCAGGTCACAGACAAGACAAGCCATCACCTAACAGGGACAGAACTGCTTCTTCAGATCCCCAATGCACCCAAGGTATAAAGTTACCCTATTACTTATGGTAAGTAATGCCAGGTTTACTTCCCTAAGGTCCCCTTTTCTTCTGAAGATTTTCTCTTCCAACTTGGTTTCATGGATGATGCATGTCACCATCAATGATGAATGTCACCCTTGTCCACAGATTCAATGGCTCCACCATGAAGGCAGTTCTAGACGTCTAGTCTGACTTCTTTTCTATCCACTCTGCTTTTCTTAACCACTCAGAGGGATTCTATATTAATAATCCATTGGTACCTCAAATTCAATATGCCCCAAACCAAAATCATGATTTTCACCTCAGCTCTCTTTATCTTTCCTGCCTTATATTTTTAAATAATACTCTCTGAGGCTAAGCACCTCAGAGAGTCTGAGATTCACTCGGGCTACCAAGTCGAGCAGACACCTGTCTGGTCCAGTCCCCTAAGCCTCTGTTATTCCTGTCCTTTGGCTCTGCCCCTCCCCTTCTTCTTGCTTACTGTAGCAGCCCCTTCCCAGGCATCCAGACTTCCACTCTCCATCCATCCTCTCAGTTCTAGCAGCTTCCAGACCTTTCTGATGGTCAGATTTGACAGAGAGCTTTGAAAAGCCATAGAGTTCAGAAGCCTACAAGACTAAACCATCAGATCATATAGATCTAGGGCCCAGAAATACCTTTCTTTTTTAACCTGCACCAAGCTGATTCTAAAGTATTGGTCATGGATCTGTGTTTAAGGACACTACATCTAACCCACTGGCTCCTAAAACTAGCTACTTAGAATCATCCCAGCTCTTGTTAAAGAAATATAGACTTCTGGAGATGCCTGGGTGGCTTAGTTTGTTGTATGTCTGACTTCAGCTCAGGTCATGATCTCTCAGCTTGTGAATTCGAGCTCTGCATTGGGCTCTGTACTGATAGCTCAGAGCCTGGAGCCTGCTTCAGATTCTGTCTCCCTCTCTCTCTCTCCCCTTTCCTCCCCCCCTCTCAAAAGTAAATAAGCATTGAAAAATTAATTTTAAAAAACAGACTTCTGGACTCCCCAGGACTCTGACTTAGGAGGCCAGGGTCTACAGTCTTTGTGTATTTAAACCCTTTCAGATGATTCTGACCTCAGCCAGGTTGGAGGACACTCCCTCCCCTTCCTGCCCTCGAGGGGACCCTTGACAGATACGTCTAGGTCTAAAGCATCATGATAACATATAGAAGATGCTCAATATATGCTGGTTCTGCCATCCTTCAAGTCACACTGGCTCCAAAGTTTGTTCCTCACCACTCTCCATGAAAAGGATGTCTGAAGCCATTGAGGAACTAGAGCTCCAGAGACGGAAGGTAGGGGTCCATCCCCTTTCATTCACTTCGTAATCAGTTACACTTTCTCCGGTATTAGTCAAATACCTATTGGGAAGACTAAGTCAAGTTTACTGAGAAGAGTAAAGAATTTTTGCAGCCTTCTAAAAATGATGGCTGACAAGGGAAGTCTCTAGGCTCAGAACCAAGTAGCCGATAATTGGAACTGGCTAGCTGGCCTCATCAATAAATGATAATCCAGGAGGCATAATTGGTGGCCCCAAGCATGGCCTCAAAGATAACTAGAAAAGGCTATGAGTCTCCCAGTTGGAGTGGGTTCAGAACTACTAAGAAGGCTCTCACACCTCACATGAAATCAGTCTCCTCTCATTGGATCACAGTGGAGATGATTTTGAAAAGAAAACATAAGTTTTTCTATCCTTAGCTAGAGAGAATTCCTATACGCAAGCCCCACCAGGAAAGGTAATACATTGTCTTGAAGTTATGCCAAGCGGTGGATCATCTCCAAGCATCTGTTTTGCTATATGGAAAGCAGATGAGTAGGAAATACGAGAGGGTGAGAGTAGAAAAGGCTTGGAGTCACCAGGGTAGGATACCACGTAGAGTGATGCCCAGAGCACCTGGACCAGGACAGAATACCTCTATCCCTTAGCCCGACCCTGACTTGTCTACAAAATGGAGTATTCAACCAAATACACAAAACTTAGAGACCATGATGGCTTTGTAGCAAGCCTAAAGCAAAGCCAAACCTTAAGTGTCTATACATCCAAGTGTGGAAATATCGCTGCCTAAAATCCTACTGAACACAATTAGTGTTCATCTATTAGCTGTTTTTCATAATGCATCACCTTTTTATGTTTTCAGTATGAATTCAATCGGGGGACAGTTCTTTCTGAAAAAAATTTTACATCCATGAATGTTGTTCCATCTCCGTGTAGGAAGGCTTCGTGCAAAAACCGAGGTGGGTTGAGCTGTGGAAAGTTCTGAGGTAACGTCCCTGAACTCCCGGTACCTTTGGCTAGCTGACGGCTTAGCTGGGCTGCTCTGTGTAGCATTCCCTCCCCTCTGCTCCCCTGGTGCAGAAGGGCTGCCCAGAGCCTGACCTCTGAGGTTGCCAGCACATATGCAGAGCGCTCTGTGGGCCAGACCATCCTAAAGCACTAATGATGCATTAGGGAGCTGCACACCAGCAATCTTCAGTTATGAATTATGCTGCTTCGTGGCACCCAGTGAAATATTAATGAACCTTACAGATGGCTGTGGCTCACATTGTTTAGCACTGCCCTGAGCCCGCAGCAGTTAATAACCAGCTTTTGTCCTGCACTGCACTTGGGACAAGAAACCCAGAAAATGTTTTAAAAATGGGGGGAAAAAAAACCCAAAAATATAATAATGCCAGAAAACAGAAAAAAAAAAAAACCCTCTGATGTAAGTTGATATACTAAAAGCAAAGCCTGTCTGTGGAACAGACCGAACAAAGGCCCTTGCAGACAGCAGTCACCTTGGGAGCTTAACCATGTCACCAGGCTGCCTCCCCACACTGGGGTCTGGCAGAGAGAACACACTGGAGTCAGGCAGGCTCCAGAGAAACACCAACGCGGGGCTGGGCCCAAAGCTTCAAGGGGCGGAGGTATAAACATGAATCATCAGGCTCAGGACTGATGTATGGAACCCCTCATGAGAATAACCTGAGAAATGTGCTCCAGCAAAGGGAATACGTATTTCAGGGAAGGAATTAGAAGGAGGAAGGTTTACAGGCTAGGTAAACATCTCCACTAAATAGCTCACGTTCCTTTCTCCATCATCATCATGGTGTTGCTAAGGTCCACTGTGTGTTCCTCAGTGCTAACAGGGTCCAGGTAAATGAAAGACCAGGTAGGTGCTGTTGAATTTGGCAGAGTGGCAAGATGCACCTTGAACAGCTCATTTCTAACACAGCCTCTGAAGAGAATGTGTCTTTTATGATTGTTTTGTCCTCACATGTTGGCTCACCTTTTCTGAGACAGCATGGGCCCACGAAAGAGCCCAGACTTTGAGGTTCTGGTGTGGGATCCACATACTCAGGAGTAAGTCAAGAATAATAATGTCAATGGCCTTACAATGATGCTGTTGGGATAAAATGAAAGCATGTACGCCTGCTACAAATAGCTTGCTAGCGCCCACTCCTGTCAATTAGGGAAGATCACCAGATGTAGGAAAAGTATGTACCCTCTTGATCAATAATATTATTTTTCTTGGTAGGGATAAGGATACAGAGCCAAACGACATAGTAATAAGTTGGACCTAATAATATCCCCTTCAAAATATAGAAACATAATTGCAAGGAGAAATTGATAAAACCAAAGTTCCAGCCATCGTGGTAGATTATCATACAGCTCTTTGAGAAACTTACAGATCGAGCAGAATAAAAATAAGATTTGAACAAAGCAGCTCAGAAGTTTGATGTGTCCATTATTTATGGAACACAGCCATCTACAGACAGAGAATGAAGAAACTCTCCAGGGATCCATGGAAGTTACAAGAGTTGAACAGGTGGGGAAAAAAGTATCAAGAAATTGCTGGTGAATGTTATTACTGTGTTGTCTAACCAACACAGCTCTCCCCTCTTTGAGGCACACAGTATGACTGCATTTTCTCTCTCTGCCCTCTTGTGAGTGGGTGTGACTGTGTGATGAGTTCTGGCCAATGAGTTGTGAGCAGAAGTGAAATGTGTCACTTCTGGCCTGGAACATTCGATTGCCCATCAAACCCTTCAGAGCTTTCTCTTTTTCTCTCTTCTTGACCTCTGACATAACAACTGGCAACATTTGAAATGGTGGCTATTTCATCAACCTGTGTGCCTAAGTCATCACAATGAGCAGATCCTATCTGCCAAACTTTGATGGTCATATATTGTAGGTGAGGTAAACATTTTGTTGTTTGAAGCCACAGGATGTGGGGGTTATTTATTACGGCAGTATGATCTAGGCCATCTTGACTAACACGCTCTTAAAGCAATACTAAATTAAGTTTTAAATAGCTAACCAAATATAACTCTTAAATTATGACAGGAAAAAATAAATTTCTAAATCATGAATTTTAAAACTGAAATTTAAAAATTTTAAACTCCTCAAAATAAAAATGCTACATATCAAAACCTATAGAACATGGGTAAAGTACACTAATCAAGGAGATCGAAAATAAACAAATTATGGAGCGCCTGGGTAAGTCAGTCGGTTGAGCACCTGACTCTTGATTTCAACTCAGGTCATGATCCCAGGGTCAAGGGATCAAGTCTTACCTTGAGCTCTATGTTAGGCATGGAGCCTGCTTGAAATTCTCTCTCTTTCCCTCTGCCCATTTCCCTGGCTTGTGCTCTTTCTAAAATAAAAAATTAATTAATTAATTAATTAAACAAATTACACATTTAGTTCAAAATATAATAGAAAATAAAAATCAGAGAATAACTAAAAGAAGTCAAAGGTAAAAAACTAATAGATAAGAGAAAGACAATACATGAAAAGAAAAGCAAAAATGCAAGAATAATACCAAAATCAAGTTTTTCTTAAGAAAATACAATCATATACATGGCTCTACAGAGAGAGCCTTTAAAAAAGAGAGAGAGCAAGAGAAAGGTAAAGCAAACGTAAGTAATCATAAGGAAATATAAAAGCAATTAGGTACTAATATATTTGAAAAGTTAGATCAAATAGTAAATTCTCTGAAAATGTTATATTATAGAGATGCCTGGATGGCTCAGTCAGTTAAGCATCAGACTCTTGATTTCAGCTCCAGTCATGATCTTATGGTTCGTGAGTTTGAGACCCATGTTGGGCTTTGTGCTAACAGTGTGGAGCCTGCTTGGAAGTCTCCTGCTCCCTCTTTCTCTGCCACTCCGCTGCTCATGGTCTCTTTCTCCCAAAAAATAAATAAGTAAACTTAAAATTCAAAAAAAAGAAAATGTTATAAGATTTAACTTGAAGAATTACAAAAATAAAAATCAATTAAAGTAATGACCATTGGCAAAGCCTTTTGCTTTGTTGTGTTTCTCATGGTATCTTACGTGCCTCATCTACTGACATCTGTTTGGTATCTAATAGGCCAGGCTGGCTGTTCCTGCCACCTCTGAGCTGAGGCTCATTACTAATGACGGGGTAATAGCAGGATAGACACCCAGCTGGGGGCCGCAGTGCTATGAGAAGGGAGAGGCGATGAACTTGCAGAAACCAGACAGGGAGTGATGGCCGGAAAGCTGGCAAGAGAAACAGCCATTGGAACTTTCCCTCTGCAGGGGGAAGGAGAGAGAATACAGTAACTGATTAGGGGTGGGAGAGCCTGGCATCAGACACCAGAGGAAAAGGATTTCATTTCCAGTATTTCCTCGGGGGTAAGTGGAGAATCCACCCAGATAAGGACTGGCCTTATTCAGTCAGTGGGAAGACCTTTAAAGAAGAGCACGTGCTTCCTGAAGCGGAGGAATGCCAATGGGTGACTGGCCGCGGTGTCCAGACTTTCAGCTGTCCTTCCTCACTGCCAGTTCATACTTGCCTGGCAGGCCCCGCAATTGTGTCAATTTCCAGTACATGTCATGCTGCCTCCTACAGGCTCTGCTCCTGCACCTGAACCTGGCCGGCCACACTGCACACGGACATCTATACTGCACACCTGGGGAAATCTACAGAGACTCAGAGCACAGTTGGGGCAGGAGACAAGTGACCCATTATGTCCACACAGTCTGAGGGAAAGCTATGCAGAACTCAACTTTTCAGGTCCCCTACTTGTCTCTTCTCCTCACTATACCTTTTTCTTCAAGAAGCCACCATTGGTACCTCACTCACTTTTGCAAAAACTAAACACACACACACACACACACACACACACACACATTCCTAAAGACAAACATTAATTCCCTGAGGCAGTACAGGCGAAACTCGGAAAAAGAGAAACACTATCCAAATTGCTTCATAAATTACAGGCTCATTTCAGCTGCTCTGGAATAGGCATTAATATGCATCATAGGGTTGGTTCCTTCATTCAGCCCCCTCCCCCCTTCTAGTTGCCTTTCAGATCCTGTGCACTCTTACCTACAAGGAATAAAATGAACCATACGCCTTTTATGGGCTATTTCCCTAGCTGTCACAAGGCTGGCTGATTCTGGAGTGATGTAGGCCATGATGAAGGCCTGATGGAGTGTGTAGATGTGGGCCAGGCTTTCTCAGAGCCTGCCTTGGCTGGGAGCCTGGGGAGAGGGGCAATTCCATCTCTTTATTCAGCACCTGCTGTGCTAAAGACTCTGCTCAGAGCCATGACACATAAATTCAATTTATTCACGCGCTAAAATGTGGTCACCGTGACCACAATTAGCAGTCTCTCCTCTCTCTTGCTATTAGAGCCTGAGGTCCTTGCTGTATCATAAGATCATGCCAAGGTAGGTCTAGGACCCCTACAAAGGGGGCTTCATGCACTTGTGAATCAGTCCTTCGTGCATCCCCTTGGCATCTACCTCTCCTCTGTGAAGGAAGTCTGCAAGGCACCAGGTGGCCTTCATCCCTTGGAGTCCTTGATGCCCACATGGCCCATGGTGTCCAGGTGGATGTGCAATGAGGCCCCTTTGGCCCGAGGAGTCTTCCTTCGTCATGGATGAACCACTAAGTGTTACCTTGAGACCCAGTGTCAACAAACAAGCCACAGAGCAGATGTCTTGCTCCGTTCTGTTTGCTGGATGATTTGCACCCATATTCTCCCCACAACACAGACACAGAGCCGCCTTTCCATCTTTTGATACAGCCAACTAGGTTCCTGCCAGGAAAGCCCTTCTGTAGGTAACATCTGTACACCACTGGGAAAAAATGCAAAGAAGGAGAGGTAGAGGAAAGAAGGAGAGGGGGGAAAAACAGTCCAAAGGTACTATAAAAGAATATAGACAGCTTGGTGCTTGGAAGAGCGGAAAGGCAACGGATAAGCTCTGGTTTTCATAACGTTTAGCCTGAGGTCAGGGCACAGGCAGAGCTGCACAGGGACCACTGAGATACCTAACATCTGTCTTTCTGGTTCTGAAGAAACAGAGGACAGGGTTTAGGTCACCAGTCGGGGGGTGTGAAAGGGGGTCCTGGAAAGAAGAGGATCCAAAAATTGAATTCTCTGGCCACTCTGGACTCAGCATGGGCAGAGAGTCAGCAAGCAGCCCAGTTAAAAAGCAAAGAATGAAGCTGAGATAGAAGTGCTGTTCAAGGGACAGAGTTTGATGTCCACAACCAACCAAGTTAATTTTGATAAAACAAAACATCATGCATGCTCATTGGAGGAAGATGCCCAAACCTAAAGTCTGTACCACAGAGCATTCACACAGATCAGGACACAAACTAAAATCATCTGGCATCTAAAGAAACTAGAAAGTAAGGAATTCCTAGGTGGCTCAGTTGGTTGAGCATCAGGCCTCGACTCAGGTGATGATCTTGCAGTTTGTGAGTTCGAGCCCCGCATTGGGCTTACTGTTGTCAGTCTGTCAGAGGAGAGCCCGCTTCAGGTCCTCTGACCCCTCTATCTACCACTCCCCCGCTTACACTCTCCCCCAAAATAAATAAATATTGAAAGAAAGAGAGAGAGAGAGAGAGAGAGAGAAGGAAGGAAGGAAGGAAGGAAGGAGAAAGAAAGAAGGAAAGAAACTAGAAAATGTGCCACCATCTCACGAGAAGACAAATGATGGAGAAGACTCTGATATGACCCAGATGTCAAAATCAGCAGACAAGGATTTTCAAGCAGCTTTAACAACTAGATTCAATGAATGGCAAGCTCTTAATGAATTAAGAGATAGCAATTCTCCTCAGAGGAATAGAAACTATAAAGATCCAAGTGGTAGTTCTGAAACTCAAAATTATTATACCTAAAATGGAAATGTTTATCAGCTTAATGGAAATGACAAAAGACTCAGTCAGTGAACCTCAAAGATTAGTATAAACTATTTAATCTGTAGGAGAGAGAAAAATGAATGTGGAAAAACCTTGGCAATTAAGGTGAAATGGACAAATTCCTTGAAAAATAACACCTAGCAAAACTGGCACAGGATGAAAGAGCAAAATTGAATAGCCAGATGTATGTTTAATAAATTGAATTTTTATTAACATTTTTCCACAGAGAAAGCTCCAGGCATAGATGATTTGACTGGGTAATTTATCAAACATACGAGGTGAGTATAACCCTGATATCAAAATATGACAAATGTCACTAGAAAATAAAAATACAGACCAATACCTCCATGAAATACTTACCAAATTCTTTAAGAAAATATTACCAAATTGAATCAAGTAATATAGTAAAAGGATAATACACTACAATCAATCATCTGAGCCCTTTTAGTGCAAGTTGCAATGAAGTAGATGTCTTGTTTACCTTTGCAGGCCAGCATGACGTACAGGACTGTGTGATAGTTGGATTTTAAGACTCAGGCTGAAGCAGACCCAGGAGAACTTTCCCTAAAATTCCCTAAAGTTCAAAGCCAGGATTCCCTGTCCCTCCCCTAAGTGTCTCATCAAATACCCCTGGCTCTCACACCAACATGTGTAATCTTCTCCACAGCTCCTAGACATTTCTTTTCCAATGTTTTCTGCTCCATTTATCAAGTGTGTCTTCTGCTCCCCAAAACATCTGGGTCCATCATTAATTGAGACTATGATTTTCTGAGGACAAAGTTAGATGAACTCATTGGAGATAAACTTACCGGGGGAGTATGCAAATTCTGTGAGTTTCTATTTCCTCAAGTAAAAAATATAGATAGTAAAATATACCCCTCTGATCTCTCTAGCCTGTTTTAAGCATTAAGTAAGATGATAAGGGTGTCAATGCTTTGTATGTGTAGTGTCCCAACAAACTTTTGGTATGATGTCTTATAGCAGGAAGATTGCCCAGCATTGGTTATACTTATGATCCCCTCCTAGTAGAAGGCTGCTCACCCACTCATACGTAAGTACCGTGTGTGCACAAAATAGGAATATTTTGTCTATTTTTAAGTGAGGAAATATCCTAGGGAATATGAAACCATCGTGCGGATCTTGTCCTCTCTGCACCCCAGAAGACCTAGTTTTGTACTCTGACCCACTGAAAGTCCTCAGCAAGTGTTTGTTGCCATATTTGCTTTCTTGGATTCACCCACCAGCTGTGTCTTCCCCTTTGCATTAATTCGTTTTGCACACATACACTGAACGCCTACTATATGCCTGGTGCAATGTTAGATGAGCTAACATATTGCACGCCTGGTGCAATATGGGGGCAGGGAACAAACAAACAGACATGTCCTAACATGTCTGGTCTGTGACGGTTACGGATATGCACANTGCCTACTATACGCCTGGTGCAATGTTAGATGAGCTTATGGTGCAATATGGGGGCAGGGAACAAACAAACAGACATGTCCTAACATGTCTGGTCTGTGACGGTTACGGATATGCACACAAGGTTTGTAGGGAAGATCAGAGGGGTTCAGCAGCTGGAGACGTTTCTCCTGCTTGAATATCTCTCCTCCTGCAGCCTCACTACCCATGAGCCTTTTCGGTTCACATTCTCTCCATTCTTAAGGCTTAGTCCAAATGACTCCTAAGGCACGAGGCCTCCTCTCATCATACTGTTTTATTGTCTTGTTGAAATCTAGGCTCTTTTTTCCCCTAACTTATGGTGTTCAGACATTTATAATATGGATAAGGGATGGGTGAATGAAAACCTACCATCTCACAACTCAGTGTAAGCTTCAAAATCAAAACAGAAGCTTCTAGAAAAATTAAAGTCTCCCTGTAACTCCTTTTTTTTTTTTTAAGTACACCTTTATAATCCATTTCACTGACTATGTGAGCTGTGATGATTACTCTTCAGGCTGTGATGGTCACTAGGTTGCAGGGGTAAGGCACATGAAAGAAAAACAGAATAATGACCAAACTTTTCACCTCATCACTCCACACTTCCTCTTTAGTGGACATGCAAAACTCCTACACTTCTGGGTTCCCGTAGTGCCATGCTTATCCGTACTCCAAGGACCTGAGCCAATGAATACTTTTGTTCACAGCCTCTCAACTGCCAAACGATGCACGTTGACTATCTCTTCATTTCCAGAAGGAGTGCCAGTGGGCTGGTGTGTTGACTTAAAATTATCAAATATTTTTTATTCTAAGAGATAGAGGTGTATTCCCAGCACTTGGGGACCACATGCCCCTCTTTGATGAAACACAAATGTAATTAATGCTTTGCCCTTTAGTTTGAGGTTGTACAGTTATATGTATTTCTGTCCCAGGTGGTTGATCTCTTTTTGTTACTTTACTAGACAATTTTCCTCTGATAAACGAGAGTATTAGTTGCCAAGACAACGAGGGAGGGAGAGAGGGATAAAAAGAGAGAAAGAGAGAAGGAGATGTGAGATGAGAAGGAAAGAAAGAGGAAGGAAGGAACGAAGGAAAGAAAGAAAGAAAGAGAAAGACAGGGTAGAGGGAGGGAGGGAGAGAGGGAGGAGAAAAGGAAAGAGAAAGAGAGAAGGAAAAGAAAGAAAGCTTGGTTGATGGCTATGGTCCCTGGGTTCTCATCCCTGCCTGGTCTTGGATTCTTATTTATATCCCCACCATGCAGCAAGGCATCTGTAGCTTCAATGACTTTGATCCCAACTGGGAAGATGAAAACTCTGGAGAATAATGGTGATGTTCTCCCTTTGTCACCTTCTTACACTTCCCCATATGTGAGTCTACGGGTTCATACAAAATTCCCAATTCACAACCCTCTTCTAGCTATTAATCATGGTTTTGTTTTGTTTTTAAACCAAACTCAGGATTTGCCATCAAAAAGCTTTTAAGACATAAAAGAAAAATTTATTAGTGTGCTCTGGTGTTAGTCCAAATTGCATTTGCTGCACAGCACAACTCAAGTTATTTTGCCTCAAGTTTGAAAAAAAGATTAATCTGTATTTGCCCAAATTAATCAAGGGAGATTCTCCGTGGTAAAATGATAGGGAAGTTTACATCATGGTCATGGGGTTCATTTTCCCAAGATGTTCAGGTAAGTCCCAAAGTGCTGGTGAGAGGTGAGAAAAAACTCACATAGCAGGGGTCATCGATTTCCAGCAGCTTGTTCAGAGTAAACTAAAGTGGTTTTCAGTGTTTTATGTGGAGGAAGCATTCAAGCAGCTTAAGATGTGGAAAACAGAAGATCAGGAAGGATTTAGCTGCATGTAATAACTCTGGTCTCATCACAGACACCCAGGATCACTCCTATGCTGATGACGTGACAGGCAGGGAAACATTCTGGTCAGAGAGAAGAGGAAAAATCACAGGGTTCTTTTCATCACTTGCTTTCCTAGTGAGGAGACACACCATAGAACTGAACCATGAACGTGGTGGACCACACAGAGCTGTCTTGTGCTGAGGTACAGAACTGTCACCTCTGGGTCTCACCACGGTGCTCACCCTGTCCCAGCCCTTCTACATCTGCTTTCCCTGGAAGCCCACAGCCAGGTTCCTCACCTCCTTTGCCCCAGGGGCTGTAAACCAATCCTGGCCCTGGTGGTGCACTGGTGGCCATCAGATGAGGCCTTATGTTAAGACAATGTGGCGGGGGGAAGGGAGACAGGGCTTTCTCACCTTCTTAGTACGGCAGTAGCACTTCTCAGCCCAGTGGTTGTGAGCATTACTTTGCCTCAGTTTCCTCATCTGTCAAAATAGCAATAACACTTCTTATTTTGAAAATTGTGTTAAAGAAAGCAATGTTGTAAAGTGATGATCCTTTTTCTTTTTCCCTCTCCCTCCCCTTTGCCTCTTCCTCAGGTAAAAAGAGGTGAAAAAGGACCCTGACAGTAGCTGATGTGACTACAGAGGATGGTATTTGGGAATGTGTCTGTACCAACTAGATGCTCACTGGGACTTTTCCTCTCTTTTCGGCTCACCCAGAAATCAAGGACCCAGCGCTGGTCACTGAGCCCCTACAGGGAACCTCCTGTGCATGCCTACTGACCACATACCCAACTCTCTCACCCCCTTCCCTCTAGTGAGCCTCCTATGTACTGTCCCTTATGCCCTGAGTGCACCCCACCTCCGATAGCTGCTTGTCCCTGCTCCAGAGTCCCATTCTAGGAAGAGGCTTAGCTCCATGTACCCCTATTTCAACCTTGGCAACTATGGCTTGCCAGTCCCCATCCACGGTGACATCCTGCTCCTCACGGAAGACCCTCCCAGGGATGGCAGCAGGTGTTATTTTATGAATGCAGCATCATGCTCTGCCAACTCATAAAGGAAAAGGAAAGAACTCATCTTTAGTGTGAGAGAGAGAGAGAGAGCCAGTACATAACTTCTGTATTTAGAGGTCTTGGGCTCATCCTCCAAAACAAGTTTGGGAAGATAAGCCTGGAGATGTCTGCCATGTGAACCATTGTGGGGAGGGGCCTCTCGTGGCCAGTTTTGCATTCTCACACTGGCTGATTTCCCTGGAGAAAAGGCCCCAGTTGAGCTCGCCATTGCCACCAGCCTTCCTGGGCAATGTGGGCAGTAGAACTGGAGAAATAGACAGAACAGGATGGGGAGGCATGTAAAGGGGCCCAATGAAAATCCATGAATTCCTTTATGGACTCCAAACATTAGTGGTTGCCCTCCCCTGGGGCTTGAGGTTGCAGAGCAAGGTTGGAACAGTGTTCCTGGAGCCAGAGAAGAGATCAAAGCCAGTGCCTCTGGCGCATTCCTGGAGGAGTCACCCTGGCAAAGTTCTTCTTTGTACTCATGGGACAGAGATTCTCAGGGGGGCATATATTGATCCTGGAGGGCTGAAGGGACAATAATCCTTCCACAGGCTACCCTCCTGTTCATATCTAGCCCAGCTCATTTCTGCACAGCAAGTGTCAGAATGAAAGCCATAGGCATGGCCTGGCTGTCCTTTTCCTGCTAGAGGGGAAGGCGAGAGGTGGGCCCAACTTAGCTTCCCTCACTGTCTCCTTAGCTTACCCTGCAGTAGCCACATGCTCTTCTGCAAGCTGGCCTTGCCATTCTTCCATCTGAAAATGGAATCTAACTCCCCTCCCATTCAGTCTGGGCCAGCCTTAGCAATTTGCTTGACCAATGGAATGAGGAGGAACTGGCATGTGGAGACTTCTAGGCTTAGGCTGTAACAAGCCTTACAGCCCCCACTTGGGTCCCTTGGAATGTTTGTTCTTGGGATGCTCTTGGAACACAGCTGCCATGATGCAGACAGCCCGGCCACACCGGAAGGCCATGTGGATGTGGTCCAGTTGATAACTGCAGCTGGTCTCCAAGCCAACAGCCAGCCTCAAGTGCCAGTCCGAGGAGAGTGCCATATTTGCTAATCAGCCAGCTCAGCCTTTCTCTGACTCCAACCTCCACCTCCTCCTAGCAGCCATCCAGAAGAACCCAGTTAAGGCTGCTTCCTTGAATCCAGTCAATCCACAGAACCAAGAGAGATAACAACAAAATGCTGACATAAGCCTCTAGGTTTTAGGATGGCTTGTTATGCAGCAACAGATAATCAGAACATACGTTCACCCCCAACACTGTGGCCTCATTGAGCGTGGCTTGTTCAGAAAGATCCCATTCTGACTCACTGAAGATCTTTTATGGTCACAATGCCCCCTTTCTGTTGACTTACAGGTAGGAGACTCTTACTTCCTTTCCAGTTCCGTTCTGAATTGGAAGTTGCTCAGCTAAAGGACCCACTCAGAGGCTAAACCATACCAGAAGTGAATCCCTCCAAGGTCATCTAGGATTACTGAAGCAGCTGTCTGCAGAGTACACACATTTGCTCTCTCCTGTAAGCCCCTCTCTGGGTTCCCTTTCAATGGAAAAGGTTCCACCTGAAGAAGGAAGAGTGAGCCCCCTAGGTTCCAGGTTCCTGACAGGTCAGCCAATCCAGCTCATGACACTACTTCCTCTCGTTGACATTGTATATACTTTGTAAAATTTTCTTACCAAAGTTCAAGGACGATGAGTCAAATCCCTGAGACAGCTCTGGAAATATTGACAGCCAAGTAATACTGAGCCAATGGAAGAAACCACCCTCAGTGTTCAACGATGTAGCTGGCAGCAGAATTCAGAGAGCAGATGCTGGGCGTTTGCCTACCTCAGAGCACGTAAAGACACT
This sequence comes from Crocuta crocuta, assembly GCF_008692635.1. Taxonomy (NCBI): domain Eukaryota; kingdom Metazoa; phylum Chordata; class Mammalia; order Carnivora; family Hyaenidae; genus Crocuta; species Crocuta crocuta. The sequence continues at coordinate 2,826,821 of NW_027532249.1, forward strand.
AGCTCCTCTCCTTCCCATACCAAAGGCTTGTTCAAGGGCAAGCCATAGGTCTTGAGAGGTGATACTAGCCTCCCCCTGTACGTGTGGAGTCATAGTTGAATATGAGTAATGATCAAAAAGGGTCGCACATAGAGTCTAAACCTAAATAATTTTAAGTAGGAAATGAATATAGGTGAAAGGCAGAGGACAAAGGTGTATCACAAGACATGCCGCATCAGGACTCCAGTGCATGGTAGTGTAACAGCATTGTATGGCGACCGATGGTAGCAACCCTCATGGTGAGCTGAGCCTACTGCACACTCTTGTCAAATCCGGTGTACACATAAAACTAATGTAAAATTTTTAAAATGTTTTTTATTTTTGAGAGAGAGAGAGCATGAGCAGGGGAAGGTCAGAGAGGGAGACACAGAATCTGAAGACAGGCTCCAGACTCTGGGCCGTCAGCACAGACAGCTCACAGAATCCACCAACTGTGAGATCATGACCTGAGCGGAAGTCGGATGCTCAACCAACTGAGCCACCCAGGCGCCCCGCCCTGCACATAAAACGAATGTAATATTGTGTGTCAACTACACTCCAATGAATTAAAGAAAGAAACACTAGAGAATCATAAAAAAGAGAGACGCTGCATAAGAAAGAGGCAGATTTAGAGAAGTAGTTCTCCATAGTCTTTTTATTGAATATTAATTTATTTTGGGGGAGAGAGAGAGCACACATGGGGAAGGGAAAGAGATAGAGAGAGGATCCCAAGCAGGCTCCACTGTGTCAGTGCAGAGCCAGACTTGGGGCTCCATCTCACTAACGGTGAGATCATGACCTGAGTTTAAATCAAGAGTCAGACGTTTAACTGACTGAGCCACCCCGGTGCCCCTCAGTTCTCCATAGTCTTAAAGAACTCGTGCTCACACGTGGTGTAACGTGGAAAGGAGGAGGTATTAGGGCCCACAGCAACCTTCTCAAAGAAGAAATAGAAGACACAGCCAGAATTTTTAAAAGATGAAGATGGAATTAAAAGCCCACATGCCAACAATGGCGTGGTTTAGGACACAGCTGGAGACAAGGTAGGCAGGGGCAGCGATCCAGAAAGACAGTTCTCAAGCTGGTCATGTAGAAGACGGCGTGTGTGGGCCTGGGAGAAGTCCAACAAGCTTACGCGGGTGCTGCCACAGAAGACGCAAAGCGAATAGAAAGACTCAAAGTTACAAAGGGATTAGGATTGATCATAGAGGGACCAAAGCACCCTTTCGGCGCTGCCACCCTCCCACCTCCATAACCTTGTAAGGAGAAGCAAGGAGAAAAGCAGGGTTCAAACCCCAAACAAAGGAGAACCCTCAAGAGCCAGACTTGTGTTTAAAGCATTAACAGATTTGGCAGATTTAAGGCTACACCTTAAGTGCCTGTGGGCCCCTGGAAGTCTGGAGAGCTGGACTTGCCGGGAATCAGAGAAGTGAGGTGAGGGGTGGAAACAGGCAAATGGGGGTCTAAATCTGGCCAAGGAGCAGTGAAACCCTGTATCCCCAGCCTGGCGTGCTGCCTGAGTGAAAATCTCTCCACCCCCTGGTGGAGGCCGGCGGCATGGACTATCTTGGAAGGTCAAGTGAGTGTCCACAGGCTGCTGCAAGACAGCTGGCCCTTGCTTCCTCCTGCTCACGGAAGCTGGAGGTGCCTTCTCCGGAAAAACAGATAGATCCAGAGACGAGATCTGCAGTTCCTGATGATCTGGGGATCCTCCGAAGAAACTTCTGAACACCTGTGCACATCTGAGGCACAGCCCCTTCATCATAAGGCCCGCCCACAAATAGCTCCTCCCACTAGCGCTTAGTGCCTCCCTCTCAAATTGAGAGTCACAGAGTATCACCAGACATATGCGCAGCGCCTCTAACAGGAAAGGCAGAGGCCAACACACACACACACACACACACACACACACACAAATGGAACTCAGGGGCAGAATTTCAAAAGCACAGTAACATCTTCCAAAAGATAATACAGTAAAACTTTGGTTTGCAAGCATAATTCATTCTGGAAATATGCTTGTAATCAAAGTACTTGTATATCAAAGTGAATGTCAAGAACTATGGGCTCAGTTGTGATCATGTGACATTCAGCTTCACATACCACTCCTATTGCAAGACATCGCTCGTTTGTTAGAGATGTTTGTTCATCTTGCGGAACACTCGCAGAACAAGCTACTCGCAATCCAAGGTTTTACTGTATATGGTATTGCATTCAAAAAATAACAGTTCATGTTAGGGGGGAGAAAAGGAACAATTAGAAAGCAAGGTAAGAGAAGAGGGCTTGGTGGAAATTAAAAATATGAGAGTTTAGATGAAAAATGCATGAATGATTTGAAAGATAAAATTGAGAAAATCCTCCACTGTGTAACAAGATGAAAACAGGAGGAAAAAAAGATAAAATCAGAGAACTAAATCAAGATGTGTGTCACCCCACTACTAGGAATCTAAAAAGAGAAAACAGAAGAGTGGAAACTATTTCTAAAGACTTTTAGTTTTTAAAAAATTAAATGCAGATCTTGACATTCCCCGTATAATCTATGCAAAGAATCCCCCAAGGCACATCATCGTGAAACTTCAGAACACCCCTTAAAGAGAACATCCCAAATAATTTCAGAGAGAGGGATAAAGAGGAAAAGCTGCATAATGGCAATAGACTTCTCAAAAGCAACATGGGATCTAGAAGATAATGAAGGAATGTCTTCAAATTTCTGAGGGTTTCCCACCTAGAATGTTAGTTTCAGCCCAATCACAAATATTAGAACGAAACAGTTCAAACATGCAATAATAGCTCAAAACAGTGTGCAGAGGCATTTTCAGGGAATTGCTGGAAGATGTGCTCCACTATAATGAAGGAGGAAACCAAGAAGAGGAAGACGGGATTCAGGAGGCAGGGACCCAGAAGGAGCACCCTGTGTGTGGAAGGGAGTCCCCGGCACACAGCTGTGGCAGTTTGGACCCCCGGGAGGCTGGGGGGTGCTGGACAACCCTTGGTCTCACACCACCACACAGAGAAACAGTGTTCAGGATGGGCATGGAGATTACAGTTTCTTTGGAAATTTTGGAAAGGTTTGATTATAATTATAAAACTATAAAGAAAATGCGAGGCAGTGATTAATTCTAGGTAATTATTAATTCGGGGGAAAAATAAAATTCAAAAATAGAATATATAATCACAGTGCTGGAGGCCCACTCCAGCCGGTCCAGGGGTCCCTGAAGGATGGGTGGTGTCGGCGAGAGAGAGAGACAGAGAGAGAGAGAGAGAGAGAGCACCCCGAGAATCTTTCTGATCACCAGGCAGGCATCTCTGTCCTGTCGGTTTTGGTGTCTTTATTTAAAGGTCCAACGACAACATGAGATCAGAAAAAGGAATTTTTTACAATGGAAAACTCTTTGTGATAAGATGCTTTGAAAAGTGTACAAAAACAGGTTTTTGGAAGTATTCTTGCAGAATTACCGCAATCGTAGTGAGGTTGAGTTAATCTTACAACTAAGGAAATAACAGGAAGTTCTTAGTGAAAAACAGGATGACATACATATTTGTTCTAAGTGAATAACGCTTGGATTAGGACATAGGCTAAGTTGTATATAGATGGGCTGGGAGTCATTCCGTCTGGCTCACAAGAGGAAGAATGTTTTTGAGCTGCTTAATAAGTTGTTTGTGGAAACTTTTTTGACTTGATGCTGGATGTGTAAACACCATGGAGGCCCTAAATGTGTCGGCCNTATCTAAGTCTTGGATCTGCAAGGCCCATCGGAAGAGCCTGTTGACAATCATCCACAATGCTTTCATCTAAAATCTCATTTGAAGAGGCAGGAATATGCTTTTCCTTCTGAGGTATCTGTGTGGGGAATATGGGTCTGATCTGGAATATTGTGAGGCCTGTTAATACCAGCAGGCTTATTTCCAACATGAGCCGGTAGTGGCAGAAGGAGATACCAGTTTCACTTCCCATGGCAGAAGCTGTGCAAACGCTGCCATTTCCTCACTGTGACTGTCATCAGTGAGGCCCGTGTGGCTCCCGGCATCACATCGCTTAATTTTCTCAGCATTTCTTTACTTAACAAGGATTTAATGAGTAAATTTCAGGGCAGGCTTGGTTCTTAGCCCTGGGGGTAAAGCAGGAACAAAACAGATTAATCCTTGGATTGCATTCTTGAGGGGAAGAAGGACAAGCGAGCGTTATGGAAAAGAAACCTCAGGGTAAGGAAGATGAGAAAAGCCTTCAGGTGTTCAAGGGAAACCTCTGTGTTAGTTATGGCAACGTTGGATAGTCGATAAACATTATTCATATATTTAAAATGACGAAATCATAAGGCGTTAATCAATCAAACTGTTAGCTGAGGAAAGATAGAAAGAGTAAGAGGAAAAATCTCAACTTCCACCAAAGGAAGCTATTAAATAACTTCTAAAATCTAAAAATCAAGACACAGCTTTATAGGTGTGTTATTTAGAAATACAGAGGTACATAAAAAAGAAACAAATTTGAAGCAGTCGGTTCTGGGAAACAGGATGGGGGCTTGGGGAAGTGTGGGGCAGTGTGTCTTTGACTCTACATTTTGTGCATATATTACCTTGATGAAAATAATAAATTCATTTAGTAGAATTAAATATTCCTGAGATAATGACATATTTAACTCTACAGATTAAAAGAACACAACCTGGGGCGCCAGTGGCTCAGTAGGCTAAGTGTCTGGCTTTGGTTCAGGTTATGACCTTGCTGTTTGTGGGTTCAAGCCCTGTATTATGCTCTGTGCTGAGAGCTCAGAGCCTGGAGCCTACTTCAGATTCTGTGTCTCTCTTGCTCTGCCCCTCTCCCCACTCACACTCTGTGTCTTCTTCTTTCCAAAATAAACAAACATTAAAAAAAATTTTTTTTAAAGAAAACAACCTGCACTATAAATATTGTAGACAGATGAGCAGAAACAGATAATAGATAGATGATAGGTGATAGGGACAGAGATGTAGAATTATCAACAACAAACTTTTTCCAGACTACTTAGTGGATTCCAAGGGTACTGAAAGATTTATATGCTCACCCAAGCAGAAAATCAACATTACATACAAGGGAAAAGGTTGGTTGGGCTCAGATTCCAATGTTCAATGCCAGAAGTCAGTGGAGCAATATTTATAAGGTTCTGAGTAGGAAAAGTGTCACCCAGGAGGTTCCTACATAGCTAGGTTATACAAGAAGTAAAAAGACAAAAGGCAGATCAAGTAGGCAATCATTCAAGAAATCCATGAGCCTTTCGTGGAGAAAGAAAAAGGATGACATTTAGCCAATCAAAGGAGAAATCAAAACCATTTCTTAAAAAAAAAAAAAAAAAGGAAGGGGCCCTGGGGNAAGAAAAGGAAAAGAATAGTTAAAAATGAGTGGTGAGCTCTGAACTCATTTAAACAACTAAGGGACACCTCGGTGGCTCAGTTAAGCATCTGACTTTGTCTCGGGTCATGATCTCAGGGTTCTCTACTGTCAGCATGGAGCCCGCTTCAGATCCTCTGACTTCGTCTCTCTGCTTCTACCCCCCTCTCAAAAATAAATAAACATTTAAGTAAATACATACTTACATAAGAATAAGAAACTGACGAAATTGTCATTAAAGAACAAAACATAGGAGCGCCTGGTGGCTCAGTGGAACGGTTAAGTGTGGGACTCTTGATTTCAGCTCAGGTCATGAGCTCATTACCTCTGGCTCTGTGCTGAGATCTTGGAGCCTGCTTAGGATCCTGTCTCCCTCTCTCTCAGCCCCTTCCCCCTCCCACACACTCTCTCCCTCTCTCTCTCAATATAAATATAGATAAACATTTTAAAAAAGAGCACAATGTAAATGTTCTAAACCTTGAAAATGGAAAATAAAATATATAATAATATAACAGTAAAAAATCAGGACGTATTTAAAAAAACAGAGTGAGGACCCCAGGTATGCTAATGATCCCATTTCCAAGCAAGGGATCAACAATGTTTCAAGTTGAAAGAGTTAGGCATAAAAGCATAAACAATCTAATCCATTATAAATTGGGGAGGAATCTTATAGAAATGGATCTCTTCTGTGAAGAAACATTCATCTGAATTTCTTCTCTTTCACTAAGTTCCATGGAGCTTGTGTGTGACAAGTTTATTTTAAAATAGTAAATAAGATCTTATCCTGTAAAATAGTTTGTATATTTTTGTATTTTCACCAGTTGTGCAGAAGACTGGCATGATCATCACAAAGGAAACATCTATTTCTGAATGATAAGATTTGTAAGAATTTGTTTTTGTCTTTTCCGTGTACTTTTTTTAAAATTAATTTTTTTGTTTAGTTATTTTTGAGAGAAAGAGAGAGCGCAAGTGCGGGAGGTGCAGAAAAAGAAGGAGACACAGAATCTGAAGCAGGCTCCAGGCTCCAAGCTGTCAGAAGAGCCGGATGCTAAGCTCGAACCCACAAACCACTAAATCATGACCTGAGCCGGAGTAGGACGCTTAACCAACTGAGCCACCCAAGCGCCCCTTCCTTGTGCCTTTTGGGTTGTTTGCTGTACTTTTTTTTTAATAAACAAAAAGTTATATCGTGTCCATAAAATAAAACCTGAAAGGAAATACTTACTGACTGGTAGTTATTTTGTGTCTAAGCCCTGGCCACACTTAAGCACGTGGAAAATACAAAAGGTTCCTGGGGTCCTTCTGTGCAGTTTAGCTAGAGACAAAGGTGGTGGTGGTGATAGTGATGAGATTAGTATATACAGATAAATAGGTGAGAAATAATACAGACACATGATGTACACACACATCAATAGTCAGCCCAATGGATATAGAAATACCTAATAACACAGCAATGCATAACCCAAACATCTTGCTTTTGCATTTGAGTTCACTTATCATAAATGTGCTCAGTAAGGAAATTAAAAGCAGGAAGATTTTCTGGGTGTTACCATATCGTCTAACTCAGGGAGAGAGACCCCCCCACACATGGGTGCTATGGTTTGTTAAGATATTTCTCTAGTTCCTTCATTCATAATCCCATGTCCTATTTGAATAAAATGTTGTGCTACTATTCAACCTGGGTATACCAGATGGTTTTGGTAAAGATTTTTTAAAAGAATGTAAGATCTGCAAATTGAAGGGGAAATGGCTATTACTCGTTTTAGCTAAGTTACATATGTGTAAAGGAAGCCTAGTTTTTCAGACAGAGGGGCCATTACAACCAATCACCACCACTCACCTGTGAAATAAAGATAGTCAGGATCAAAGAGCTGTGAGCAGGTGCTGAGGAGGGAGCAGGTGCTGAGGAGGGTGCCCTTGCTGAGGCTCCAGGCATTCACCCAACTGCCCTAGCAAGTTCCCTCCACTGCAGTGGGCTCAAGGGACCAAAGCAGTAAAATCGGCATTTGTCTTTTTTACATTTGACACCTTCTTGTGTTCATCTTTATCCCTTGAATTCTGAGTTGTTCAAAATAAAGGGTCCTCCCTCTTTTGTGGGAGAAGACATTCCTTCCAGGGCCTCATGCATGGGCCCCGCTCATTCTATTCCAAAGTCTGAGCTTTAACCAATAAAGATCTGACACCTGCCTTTGTATCTGGTCCACATATTTACCTCTCTGATCAGAGTGAGAGCTTAAAGATGCCTTTAAGGCGCCTTCGTGGGGAGTGTGTAACTAAAGCTTCTTGCACACTGGCCATGTTGTATTACATCACGAACACAAGAAATCACACTAATCTAGACACAGAGCAGTAAATGTTACCCAGTCAGAATGGAAAATGAAGTGGATGAATTATTGAGATGCCAACGGACAGGTTCTTCTTCCAGGGATGCTGGTTTGAAAGCACATGTGTCTTCTCTTTCCAAAGGCGATAACTCCCTTTTTGTGTGGAACTTGGGGAAAGGCTGAGTGCTTTCCCAGGAGGCCACAGCCACTTGTTTGTGGGGGAATTTTCAACAATTCCTAGAGATTCAGGTCAAGTCTCTACTCTTGTCAATAATTCCTAAAGACTCAGACCCACCCTAATGCCCCAGAAAGAAGCCCCTTCCTCCTGCCCAACCACAGGGCCATAGCACTTTCCACACTACATTGTAAGTGTGTCTGCAGCTGGGTGTCCCAGGTGAGTGGAGACCGCAGTGCAAAGGAGGGTGTCAGTGAGGTGGAAGCAGGCAGCTCCTTGGCAGGTCTAATCGTGTGAGGTTTTATTTGGGGCCTAGGGAAGAAGGAGAGACTGAACTATAGGAAAGATGAGGCACAACAAGTTCCATGGTGCCTTAAACAAATTGGTTCGTTTGTCTCTTCTGTGTAACAGGAAGTCTGGGCATAGTCAGAATGGGTTTAATCGGTGGCTTCGTGATATTGCAGAGGGTTCAGGCTCCATCTACTTCTCTGCTCTCACATTCTTAACATGTTGACGTGTTGCAGATCTGAAGCCTGGGCAGGGGGGAAGGATCTATTTCCAAGGTGGCTCGCTCGCATGACCGGAAAGCATGCGCTGGCTGTGGGCAGAGGCATCCTTTCGATGAGGGAGCATGGGGTGGGCTGAGGGCAAAGTGTAAGCTGTGGCACTGCCCCCCGCCCCCCCATGGGATTCTCAGGCACTCCTGGCTTCCCAAGGACCAAGGAAAGAAAACAAATGGTTAACTGACAGAGATCACAGTCATACAGGACATGGGTCTCCATCAGCTTACAAAGATCTTAGTAAATTACAAGAAAAAGGCAATCTAATCAATAGCCTCATCTCCAGAAACCTATAGAGTCCAGTTCCTGGAGCCCCAACATCACCCTCCATGGTGATATGGGGAACAAAGGCATGAAGGAAACGGCAGGTAAAATTAAATTTCCTTATAACCTGTAGCCCATTGACAAATACTTGAGCCAAACACAGAGTAGAACATTTCTCCAGGAACCCCCTGCCAACAAATGTTAATGCCTGACTAGAGGGAAAACAACCCGAGCCTGACAACAGCAAGGTCTCAGGTATCCTAGGAAACTTCTTTAGCATATCAAAGCCCTCTGGACGCCTCCCTTTGGACTTTACCTCCCCAACTGCATAGTATATAAGGAGCCACTTTTTTTTAAATTTTTTTTTAATGTTTTATTTATTTCTAGGAGAGAGAGAGAGACAGTGTGAGCAGGGGAGGGTCAGAGAGAGAGGGAGTCACAGACTGAAACAGGCTCCAGGCTCTGAGCTGGCAGTCCGCACAGAGCCCGACGGGGGGCTCGAACCCACGAACCGCGAGATCATGACCTAAGCGAAAATCGGACGCTTAACCGACTAAGCCACCCAGGCGCCCCAAGGAGCCACTTTTCACATCCCCAGTGCAGCTCTTCCTGCCCAGGAGTCCCATCCCTGTGCTTTAATAAAATCACCTTTGTGCACCAAAGATATCTCCCAGAATTCTTTCTTGGCCCATGGGCTCCGGACCTCACGAGCCCCCCATCACCCCACCACAACACCTCATCACTTTCCTCAGCATGTGGGCCTCCCCACAAAGCCACCTGAGCAGCCTCACAGCTGGTTTGCCCCAGAAGGAGTGACCTTACTGACTGGGGGAAGCCACAGTGTCTTTTATGATCTTGGCCTCAAAAGGCAACAGCGTGGCCCCAGGTCAGCCCAGCTTCACTGTGGGAGGGCCATGCAAGGCCAGGAGTACCCAAGGGCAAGGGCCTGGTGAGGCAGCTGAGAGGCTAGATTCCCAGCATAAGCAGAACTTCCTGGTAGAGGGCAAGGAGCTGCACCCTAGGGAGCTGCAGAAATTATGGGGGTGGTGGGGAAAGTTCTGGCTGGAGGAAGGCCCAAGATTTCGCAGCTGTGCTGGTACCTGTGAGAAGTCACTGTACTTGGCCATTATCATGAATGTGAGGACATGTATACCCCAAAGCTGTGCGGACTGGGGACGGTCAGTCTGTTTGTCTACAGGTTGGCCTCCTCTGAGGGACCAGGACCCCCTCAAGGGGAAGGCCACATGTCATTCACTCCCTTTACAGAGTACGTTGCCTGGAACAGGGCAAGTATGTCCTGGGTGTTTGTGAAATGAGCAATTGGATGAGTTGAAGGAAGCATTTCTGGATATCATTCGACAAGGACTCTTTTTTTTAAGTCTATTTACTTACTTATTTCCTTATTTAGAGAGCATCTGCACACATACGAGCAGGGCAGGGGCGGAGAGAGATAGGGAGAGAATCCCCAGCAGGCTCCGCACTGACAGTGCAGAGCCTAACAGGGGGCTCGATCCCTGAACGGTGAGATCACGATGACCTGAGCTGAAATCGGGAGTCAGACACTCAACTGACTGAGCCACCCAGTGGCTTGACAAGTCCTTGACAAGGACTATTATGGAGCCAGAAGAGAAACGGGGCTGGAGTAGGGCGGGAGGGGAAGGCACACTGCCCCAAAGCTCACACTCGAGGGACAGCACTGATGGGAGCAAGAGCGGGGAGCCTCCAGGGGCCGCCTCACCGTTGCCCGTGCTCTTCTAGGCACTATGAAAGCCGGAGCCCAACGCTATTTCACACCCACTCCGGGACCAATCCGCTTGCTCCTGACTCTGACAACCCCGACAGTGAGAAGACAGGGAGAACGCTGCTGCCAGGATGAATGCCATGAGCCATGGTGCCCAGTCTAGTGACGCAGACATGTGAGGCCTGACACCTCTCTGTTTTAGCTGTGTTACCACACAACCAGCCTACGAGTGGGGGGCAGCCCTTGGAGATCACCTGAGATGAGAGAGGGCTTCTCTCGTCAAGGGGTTTCTGGAACACTCCCAGCAGGAAGGGAGATCAGCATCAAAGTGAGCCTATCTACCTCCGATTCAGGACAAGAAAGCTCAAGATTATATTTACCTAACAGAGTAAAGCATGAAGTGGCCTAAGTGGCATCAAGCTCTGTGCTTGGTCCATTGTTTCTTTTCCAAGTCCCTGTGCATCTGGAGCCGCACTGGTGGCTTGAAATGTGCAGCCAGCAATGCACATCCTGTCCAGCCCCAACGGAAGGACCTCGTCATCAGCACCTGCAATCCATCCCCGGCTACAGACAGAGTCACTGGATAACAGCACTGCCCCTTTGAGGAGCAGGGACTGATTTGTTGCAAGGACTAATTCTGAGTCTACCAGAGGCAGGGCAGTGGCTTGGGCAAGGGCATGGCCAGCAGGCACTGAAGGGAGAGTTGTGGCATCTCCCTGACCCTGCAGAAATTTCCCACCGTCCTCAGCGCTGGCTTCCTAGGAAATCTGGGTGGAGGGTTGTGTGCTCCCAGGAGTGCTCAGGGGCTCCTTTGCCCCCGCTCGTACTCACGTTCTCTCAGATTTGGAGATGCCCACCGCTCTTGGGTTCCCACTGTCGGTGTCAGCAAAGAGCTTCTATTAGACCTTGTTCTACGAAGTAATCAGTTTGGACCCAGTGAAGCCGAATTCTTAAGCTCAGAAGTGAAATTGACCCAGATTTTCCTGGTGATCACATGAGCCTGAATACGCTGGGAATACACATTATTCTGGCCTCTGCCCAGCTGGAGGGGGTCACAGGTCGGATTTTTCTTTCCCTGGTGAAGGGGTGGGAACAAAACGACCCCCAAATGAGCCAGAGGTCCAGTGTCTGCCAGGAGGTGTGATCCTGTAGACGTGCAGCTGCCTTTCTGTGCTGCCTCTGGGGCCTCCATCTTGATGGATATGATTGAATTTTTCCAGGGAAGTCTTTCTAGAAAAGCTATCCCTTCCCTCTGCTCCCCAGCCTCACACCTGCCACCCAAGTTCAGCCAAGCCCAGAAGTCAAGTAGTGCCTCACACTCCTGAAGTGGGACGGGCAGAGTCCTAGAGGGGACAGATCTTGGGGGACCTAGGGGCCATTCCTACAGCTCTGCGCTGGGCCAGACCCCAAGGTTCATGGGCCACCTCACCAGCACGGGCCTCTGTGCTGTAGCGTTCCGGGAGTCCTGAGTTCCCATGGCATAATATTCATCTTCTGGCCCTGCTTGCAACCTTGACAGCCGCCTAGTCCCAGAAGCCAGTGCGGATCCAGACTTCGTGGGACCTGAAGCGTATACAGTTTGGAAGAGCCTTCCTTAAGAAAAATTGGAATGCAAAATTAGGTTAGAAGTGCATGTTTATTTAGAAGGAGAAAGAAATACTGCACTCTAAAAATCTGGAAAGCTGGCAAATACCATAAACATTACAAATCCCAGGGGAAAAAATTGTTCATTAACTTACTCTCTGTTGTAATTTTATAATACTTAATTTTCCTAATATTCTTGGGTTTCATATTCTCTGATCTTTTTCTTACATGGCAATGGTTTTATATTATCCTTTTTCTTTGAAGAGGAGAGTTCAGGTTTCCTCTAACATGATCAAACAGATTTCGTTTTCTATCATTGACAATTAGGAAAGTATCTTTTGTGTTAATGGCTCATTATTAGTATTTCTGTGTGTTGAATTTTTGTCAAATTTGAGGAAACCTCTGTCATGTTTCTTCTATGTGTTAACTGTAAGGCTTCAGGACAGTTCACATTTTCATAATCCATCAGTTGATGGGCACTTAGGTTCATTTTCATAAATACATTTTAAAATGACCACATTCACTAATGTAATTGATGTTCTCACCATAATGGCGCATTACAGATTTCACTGATGATCTCAGTGTCTTGAGAAGTCAGCAGGAAACCCACCTCTTTCTCCATCCCCAGTGTGTTAACACGCTCCACTCCTCTTCATACACGGCTGCCTCTCTGTTAACTTCTCCCCCTGCTTCCCTCGTGCCCTGGAGAGCCAACCTATACCGGGTTGAACATGACCCTCCAGATTCATGTCCACCCAGAGCCTCAGAATGGACCTTATTTAGAAACAGGGTCTTCGCAGATGTGATTAGTTAAGATCAGGCCACGCTGGATCAGGGCGGGTCCCAAATCTAATGACTGATGTCCTTATGAGAAGAAGGGAAGAGAGAGGTACTGGCGCAGAGAGATGAAGGCCACATGGGGATGGAGGCAGAAACTGGTGAAGCAGCCAGAAGCCCAAGGACACCAAACATTTCCAGGAGCCACAGAAGTGGGAAGGAGCAATGGAGAAATCTCCCCTAGAACCTTCAGGAAGAGGCGGTCCTGCTGGCAACTTGATCTTGCACTTCTAGCCTCTAGAGCTGGGAGAGGATAAATTCCCATGGTTTGTAGCCACCCAGTTTATAGTACTTTGTCACAGTAGCCTGAACAAACTAGGGAACAGTCCCCTTATCTGGACTCCATCATTGTCCTGGCCACTTACTCCTCATGTGGGAGGGGAAGAGAGGCTGGGATTGAAAGACACTGCCCAACCCAACTGTATTTAAAGTATCTTTTTTTATAATTTTATTTATTTATTTTGAGAGAGAGAGAGAGAGAGTGAGAGCAGGAGAGGGGCAGAGAGAGAAAAAGAGAGAGAATCTCAAGCAGGCTCCGCACTGTCAGCACAGAGCCCAGTGTGAGACTAGAGCTCACCAACAACAAGATCATGACCTGAACTAGGGTGTGGTGCCTGGGTGCCTCAGTCGGTTAAGCGTCCGACTTCGGCTCAGGTCATGATCTCACCGTTTGTGGGTTTGAGCCCCGTGTCAGGCTCTGTGCTGACAGCCAGCTCAGAGCCTGGAGCCTGTTTCAGATTCTGTGTCTCCCTCTCTCTCTGACCCTCCCCTGCACACACTCTCTCTCTCTCAAACACACACACACACACACACACACACACACACACACACACACACACATTAAAAGAAAAAAACTTAAAAAAAAGATCATGGCCTGAGCCGATGCTCAGATGCTAAGTTAGATGCTTAACTGACTGAGCCACCCAGGCACCCCTGTATTTAAAATATCTTACAAAAACTTACATAAGCACATTGGTTGGTCCCTTTCCCAGTCCTGAAAGGCCCTGGGACATAAGCTGCTTCCAGAACCAAGCATCAGACTTTCTGCCTGGGGAACCAAGAGCTCCTCTTTAAGGAACATCCAGGTTCACATCACAGGTCAGGCACTGAGGTTCTCAGGACTCTGTGACATCCTTCAAATGCAAAATCCTCCATAAACACAGATGCTCAGAGTGAGTGAAGGAATGAGCAAATGGGTGACTGAAAAGACAGTTTGCACATAAAGCATAGTTCCTATCCTTAAGTAGCTGGTAATCCCCAAGAGGCTGCCCATACTGTGCAGCGGAATCAGAGAAATGTCATCAAGCGCACACGAGCAAAGGCTTTCAAAGCTCAAGAAGGAAGGACAGGTGTGGAAAGCAGATGCTGGATGCTGCAGGGAAAAAGTGGCAGAAGTCTTGGACCTAAAAGATCATAAAGTTTTAACCAAAGGTGTTGAGACCTTCCCTCCAGCCTGACCCAGAACGGAGTGTTTCCATCACTCAGAAGCCCTGTCATGCTGGAGCTTTCCAGGCAGCAAACATAACAGCAGCCTTCTCATAGCCATCAATGTGGAGAAGTTTGGCATGAAGCCCGACATCAACCTTACTTGTCCTTCGCAGGGCTTCAGGTGTGGTAAGTGTGTGTGAGACCTAAGAAATTGAATTTTTATATCTATGATGAGGAGGAGAATAAATTAAGGCCAACCTGAAGGAAAGAGGGCATTAGGTCATTTTGTCATAAATCCTAGTCTTGAACATTTGGGGACCTTGAGTGCACCTGGGCCCAGCCCCTATTTTCACAGCAGAGGCAATGAGAGCCAGGGGTGCGGTGGCCTGGCCACTGTCACAGCTGGAGAACAGTCACCCTGCTCCAGGCCCTTGCCCAAAGCCATTGCCTTCCTGCCACACCAGGCTGCCCTGAGCCACTAAATCATTGCTTTCAGTGCTATTGATTAACCACGAGAGAAATTTGGAGCCTAATTTGCTCTGTATGAAATAGCATTTTTTCCCTATTTATTTATTTATTTTGAGAAAGAGAGAGAGAGGAGCAGAGAGAGAAGGAGGGAGAGAATCTCAAGCAGGATCCTCACTGTCAGAGCAGAGCCCAATGTGGGGCTCAAACTCACAAACCATGAGATTATGACCTGGGCCAAATCAAGAGTCGGACACTTAGCCTACTGAGCCACCCATGAGCCCCTGAAACAGCTTTAAAGGTGACATTGGAAGCTAGATCTTCACAATTTAACAATGTGGCAACAGGATCCAAACAAGAACCTTTAAGAAAAAAAAAAAAATCAATGATACAAAATCAAATACAAACAGTATATTTCAACTATCCTCATTTAACACAATTATTCTGGCACCATGAAAACACAGTTTGAATTCATTAGTCATTTCACTGATTGAGCTGAAGTCTAAGTATTTTCCCTAAGCTGTGCACTTATTTGACTAAACTAATTGACTTTGATTTTGACAGCAAGACTGCTTGGCTTCCCTCTTGGGCCAGGACAAGGGGTTGCAGGGGTGGGGATGAGGTAATACCTAAAACTGCACCAGCAAAACGCCAAAACAAATCATTAAGATGGAGAAAACTAGAGGTTCCTCGGTGGCTAAGTCAGTTAAGCGTCCGACTTAGGCTCCAGTCATTAACCCATGATTCGTGGGTTCGAGCCCCCAGTTGGGCTCTGTGCTGACAGCTCAGAGCCTGGAGCCTGCTTCAGATTCTGTGTCACCCTCTCTCTCCGCCCTTCTCCTCATACTCTGTCTCTCTCTTTCTCTCAAAAATGAATAAATATTTTTTTTTAATGGAGAAAATTAGGAGTGCTTGGGTGTCTCAGTCAATTGAGCATCTGACTTCGGCTCAGGTCATGATCTCACCGCTCACGGGTTCAAGCCCAGCATTGGGCTCTGTGCTGACAGCTCGGAGCCTGGAACCTGCTTCGGATTCTGTGTCTCCCCCTCTCTCTGCCCCTCCCATGCTCATGCTCTCTCTCTGTTTCTCAATAATAAATAAATGTTAAAAAATTTTTTTAAATAGAGAAATTAGAAAGTGATGGTCTCTATGCAGTGGGTCTTTGACTGTATTCTTTGTGTAGGGAGACCAGCTGCTCTAGCTTTATGTGCCCATAGCTGGCATAGAACTTGCCTTTGTCTTAAGCAACTGATGCCTGGAGAAGAGAGTGATGGAGAGGAAATACGGAGCCATTGGTGATAGGGGGACAGGATGGGGGAACAGACATAAACCTTAATCTAGATTTTAGTGGCTCACTTTTTCTGGCTCCCTTTGAGCCACTTAAAAAAGCTCTACTTCCAGGGGCATTCACTTTCAAATGCCCCCTCTCTGTAAAGAGAGCTTTCATGCTATTCTTACTTTCTGATCATGCATCTTAATAAACTTTTGCCTGCTGCTCATTTTAAAAAAGAAGCTCTACTTCTGGAAGAAGAACTAATTAAACGCTTTTCATAAGCTTTCATGCATGTGATCAGATGTAAAGTGGAAAAATATACTCTCCAATCTTCCCTGAGAGGCACCTGGCTGACTCACTTGGTTAAGCATCCAACTCTCGATTTTAGCTCAGGTCATGATCTTGAGGTTCATGAGTTTGAGCCCTGGGCCCTCTCTCTCAAAAACAAATAGACATTAAAAAAAATCCCTAAAAGATGAGAATTGTACCTTCTTCTTGGGATGGCCAAATTATAAAGCTTTAAGTCAGAAGACTTAAAAGAAATCCTCCCAGAAAAGCTATACCCCTCTATTTGGTGAGATGTACTTTCTCACCAGGAGGGAGGCCAGACATTGAAAAAAAACAGACTTTGAAAAAAACAAAAAGTCAAATATCAAAGGGCAATCATGTCAAGAGGCTTAAAAATAATTAAGGAGAGATCTTTTTTAAAAAATGTGTTGCATCTAAAGTACAGAGCAGCTACATTAATAAAGAAAGCAGCAAAGGCCAGGGAAATTTTGTATAAAGCAGGAAATCCATTTTTAACACAGTCTCATTCTTGAGTTCATTGTGGGGACCCAAGTGAAGACTCAAGAGGCACAAGTCTCCAGATTATAAGCCCCACTGATGTCAATTTCTCACTGCTTTGCATCTGTTCCTGTCAGAAGCCGTATGCCAAGAGAAGAGACAGCAGACTGTTAGGATTCTAGAACTGACAATCCCAGGTCCCAGGTGACCCCTAGACCTGAGCAAATCATCCTGGTTGGTCACCCTAACTCTTCAGATAATTTCAGCGTTATTTGTTGTTCCTTATTTTTATCTTCCTTTGTCAGGTTGATGGTTAAACTGCTTCCCAGTGATCTATACGAGTAAACGTGTAAATCCAATGCAAAGCAATAAGGACAGTCTTCAATTACTCCATCTGTTGAATCGAAGCACAATTTGCTTCCTGGTGGAAATTACAATGGTAATGAAACTCTGCCACAGACCACATCGTAACTTCACCCAGGAAAATCAATGAGGTTGTCTTGAACCATATCCTAGGGAAGCTCTTAGCTTGCATTATTTACACATGCAAAGTGTTCCTTCTTACATTTTGGAGGAAGTAGAGTGCGAATCAAGGTGAATCAGGTTCTTTTCTAAAACAATAACTGAGCAGTAAGTGATGAATTGGCTAACAGAAATGGTACTGTGAGTCGGTTTCCCCATCTCCCAATCAGAAGCTGTGATAGTATCTACTTCATAAAATTGTTCTGAAACAATTTTATGTGGCCATATTTGTAAACCACTTAGAACAGTGTCCAGCAAGGAAACAACCCAGAAAATTAATAGGCAACCAACGGAATGGGAAAAGATAGTTGCAAATGACATATCAGATAAAGGGTTAATATCCAGAATCTATAAGGAACTCATCAAACTACACGCCCGAAAAACAAACAACCCAGTGAAGAAATGGGCAGAAGATATGAACAGACACTTCTCCAAAGAGGACATCCAGATGGCCAACAGACACATGAAACGATGCTCAGCATCCCTCCTCATCAGGGAAATACAAATCAAAACCACACTGAGATACCACCTCACGCCAGTCAGAGTGGCTAAAATGAGCAAATCAGAGAACTCTAGATGCTGGCGAGGATGTGGAGAAACGGGCACCCTCCTACACTGTTGGTGGGAATGTAAACTGGTACAGCCCCTCTGGAAAACAGTGTGGAGGTTCCTCAGGAAACTAACAATAGAACTCCCCTATGACCCAGCAATAGCACTGCTAGGAATTTACCCAAGGGATACAGAAATGCTGAGGCATAGGAGCACATGTACCCCAATGTTCATAGCAGCACTCTCCACAATAGCTAAAACATGGAAAGAGCCTAAGTGTCCATCAACAGATGAATGGATCAAGAAGATGTGGTTTATCTATACCATGGAATACTACATGGCAATGAGAAACAATGAAATCTGGCCATGTGTAGCAACATGGATGGACCTTGAGGGTGTGATGCTGAGCGAAATAAGTCAGGCAGAGAAGGACAAATATCATATGTTTGCACGTATAGGAGGATTAGGAGGATTAGGAGGAACTTGATGGAGGAACAAGGGGGAGAAGAAGGGGGGAAATGGTGGGGGAAAGGGAGAGAGGCAAACCATGAGAGACTCTTGAATGCTGACAAAAACTGAGGACTGATGGATGTGGGGGGATGGGGGGATGGGAATGGAGGAGGGCACTTTGGGGATGAGCACTGAGTGTTATGTGGAAACTAATTTGACAATAAACTATTTGTAAAAAAAAAAATAAATACATAAATAAAAAAAAAAAAGAACAGTGTCCAGCATGGAGCAGGGGCTATATGAGTGCTTGTAAAGCAGATTAATGAATTAAAGCTGCCCTGGTTCAGGGGCACCTGGGTGGCTCATTCAGTTGAGTGCCAACTCTTGGTTTCTGTGCAGGTCATGTGAGTTCGAGCCCCATGTTGGGCTCACAGCTGTCAGCACAGAGTCTGCTTCAGATCCTCTGTCCCCCTCTTTCTCTGTCTTTCTCCCTCTCTCTCTTTCTCAAAATAAATATATATCTCAAATATATATATCAAAATATGTATATCAAAAATAAATAAATAAACAGTAAAAAAATTTCGTTACTGTTGCCCATATGCAGATGGGTATAAATACAGATGTATACACATGTATGTCCATATATATGCACATAGCTATAGACACGGGCAGGCTTATGTGAAAAAACGTTGACTTGTGTGTGAAAACGTGTGCAAAGAAGGAGTATAAGAAGGTTTGAGCAGATGTCTGGACATCTCTGACCCTATTTCTGATACGTGCCCGGGGCACCCCGTGGGGATGGGTGTCAGCAGAGCTCTCCCTGGACACCAACCGAGCCGGCACCTCCAGGAAGAGGGGAGCTGGAAGGCTGCCCTTGTGAAAATACGTGAAAGAAGATGCCAGCCAGTGCCAGCCCGACCCCCTCCAGAACCGCCCCGACGTCAGGCTAAATCCCCCTACCTGGAAGTGGGAGGCAAGGGAACCTGGGTCCCAGCCGTAGGTGTCTGGCCATCCCCTGCCAAGCTGGGTGTAAGGAGAGGGTTTCCCAAACAGGAAGAAGGATGCAAGAGCCCAGTGGGCTTCGGGGTCTGGTCTCACGTGGCCCGTCCTGACCCCTGGCCTTTGCAGCTTTGCCACAAAAGAACGATCACAGCAAAAGCGCCTACGAACAGTCTCGTCTCCCGGGAGTGTGAGAATGGAGCCTCGGAGCTGGGAAACCGGCTATCCTGAAGGAGGGCTAGCCGTCGGGACTGGGAAGCCACACAGAGTGAGTGACCTGTGAGCCTGTCTCCAGGGACGAGACCCTGGAGGGCTCCCTGGATGCCACAGGACAAAAGGCAAACGCCCCGAGTCCGAGCCAGGATAACCGTGCACCTTGGGAGGGTGGAAGCGAACCAGGACATGCCGAGGACCAGTGGGAACAAGTCATATCCGGAGCAGCACGAATTGGGCTAAAGAAAACATTTTATTGGAGTTAATCTCACCTGTTTCCTTTTACTTTTTAATATGACTATCAGAACTTTCAAAATTACATATGTGACTCAGATTATATTTTTATCACCCAGCACTGATCTACATTGTTTTCCTCATCAGACTGAACGAGGCAGCATAGTTAGAAAGGAAAATTCTCTGAAATATACAATGTGTCAGTGCTGCACCCTGGGAGTG
The DNA here is from genome assembly GCF_008692635.1 of Crocuta crocuta. Classification (NCBI taxonomy): domain Eukaryota; kingdom Metazoa; phylum Chordata; class Mammalia; order Carnivora; family Hyaenidae; genus Crocuta; species Crocuta crocuta. The sequence continues at coordinate 2,846,824 of NW_027532249.1, forward strand.
AGGCCTGTAAAATTCAATCTCACAACACAGGCATTCATTATTCAGCTCTTCTGGCAAAGCCTGTCCAGATGGACTTGACTTCTGAAAGCAATTGGCACAAAATGAGGTGGGAGACGTGGACAGCCCTTGTAAAGCAGCTTAAGAAGCTGGATTTTCTCCCAAGTGCAGGGAGAGGTTATCAAAAGGCCTTAAGGAAGAACAAGGCAGGAGTTAACTTGTATTTCCAGAGACCTGTTTTTGCTGCTGGGTAGACAATGGACTGGAGGGGGACCGGCAGACCACTGCATCTGCACAGGTCGAAGCTGGCGGCCACCCCTGTGGTGTGCGGGTGCAGTGCTTGACATTAACTCTTTGGAGAAGAGAAAAAGTCAAGAGAGAAGAAAAAGCCCTGATCGCTAGGGCTTTTTGTCAATTTCCATGGTGGAACTATTGCCACCATGGCTGGTTCCAAGTCACCGAGGTCAAGTTATTGATGACGAAGCTGGGGAGAACTAGCAGCTCCACCGCCTGAACCAGAAGATTCTGTCTCCCCCGCTCTCTGCCCCTCCCCCACTCGGGCTGTTTCTCTATCAAACATAAACATTAAAAAAAAAAAGCAAACAAAAACAATGAAACCTTTTGTTACTGTAAAATGTTATATCATTGCTGTTGCTGTCGTGCTCATCAGTGACAAGATGTCTTTTGTCACCAGGGCTGTGACAATGGCTATTTCTCACTCTGGTGAAACTTGCTTCTGGGGGCAGCTCTCAGGCAGGCTGGCACTCAGCATTGTCACCCAGAAGGGGAAGCCTGAGCTCAGATGTACAACTGAGTGGCCTTTGTGGGCTGGGGCTGGGCCCAACCACCTGCAGAGAACCTCCCAGCTCACAGCTCTGTCTTTGAGGGACCCCATCTGCTGTCTGTGGATGGTCTTCAGGGTCAAAGGCATCAGGAAAATGCCAAGGTATATGATTTGTAACTGTTTCCTTGGCCAGAACTTCTCCGAATCTTTAACATGCTACAGTGCATTGTGAGGTTCCAGAAAATACTATGTAGACTTTCTTAAACTTTCTTAAACATTGAGCTGTTTTCTTAGAACTGTTTTGTCAAGGAGCATCCCACGAGATCATGGCCTGAGTCACTCCCTAGGAGATGCCACATGCTGGAAGGGTTTCAGAAACCCCTAGTCGAGATTGAAAAGTGTCGAACGGGCTCATTTCTCCTCTGGGATGTTGCTTAGAGCATCTTTTCCTCTCTGGGCCAAGGAGATGTTTATTTTACTTAAGGCAAGTCTCTCTCCGCTAACAATTCTTGTTTTTTTAAATTATTTTAAATGTGGGCACCTGGGTGCCTCAGTTGGTTGAGCGTCCGACTTTCGCTTAGGTCATGATCTCGCGGTTCGTGGGTTCGGGCCCCGCGTCGGGCTCTGTGCTGACTGCCAGCTCAGAGCCTGGAGCCTGTTTCAGTCTGTGACTCCCTCTCTCTCTGACCCTCCCCTGCTCACGCTGTCTCTCTCTCTCTCAGAAATAAATAAAAACATTAAAAAAAAATTTAAAAAAAATTTATTTTAAATGTTTTTTATTTATTTCTAGGAGAGAGAGAGAGAGACAGCGTGAGCAGGGGAGGGTCAAAGAGAGAAGGAGATACAGAATCCGAAACAGACTCCAGGCTCTGAGCTAGCTGTCAGCACAGAGCCTGATGCGGGGCTCGAACCCATGAACCATAAGATCATGGCCTGAGCCGAAGTCAGACGTTTAACTGACTGAGCCACCCAGGCACCCCTAATAGTTCTCACTTGTTGAAGCAACTTAGGAGCCCGCCTACACGGGGCTGAAGCCCACGCTCACAGAACCTCACTGAGGAGTGTCCATGCTCCCTGCTCCCGAGCTGCCACTGCCTGGTGTCTTCTGTGGAACTGAGCCCCTGTGTCCTCTGTTGGGGAAGAGGGTATTTCTGTAAGAAACCTTTACATGTCTCTGGGTTGCTGGCCTGGGAAACCTTCCTCTAGTCCAGTAACCCAGTCTGAAAGGAGGAAGAGGAGCCAAGGACTCAGCATTTAGGCAGCTTTGTGACTCTCAGGAGAAGGAATAAATCCAGTGGGGTTGGACACAAAACAGAGGTTACTTGGGGTGCTGGATACCAGGTCCCCTGCAGCAGGTGTATGTGAAACTCAAGGGGGAGGGGGGCAGACAGCAGGAGCCAAATGAAGACCCTGGGAAGATCTAGTTCCAGAGCTACAGAATCTGCTCTTCCTGCATCTGCAGCTGCACAGGTGACTTGGTCCACAGGTGCATCACCCACACTGGATCCTCTAATAGAGGGGCCCAAACCGTGCTCAGATGTACTTGGAAAGAACAGTCCAGGCCAGCACTGCCCAGTAAAACTTGCCGGAATGACAGAAATGCTCTCTTGGGCACACCCAGTCCAGTAGCCACTAGACACGCGGGGCTATCCAGCACTGGGGATGTGACTAGTGTGACCAAAGAGATAAGATGAATTTTACTTTCATCTCGTTTTGATTTATTTACATTTTAGTAGCACCACGGGGTATCATATAGGGCAGCACGGTCTAGAGCCACATTGCTGATGTTCTGACGTTAGGTTAAGTGCTTAGAAGTTAGGGCAGAGAGATACTGTATTCTCAAAGCTCTCTTGGTTCACAAGGGACATTAGCCCAACCCTGGGTGGGGCACCTACAGATGTGTGAGGACATTATTGGTTTGTCACCATGCGTGGGGGATACAACCAGCATTTAGTGGGCAAGAGCCAGGGAAAGCTAAATGACCTACAATGAGGGGAACAGATCCATACAAAGAATTGCCCTGACCCCATGCCGTTACCACCTCCTTACTCCTCTTCCCTCACCGCCAGCAGAAGCCCTGAAAGTAGCTCAGGACAAAGCCTTCAGGAAGGCTCAGGCCTGTTCACGTCCACTATATAATTGTATGCTATAGGTTGGGGCTAAAAGAGTAACGACAAGTAAATAAATATAACCAGCGGTTCGCATAGAGTGCATGGGTGCCCGACTGTGCTCGCACACCTCTGTGCATGATTCAGAGAGACAGACACAGAGCTGCAAGTTTTTATCTGATTGGTAACTTTGAATCCTATTCAGCCATCCTATAGTTTGTTCACAGTCTGGGAGTAGTAACTTTGGAGCTGTCTGTTTTAAGCATGGCCCGCCCTCGGTCACAGATCCAGGCGCCCCCCACCGGCAGGCTCCCGCCAGGCACGCTCTAAGCGTGCTCTGCAGCGCCACCTGGTGGCTGGAAAGTTCTAACCCCGGAGCCCTGAAAACTGTCCTGATAAACCTAACTTATGATGCCCCAAAATGGGAGAGAAATGAGCAACAAATAAAGGTTCCATTCCAGAAGTGTTTTCTGGTGGAAAACAGCACGAGATGTGTCTTCAGAGCTCTGTTCTGTTCCAAGATGAAATCTGGGGAGGGTCTGAGAGGAGGGTCTCAGGAGAGCGCTAACTGCAGCAGCCCTTCCCCAGAAGGACGTCCTCATCTCCAACACACACACACCCCCACTCCCACCCCAGGGTCCGGGGGAAAGCTGTGGCTCCATCTGACTTGGCTCCACAGGCCTCCTGCCTCTCACATGGGTAGGCGGCTTCCCGCAGCCCCGGTTTGAGGTCTTCTTCACTCTCTGCTTCTCCATCCATTCTCCAAGGCTGCTTCCAGATGGACTTGCCATGCACTCTGCCTGCCCTCCTTCCCCCACTGCATCCCTAAAGAGGGAGGCCTCTGGCTCCTGTGTCAGTTATCAGTCTGTGTGCAAAGACTGGGTCTGAGGACATTTCTAGAGGGCACCCAGAGAGGCTGACGTGTGACCCGCACTTGAGAAGGCGGAGGAGAAACAACACAAACAGGAAAACCAGGCGGAGGAGAAACAACACAAACAGGAAAACCGTGGACACAGCCGGCAGAGAAGCCCCCGAGGATCTGGTGGGAAGCGTGAGAGTCCTGTTTCCCGCAGCCCCTCCCTGGCCTTCCCCCTGGGTCTAGGGCGTGGCTACTGCAGACTGATGTCTGGGTCTCCTTAGACTTCCCCACCTCTTCCCTCACCCCCAGGGGTGTCTCTTAGCTTAATAATTCAAGGAGGCTGGATCATGAGAAGGAATCGGTATTAGCATGATTAGCTCTTTGTGTTTATTTACTATGCAGTAAAGAGGCTGGAAGGCCTGGGCCCCCTCCTGCTAATGACGGTGAGGACGTCTGCACTGTATGGATCCATCTTCACCCACCTTCCAGAACTAAGACCCCCAGGGCCCAAAAGGAACTCCTCCAGGACGGAGTAACATCTGGGATGCCAAGAGGGAGAAATGTGTACCTGACCCAAAGGTGCCACAGCTCTGGGTTTGGCTCAGGCACCTTTGGCCTTTGGCAGGTGACCAGTGCAATCGCACAAGGTCCATTGCTCAAAGGGGCCCACGCCTGGGGTCATCTTGAATTTCTCAATAATCTTGTCTTTGGATTTGTATTTTGTAAGCAAATCTGACGGGACAGTGGAGGATGTGCCAGGGCCTTGGAGCCTTGGTTCATGCAGGGTCCACCTCCCCATTGTCACAGGACAGGTTCTCAGCAGATGGCTCCCTGTCCCTGCCCACTGAGCTGCAGCTGCCTCTGCTGGGATGGTGACCTGGGCGTGGGTAGGGCTGGCGTCCGGCATGCACCCATGTCCGGTGCACGGCAGGGCTAAGCCTCCATGAGGGTCTGCTCCTGAAGGACCCATATTGAATAGCAAATGCAAACACTATGATAGGCAGAGAGAGAGAGAGAGACGCCGAGGAAAGAAATTGAACTTTTTCCCTTATTTTTGGACAAAAGGGCCTGTTCTTTCATTTTGCACCGATCCAGAAAAATCATCCAGCTGACCTCCAAATTCCAGACTCACGGGAGCTGCGTATGGATCGCCAGCAGCTGTGGGGCAACTCCTGGCAGCCTTGAAGTTCTAGGTCATTTGGGGAACCTTGCATTTTCTCTTTCCGCAGTTGTCCACAGGCTCACAACTCATGCAGGGGGATGCAGGAAACAGGGAGCAGGCCCAGTGCTCACCAACCTGGGTAGCCACACAGTCACATGCCAATCCATATATCCCGGATGAGTAAGCACAGGTGGTGGGAGGAGTCAGGTCCTGATAAATCTTAATACTTCCATCCCATTCATCTTTTCTTCTCGTGCCTTCTGCACCCTTCTCTGATTAACTCACATATAGAAACCCACTGCTTTTGCCAAGAGAACTGGTTACGATTATTGCATTATAATGTTTAAGCCAATGTTCAGCTCTGAAAATAGAAGTCCAGACATGCCCCTTATATATCTGCCAGGTGACACGATGGCCCAGCTTCCGGTGGGGCGTTCATCTGTCTATATGCCCACAGAAGCCACAGATATGGCCCCAGAGCAGAGTGGCTTCTGTAGAGGTGAGGATTGGTTGGTGGACAATATGAAGAGGAAAACAATTCGTAGACCGAGGAAGCTGTTGAAGATGCTGGAAAAACAACACAGCTACAAACTGACATACAAAATCTGGGAATAGATCAAAATGTGTTGCTAATTCTACAACGCTCTAAACATCACAGTTCAACTTTGTGAGTTCACTTAGCATGCTTGCCGTCAGCCCTGAAGTTAAAAATATTCATCTTCATGGGAGATATCACTCTGGCCGGTGACATTTTATAAAGGCTCCTTCAATAAAATCATATTCAATCAAATCTCAAGAAACATTTGCTAACATCACAGTTAAAAGGAGCTATTGGCTGAAGGACTAAACCTAAACACACCAAAAAGGTCAAACACTAGTTTCATCTTGAACAGACATCCTCTGGAAGGGGACTTCTGCAAGCTGTCCATGCAATAAGCTATCGGAATGTTGACTGTTCTCACCACCAAGGTCTTCGGTGCGAAGAATGTAGGATGTTCCACTTTCTTGAAGTGGGAACACCAGGTTCTAGAAAGAGCTTCAGAGGGGCTTGAAGAGGAAAGGCAAGGCTTCTGTGTACAAGTTCTAAGATTTGAACAGCATAGCTCAAACCAATTTTGTTTTCAGATTCTCCAATCACCACCCCTCTGATGGATCACCCCTGTGAAATCAAAGCCAGACTGTACCTCAGTTTCAAGCAATAAAACAACTTTAGATTTTGGCTCTGATATCTGGAGAACTTGCAGACTGAGACTCCCCCAATATGGCCTTGCTGGGCCCTGAAGGCAGATATCTGAATGCATCTCCGTGTGCTCACGTATTTCTCAGAGCACATCTGCATATCCTATGAGGGCCTTAGCCTAATATCTAGCACTCCCTCTAAATTAGGCACAGAGGGAGCGGGAAAACCGAGAAGCTCATCAGTTAATGTCTTCATGACCTTAGTAATGTTATGTCTATTGGGTTTGAAAAGCACTGGATAAATACTGGCTAATATAAATTAAGAACGACAAAGAGCAGGACCAGAGACTGGCCAATTTCAATAAAGAGCAAATGGAATAACATGTGTTGAGTGCTTTTGTTCATGTATCTATTAATATGTAATCGGTGCTGGAAACTGTTCTGAAAGACACACAGGTGAGGGAGAGAATGAAGGCTCTGCTCTCATGGAGGCTATATTTTAATTTAATGGAGTTCACATTCTCTTCACCATTGGTAGACAATAAACACACGCATACATAGCATAATTTCAAGTATTGAGAGGTGCTGGGAAGCAAAATAAAACAGGATAGAGAAAGAGCGATCTGGATAGTGAGAACAAACCCCACATTCTCTGGTAAGAAACAAACACTAATTTGCTCAGCTTGAGTCAGAAGCCAAGTTTGGGACCAAACCAGTGGCCAGGAGGGTGGGGACAGTGTCTGAACCTGACAGCTGAGGGCCTACCACACAGCTTGCAGAGGGAGGACAGAGATGTTGGGCTGTCACCCCACTCTGCCCCCAGGTTCCGGGCCACTGGTCCTGGTCTGAAGGCAGGCAGACGTCAGCCTCTTGATCATGGAGCAGTAAAGGATACAAACAACTGTGGGAGAGGCAGGCAGGCAGCATCCTGAAAATGCAGAGCCTGAGGGCGACAGCCCATTAGTCAGTCTGACCTGGAGGTGCCAACAGGCACAGAGATACAAGTCCCTAGCAAGGCTTGTCCTCAGTTGGAATCGGGCCACGATGAAAATGAAATGAGGTCTTAGATAAAATGACTTACACTGGCGTCTGAAATGCGTAAGTTCCCAAAAAGTCTGGCTGTCAAAGTTGGAACTATTAACTGGCCTTTTCTCTCCCAGAGTTCAACTCATTCATCGCTGAGCACAGAACCCGCTGTCAATTACTCTAAGTGCTTTGTATTTGTGAACTCATTTAATCCTCCGAGCCCCTTTAAGTAGGCGCCATGAGGCTCCTATGGTTAAGTGAGGAAACTAGCTTGCCCAAGATCCACGGCAGGTCAGCTGGGGGCACCGCGGGCTGGCCTGCCCAGAAGCCTGGCCCGCCAGCACAGCACAATACCACAATACGGCTTCCATCAACTCTAACAGGAGAGTCATACACACTTTCCGAAGGCCAACTAAAAAGCTTACAACAAAATGTGCCTTATTCCAGGTTTATATTCTTACAGAAGCAATAAATAATATTTTCCAAGAAAAATTTTTTGAATAATTAGTCAACTTCTGTCCAAATCCTGGGACAGCCTTCACGTACTAAGATGCACCGGAAACCTAGTTCATTCCTGCTTCTTGTGTATCATGGGTCAGCTCTCTGGGGCTCTGCTCACGGAGCAGGGGTCTGCTCACAGCTTCCGCTCTCCGGGGGGACAAGGGAGCATTCTGGATCTGAGTGGCAGAGGAATGGGAACTTCACAGTGTTCCTCCAGCATTAAGAGGTCTGTCCCAGAAGTGATGCACTTGACTTCCACCACCTTCCTTAATGAAAGAATTATTCTCTTGGAAGACGTATTGAAGTCTTCTACCTCATCAAGTAGCAAATAGTACAGCACTGCAGTAAGTGGATGATCAGTATTTTAAAAACTCAAATAGTTTAACGTAACTCCTAAAGGTACTTAACTAACTCCCAACGAACAGAATATATGACATAACAAAATACTGTTCTTATATAAACATAGTTGCAATCACATGAGAATGTGTCTTTGGAAAAAAAAGGAAATAAGCAAAATGAGTAACAAAAATAATCATACATAGTTTCAGATTTTATTTTCATAATTATCTTCCTATAGAAGCAATAATCTACATTTCCATAACAACACATTCAATATTTACTCATCAAAGAACTGGAAAAAATAGGGAGGAAGCAGATTCCATACACAAATACCATACATACTTTGCATATGTACAAATAAATTCAATATATTAAATATAATTGTAGATTGACTTCACTTACAATATAATAGAACATTGAGTATTCAATTCTGAGCATACTCATGCAGACTTCCACTTTGGTAAACGGGAGGACACGAGCTCTGGAAAAGTGTTTCCTGCTGTAAACACATGTTTCCCACTTCTGTCCACACTCGGGATAAAGACTTCTGTGCGTGGAAAAACAAAATACGTGACGATGGAGCAAGGGCTCTTTCCTGGACACCGTAGCCCCAAGTCCTGCACGTGAGCCCCTAGGCGTGGACAGGGAGGGGGAGAGAGGCTGCACTTGGAAAAAACAGAGCCTTTTATGTTGTTTAGGGTCAGCTGCCCTGCTGATACCGAATGCGCTGAATCACTCCTCGGTTTTAGAATGTAAAAGTGACCAATTTTTCCAAGGCTGCAATGGCTAATATAGTCTTCAAACAAACGGTCCAAAATATCTTTCAAGTGCTGCCGAATCTGTTTAGACAGATGGTTGCTTAGTTCACAAGAGCATGAACATGAGATTCCTGAAGTTTCCGACTAGATCCAAAGGGCACAGCAGCGAAGGCGGGATCCTGGAAGTATCAGTGTGTCATTCAGGTACAAATATCTCAATGCAGCTTTACTGTGACTGTTCCAAGCTAATCTGCACAGAACTAGTGGAAATGGGCTGCTACCACAACTGTGGAGGGAACTTGGGGAATCCAAACGCTGTATTTGTTAATGTTTTAAATTGGAGCTTCAGTCAGTATTTCTCCCCGCCCACTCCCCACCCAAGAGCACCTGCCACATGAAGATACCGTCCTGAGTACACCCTCCTATCCCTCGGAGGCAACCAGGGCTAAACAGCACTCCTCATGACGGATCGGCCCTGGGCCCCCGGGTCTTCAGGGAGCAGCGAACAGTCACACACTGCACTCCATAAGGCCCGGCTCCGGGAGGACACAGGACGCGGGGATGGGAAACCACCCTGGGTGGCATCTGCCCGCAGAATGCGCCCTGCTGCTGAGCGGGGCCTCTTTCCACTCAGCAGATTCGGAGATAGGGCCAAGCCACACAGGTGAAAAAGGAATGCTTCAAAAATCATCTTTTAGGAATACCCACCAGGACTAAACTGCTGGCAGTGGTCAGTCCTTTAAACAGGAGCACTTCAGAAACAATTCTGCCCTCTCAGCTAAATGTCCATGGCATGCGGCATTCTCCACGTCAAGTTACTGTCCTGTTACAGCTCTAAGTGAATCGAAAATTATTTGGGAGGGAAGAAATGTTCTAGATTGATGGAATTAGAATGCATAAAACAGTCCTCATTCGTTACCATTTAGTCAAAACCAAGTGGATTTGGGGAGAGCCGCTATGTTTTTTTAGGGGGAAAAATGTACTTCAAAGAGGAGTTAAATATACTTTCAAAAGATTCCATTTACATGTAAGACCTTAAATGTATCTTTCATTGGGCTAAACAATATTGTAAGGCTCAAAATAGCATCCTGTACCAGTCTTGCCTCTGAAAAATTTTAAAGATTTAATAATTTAAATGTATCTAATATCACTGGGAATAAATTTCCTTTTCAAAACCAAAGTTTAAAATACTACCTTGTTGAACCAGTAAACTTCATTTTTAGCAGCAATTACTAAATAAAACACAAAGAAAACTCTCTAACAATAAATTTTAAAAGCCCAGGAGAAAAGAATTTCTATGCTTACTGTCCCTTTTGTTTAGAACATCCTTTGTGGCTTGCAAATTTAAAAATCAACTGTATTAAAATGTGACAATACATTTGCCTGTTCATTCTTGCCGGGTGTCTTAGAAAGGCTCTTATGGAAAGAAAAAAAAATGTTTTCAGGTAGTGGGTTCAATGGGTGACTTAGAGAAATGAGGAATAAAAATGAGTCTTTATTAGCATTTTCAAAACCAGGACTGCAGCGAAGTCTAGATCCCCTTAGACAAGGTCCAAGTCCGTGAGCGGCACGTCAGGAATTTCTCTTCCTTTCCGCAGAGCAAGGCCCTAGCACAGGCCTCCCGCATACTCGTCCTCATCTTCCTCAGCGGCGGGGGCAGCGGCGCCTTCAGACTTGGCCTGTGGTGTTGCAGATTTCTTCTTGATTCCCCCTCCTGGAACCACCAAACTCAGGCCCAGCTTAGCATACTGTCAAGGACAAAGCATGTTCTCAGGAGCTGGACAGCCAGAATCTCAACCTGCCACATGTCAGCAGTAGTCCTCTACAGGAGACAGCTGAGTTCTTGGCCTCAGGAGAACCCATGCTACCTTTTAGATGGAAGAACAACCACAAGTCGACACTGCTCTGCCATCAGATGGCTCAAGACCATGACGTGACAGGTATGCAAGTGGTAGAAATAGCAGTTCTATGCCACACCTAGGAGCCTGAGATCATCGGGACACGCTAAGTAAAGTAATGCTTGCAGTTACCTACAAAGTTAAGCTACGGACAAATTCTTAAAAAATAAACTTACATAAGCTTGTGTGAGAATCTATCAAGAAAAAAACAGTTCCTCTATATACATCATTACAGAAAACTGAAGGTCTTCAGCTGATCTAATACCAAATCAAATCAACAGGGGCTCATAAATCTACTGAAAAGGGAAACACACAAGGGAGACCCCCAGACACGGCTCATGTTCTGTACACGGCGCTGTACGAAGCTGTTTCTCAAATGCAAACCAGTCTATTCTTCAAGACAAGCGGGCAAGACAGGGACCAGCTGCTCCGTTCTTACAGATTAAGTTAAGTGAGGCTTACAGAGTTCATTAATACCCACCATCACACATCCAGCTGTCACAGAAGTGGGCCTCCAGCAAGTCCACTGAATTACAAAGGCCACTACCTGAGGAGCCTTTCAGTGAAGCCTAAAAGAAACTCAAACTAAGCAACCTATAGAGGCCAACAGACAGTCGGCAAAGTGAGATATGGAGCCCAATTAAAAAACAGACATAGAGTCAACAGTTAGAAGGCCAGATAAACAGCTGTAAACCCACATGGCTGACATGGAAAGTCTAAGCCTACAGTGAAATTCAGTGCAAATGCCACCTTCTTTTTTGAGCAGTAGCTGGAGGTGAAAACTAGAGGGGGCATATCTCACACACCCATAGGAGAAAAACTATCTCGCTAGAAGCCTCCACTTTTAAAGGGGAAAGAAAAGAGGCCACTTACATCATTGTCCATGTACTTGAAAAGGGGTGAGTTGCAGACCTCCGACACCTGGTCTTGGTCTTGCTGGTCATAGCCTTCAAGGAGCTGCTCCAGTGCGGCGCAGTCTTCACTCCCGCTGAACCCTGGAATGCTGCAGCGAGCAGGAGTCACACGTCTCCACCTGTCTCCCCCCCATTCTGCCCCCTCGTTCTGCAAACGTTTGGCAATATCTGGAGACATTTTTGTTAACAGGTGGGTAGAGGCCTGGGATGCCTCGCACACCCCACAATGCACAGGACAGGCCCGACAGCACGGAATTATGCACCCCAAAATGCCAGCAATGCCCAGACTGAGACCACTCATTTGAACTAGCTTCAACAAGAAAGGATCCTCCTGTAACATACAATCTGAGAACATTTCTTTACTCCTTTGTTGTTGTTGTTGTTGTTCTTTATTTCTTAGAAGGCAAACAGAAAATCATTCAACTCATTCACTCCCACTAAATCCCCAGGAGAAAAGCATAGGAAAGATCCCAACTTGTCAAAATCCCGCTGAAACGGAAGGGAAGTCCTCCCACCACTACGAAATTTATTAAAAACCAAAAACAGCTTCATGGCCAAGAATAGCTGCTAAGCAGTGACCTGACCTGGAGGACCACAAACCTTAAAACGTTAACACCGCACGTGCGGACGGTGCGGCCAGCGCCTCACCTGTAGCTCTCCCTGACGCACCTCTCTGCGGCCACGTAGTCACTCCTGTGCAAGTGAACTAAGACTTGAGCAATCGTTTTCTAAAACAGAAGAGGGGATTATGGTCCAAATTTACATCTGTTTAGCAAAGTCAATCCCCTGACATCTGAAATTTGACTTTGAGAGTCATACAGAGACTTACAAATTCTTAGCAGCTTCCACAGGACATGTGAGGGAAAACATGCAACAGCAGACAGTCAAACTCTACTGTGCACACGAGCTACGTGGGGTCTTGCTAAATGAAGACGGATTTAGGGACACTGAGGCAAGCCTACAATCCTGTTCCCAGGTGCCCCAACACTGCCAGTCTGAGGGCCACACTGAGTAACACAACTTAGGACACCATCACTACACACTGTAAAGAAAACGTCTCTTAAATATCTACATAGGTTCAATCTTGAAAAAGGAATGAAAAGGAGGGGGGGGATCCGTGAGTCAACAATAATACTCTGGAATTCTTAGATAGTCCGACAAAGATGAATGAACGAGTAAAAACTTTAGATAATAGGAACAATACTATCTATATGCCAACAAAACCATTAGTAAGACCAAAGATATAACTGATAAGATCTTATTGGTAGAATAAGCTCCTCAAAAAGGGTTTTTTAATCTTTTCTCTCCATTTTTCAGGCAACTTTTATTGATCCATCTTTAACTTCGCTGTATCTTTTATCACCTCCATTATCAGATTAAGTTCATACAGTATTAACTGCAGACATTGCTTTTTTAGTTCCAAAATTCTCATTTAGTTCATGGAAGGAAGGGAGGGAGGAAGGAAGGAAAAAGAAGAAAGAAAGAATAAACGAAGGGTCCTTTTGTCTATTCATCTGTTTGCCTTTCTACCTCATGGACTAGTTGCAACAGCTGCTTCAAAGTTCTGAAGTTGTGACCTGGTAATTCCAACATCTGGGGCACCTCTGGGTGGGCATCCGTTGTCTTCTCTTGAAAACTGGCCCTACTTCCTGGCTCCTTATGTGTGGAGCACTTCGGGACTGTATCCTGGACACCGTAGATGTTATGCTGCATAGACTCTCCTATAATTCTCAGAAGAGCGTGGATGTTTCCAGCAGGTAGTAGCGCAGGCAGGCTCAGGCTACAGGTTCCGTCTGGTCTGGGGGGCAGCGGCCCTGGTCTTCAGCTCCTCTGCCCTGCTGCTGCGGCTCGGCCCCAAGCAAGAGCCCTGCCAGGGTGCTGTGAGCCCTGGACAGTGGTCAAATCTTACTTCAGCTCCGAAGCCTACGCTCTGCTGCTCTGGGTCTGTGCAGCCAAGGCAGAGCTGGAGAATAAACCCAGGACTTGTGTGGGCGCCTGCTCAGACCCACACTTAGGGGATTCCCTTCACCGCCTTCCTGGGCGTTCCACCTTGCTCTTAGCTCCTTGTTCCAGCTCCTCTGGCCAAAGAGACTAATAAGCCTCTTGGGTGTTTTATCTGCATGCACCATCATCAGAGCCATTGCTCCATGACTAGGGCTTACCCTCAGAGCAAAGACAAGGGAGAAACATGCGGTAGAGGGGTCCTTCCAGTTAGAAGCATGGGGTAGTTGGGTTTGTTTTAGCTGCTGGAGCTCCAGGGCTGGGAGCCTCTCTCAGGCAGTGCCACAAGAGGAACAGGGAAAACGCCGGAAACCCTCTCCTGTACTGTCTGCTTGTCCAAGTGTTTACTTACCCATGCTTTTATTTTTCAGAGTCCAGGAATTTTTATATTTTGTCCAGAAGTTTCAGTTGTAATCAGCAGGAGAGACAGACTGTAGGGGGCTTACTCCATCTTGGCCAAAATTATTTTTAAAAATACCCATGGAATCCAGTCTTAGGTACAAAGTTATGGCAATATGAAAAATTAACAAATATAAAGCCAAAAATAAGCACTTTCAAATCATACCTTATAACAAGTTGGATAATTCTCAATCTCCTTATAAATATTTTTTTCTTTCTGAATAGAAAGTGCTGCCTCATCAAACCTAAAGACAAAACAAAGAAATGTCAAACAAGGCAGCTCTAAATGACCTCAAGTGGAGATCACCTTTGTATTTGATAGTACACAGTTTAGCAAAAATAATGCATAAGGTATTTGTAGCTCAGTAACCCAGTTTCTATGAGCTCTCCACATCTGCTTATTGTTTTTGCGTGTGTGTGTGTGTGTGTGTGTGTGTGTGAGAGAGAGAGAGACAGAGAGAGAGCACAAGCTGGGGAGGGGCAGAGATACAGGGAGATAAAGAATCCAAAGCAGGTTCCAGGCTCTGAGCTGTCAGCACAGAGCCCGATGTGGGGCTNAGGGGGCTTACTCCATCTTGGCCAAAATTATTTTTAAAAATACCCATGGAATCCAGTCTTAGGTACAAAGTTATGGCAATATGAAAAATTAACAAATATAAAGCCAAAAATAAGCACTTTCAAATCATACCTTATAACAAGTTGGATAATTCTCAATCTCCTTATAAATATTTTTTTCTTTCTGAATAGAAAGTGCTGCCTCATCAAACCTAAAGACAAAACAAAGAAATGTCAAACAAGGCAGCTCTAAATGACCTCAAGTGGAGATCACCTTTGTATTTGATAGTACACAGTTTAGCAAAAATAATGCATAAGGTATTTGTAGCTCAGTAACCCAGTTTCTATGAGCTCTCCACATCTGCTTATTGTTTTTGCGTGTGTGTGTGTGTGTGTGTGTGTGTGTGAGAGAGAGAGAGACAGAGAGAGAGCACAAGCTGGGGAGGGGCAGAGATACAGGGAGATAAAGAATCCAAAGCAGGTTCCAGGCTCTGAGCTGTCAGCACAGAGCCCGATGTGGGGCTTGAACTCACAACCCGTGAGAGCATGATCTGAGCTGAAGTCAGATGCTTAACCAACTGAGCCACCCAGGCTCTTTTAAATGCTCCCAATGGCTGTTTCAGGCATTAAGCAGACAGACAAAAAGCAGAACTTAAGGAGAAGATACTTTAATCAGAAAAGTTTAAGTCTGGTAAGGATCATCCATTAATAAGCATCTATCCAATTCAACAAACTGCTCTGTGATCTTCCGTGAAAAGTATTAGACTAGCCCTGATTTCATCATCCCAGAGTTCTTTCCTTCCACTAAGACCATCTAGACACCGTGAGGGCCGTGCCTCACACCTGGGGAGTTCCTTCCCCAACTCAGTCCTCACCACCACACGCTCCACTGTTGCTCAGTAAGCCAGAAAAAAAGTCCCTTTCATCCTCAACATTCACCGGTTTCAGTGACCTCTCCCCATTTTCCTTTTCTTCCATCCCACTCAGATGGCAGGATGAAGAGGAAAAGCATTGCTAACACTGTTCCCCAGAATCCTCCATGGCCCTCGCCCTCCTACTCCGCAGCCTCAATCCCAGCACACCCTCACCTCTTTGTACAGGCGTGTCACACCCCCGTCCCAAGACTCCCTACCTGGCATCTAACCTGTGGCTGAAGAAAGTGTGCAGGCCTCACCTGTCTCTCTCACCCCAAAAGCCAAAAGGACAAGCTGTCTGCACTGTTTGAATGCAGAGGCAAAGAGCTGTTTCACAATGCAAATTAAAATATAAAAATGTTAACAATTATCTTTTAAAAAGATAATTTTAAAATTATGCCTGAACAGGCGAGTCGCATACACGTGCACATACCACACACACACAGTATGGCACAGTTTAAGTCATATGAATTAAACTGAATTTCTGTGGGTGGTCCCCTGGCAACTTACTGCCTCAGACAATAAAGGGCACTTGTCGGGATGAGCACTGGGTGTTGTATGTAAGCGATATACCACGGGAAACTACCTCAAACACCAAGAGCACACTTTACACACTGTATGACAGCCAATTTGACAATAAATTATATTTAAAAAATAATAAGGCTCACTGAAGAAGTGCATTCTGAATTTCTAAAGACCAACTTGATAAATTTGGGGAACAAAGCCGGTTTATAAGTTGCACATGGTAGCAGAATTCTAAGACTGTTCCCCAAGATTCTTGCTCCTTATATACATTCTTGTATAGTCTCCCCTTGAATGTGGGCATGACTTCTGAATATGATGGAACTCACTTTTTATTTTTTTTATATTTTTATTTATTTCTAGGAGAGAGAGAGAGAGAGAGAGAGAGAGAGACAGCGTGAGCAGGGGAGGGACAGAGAGAGAGGGAGACACAGACTCCGAAACAGGCTCCAGGCTCTGAGCTGGCTGTCAGCACAGAGCCCGACGCGGGGCTCGAACCCACAAACCGCGAGATCATGACCTAAGCGAAAGTCGGACGCTTAACTGACTAACCACCCAGGCGCCCCATGATGGAACTCACTCTTATGAGGATACTAATCAACTGAGTGAGTAAAGCAGAGATGGTCTGGATGGGCCTGATCTAATCAGACGAGCTCTTGAAAGGTCAGAGATTGGAAGTCAAGAGACATGCTCTCACCACCCTTGAAGAAGCCACAAAACTACTATCTTGTAAAACATCTAGAGGACACATGCCAAGCAACTATGGGTTGCCCACCTCTAAAGATAAGAACTGCCCCTAGCCAACAACTAACAAGAAAATATGAGTGTGCATCCTATGGCTACCAGGAAAGGAATCCTGCCAACAGCCAGTGAGCCTGGAATGACTTCACAGCCATACTGGACACCTGACTCCTGCCTAGTGAGACCCTGAGGACAGGACCCGGCTATACTGGCCTGGACTTCTAACCTGCAGAACTATGAGACAATGAGTGAGTGTTGTTTTAAGCTGCTAGATTTGTTATTTGTCATACAGAAAAGGAAATTAATATAGTGGATAACATACATCTGTATCATTTGTAATTATGACCATGAGCTTATCCCAGATCCTGTTTTATAAAACATATTACATCAGGACATTTAGTGAACATCATACCCAATTATACCATTCTAGTAGGAATCTTAACGTTTTAAGTTTTTCATATATTTAACAATAAAGGCTGTATTCTTCACACGACTCTACTTCCTTGGCAAAAAAAAAAAAAAAAAAGACAGCATTTCCATGTGCTCACAGCTATTTAGCAAAACAGCCATCTAAGAGAAATACTGTTTATTTATACGTGATTTAAAAAAATGATTAACTTGGCTAAAAGTCCATGAAACTGATACATAAAGCCAACTGTTTTCAAATGTATCTGGAAGTTATTCATAACTTATTATACTGGAACACAGAGGTACTCCTAACACAATAAAATGTATCGGTTTTGCTGAAAAGAGAATAAACTGTTTTTGATCTTCCCATAATTCAAAAATAAAATAAAATGTAAGCCCCACAAAAATTAGGTGCATATGACAGGAAACTGTCACAGGACTTCACTCAACCCAGTTTTCAGTGGACATCTCCCTCACAATGACTCAAAACACCTCCATGGCCTCCTGAAATCCAGAACGTATTTTTAACTACCTACAAAACTTTTTAGCCAATTCATATTGCCAACCAAGCTTATCATCACTCTAATAAACCTTGGCATCACAACAGAAAGGACAAGACAAAGACAGGAAACTAGTAATTACGACCAACTAGTACCTACCTACCCCACATACACACGCCCAGCTCTCCCTGTGTTTAGAATCTAGTGACTGTCTCAGCCACCAGGTGAGAGTCTGAGAGACAGCCTGACAAGTGGGGGGTCAGGTCATGGTGGGGGTGCTTAAATGACACAGAAGTCAGATTCCCCTCCTCACTGAGAATCAGGACAAAGCTCTGGAGAGCACTCTGGTTTTGGTTCACTGAGCACCAACTACACAGTATTGCCAACCAGCTCAGCTGCCTCAGAACATCCCTGGAAGGCATGGGAATGATCTGCTAAGTCAGACCAACTGGAAAGGCCTTTTCAGGGAGGGAACACGGGCACTGGTGTGGACTGATTTAAGGCCTCAGATGCAACCTAAACAAACTCTGACTCACTTCCGAATTATGGCTCTCCAGAAATGAGGGAAGAGCAGGAGATGAATGCCAACATTATTAAACAAGCTATTTAATGTTGCTATACTAAGATAGAAACTATTGTTAAGTTAAGGTTAATTGTTACAGAATCGCACTAATGTAAGAAAATATTTAAGTGTAACAAACACAAAATATCTGATGCTATTTGTATAAATGTATAAAATTACTGTTTTAGTTCTCTTAGACAACTGACAGTCCTAGTTCAGATTATAATTAAAATATATATTCAAAATACTCAAAGTATCATATAAATTCTTGCAGTTATCTTTCTTTTAATATAGATCCTCCAGGTTTTTCTCACCCTGTACTACTGAAATTCCTGATGGCAGTACCGTGACAGCTGACTTCTAACTCTTTCACACGATCCATACAGTGATAGTTTTCAAAATATCAAATTCCTTACCACCTGTGAATAAATTCAAATCAATCTTTATGTCCTTATACAACTTAAAAAAAGTATCCCCACAAAATATTTGTTCAAGACAGTGCATAAAATACTATTAATTTTTCAATGCACTTTTACTAAAAAGGAAGAAAAAAGCAATAAAACAGCCATGAAGTAAATAGAAGACGTACTGGTTGCCCTAGATATATAAATGTCCACCTTCTCAGCACTTCCATACCAATTTCCATGACTGTGAAGAAAACTTGGTACTTGGTCTAGAATAATGGTTCTCATTACACACCGCTGCAAGTGACCAGTAACTTCTGAGAATGGTGGTGGCTACAACGGAGCTTTCCAGCTCAGCTGCCTTCTTGGGGAGCTCCTCCCCCACCTCTCCTCCAGGCCACATCCTTCCCTGTTCTACCCCCTAGAACCCAGCTTTAGGTAATCCCCATCTGGATAACAGGGGAGCGGGTGTGAAAGCAGAAACACCCAGGGAGGCAGAAGCAGAGCGCATGCCTACCCTGAATGGGCCTGACTTTGTCTCTAGCTCCAACTTCACTTCTGAGGTCTTCAGTGGTTAAGGGGCCTCCGGCCCTAAGAAAGCTCTGGGGGTCTGGGGGGAGGACCATCAGACAGCTCTGTTTCTGTAAGAAACCCTTTCAGGGACTAACACGAACTTATTCTACCACCATTTATAAGTTGAGAATTGCCAGAGTTAGCATTCCAGTTCTCTGGGTTTCCAGGAAGCTAAGATAATTAAGATGAATAAATGCAATGACCTAAGGTTTATGTATAAGTTAAATTTTGCTTCATGGTTTAATACAGAAGTCTTAATTTAAAAACACAATAAAAAATACTATTCCATTTAGCCCAACAAAAAAATCCAAAGCAATGAAAGAAGGTCCTATAAAGTAGTGTATCTAAATGAAAACATGCCAAGAGTTACTAATTCTGTATTAATTTACTCTGCTGCTACTTTAAACCTGTTTGAATTATAATTTAGAATATACAGTCTTCATGAAGAAAACATTTAATTCAGTCTCAGAAAAAGGTCAACAGATTCTTTAGTCATTTGTTTTTTGATTCCTTCACAAAATAGATCTTGGGTCTCTTCTGTCACGAGGGAAGTAGGGGCAAATTTCAATGAGGTTGTCTACATTCAGACTTAACAGTTTTCCGAGTGTGTTCATCTTACATAGATCTAAACAACATCTCAGCAAACAGAATTTTATTAATGACAGAAAGTGTCTACTAAGCTTAAATTTAATAAAAAACAAAGGAAAATCCAATAGGATTCTAGGCTTCTGAGGTCCAACTATTTATGGCTTCAGTCATATGTTTAAAGAATAAAAAAGCAAATAAATACCCTATTTAATGACAATATTTCACTGTCAAGCACCTGTCAATTTCCTTGGGTGAACATTTAGGATACCTTGTTATTTATGCCTATATAGCTATTTTTTCTCAAGAGAAACACATTATAACCCAACCAAATAACATATCAAGACAACTGCTCTCCCACACTGCTGAGCCAGGTTTTAACCAACAAAATCACAATGCATGCTACATTTTGGCATCAGATTTAGAAAAACAACAGCTTTTTAAATATTTAATTCAATGTTCCACCTTTGCGGACATTACTCTTCCTAATAGGCAGTCTGGTGTGCCTATGGCTTACACCAAAAAGATGAACAAGCCATTCCCCACATTATGTAATGGTTCCAAATGTGGACTGAAGGTTTACATGGACACACAGGAACAGTTCTGGAAATCTTACCTGCGTCCTCGGACCAGCAATCTGGAGGCTTTTCCTAGTAATTCAACTGCCTGTCGTAAGCGTTCCTCATTCTGAAAGAATCAGAGAAAAGAGACAGTTGATTGCTTTAATCTAAAATCTTTTTTTCCTCTCAATAATTATTTGATTAAAAAGTAATAACAATCAATCAAAATGGGCAGGGTGAATTCACCAAAGCTGTTAATCCATTTTATTAACTGTCTAGTAAAAAACTACAGTTCAATTGTGAGCACAGGAAAACTGAAAAGCAGTCACTGCATTTCTCTATTTTCCTACATATTATGAACCTAAACATTCTAAGGAAAAAAATAAAATTCAAACTTACTTCAAACACATTAGCTGTCTGCTGATATAACTGCACAGCCTTTTCTGGATCTACATTTTCTATAAGCCTATATGAGACAAGAAAATTAGACTCCTATGAGAAATAGAAAACTTGTTTTTATAAGGTCTTTATTAAGATAAAAAGCCAATGGCTCCTATGCAGAGACTGTGTTCTACACACTCACTTTCCAGCACGTTCCAAAGCCATGGCTGCCGTGTCAGGGGTGCCGTTTTCCAGATACATCATGCTGGCTTTCTCGATCAGCTGAACAGCTTCTGGTAGTTTCTGCATCTCCTTTAGGCAAAGGATATATGCATCAGCTTCAACACAAAATTAACGATCGGAAATTCATTTTATTCTTAATTCATGAAAGTAGAGAATTCAAAACATACAACAACAGATATATTTAAGATGAAATGCCTTCACATGGTTACTCTCCCCCAAGTTTGTTTAGCCAAACTACAAATGTATCTGTTAAGTTCTACAGAGTTCATCAGTGCTTTGGTTTCAGAAAAGCTCTACAACAGCAGAAACCAAAACCCTTGCTCTTGACTGTTTTGTAGGATTTATAATTCTCTGAACACTTACTGTATCCCTACTACGTGTGAAGCCTATGCCAAAGGCTGCAAACCGGCAGCTCAAGGGCTGTACCTCATTTCCAAGTTCATCTAGCTTGAACCATTCAGTAGTTTTAAATCAGAAACTTTCACAAAGGTTCTGTTTCACAGCTTCCTATTTTAAAGAAGTCTCACAAGCTCTGGCATCAGCAGGCTTGCACCCCCACATGGCAGGAGCGGGTTGGGGCTGAGTAGACATCCTGGGAGATGTGGCACCTCCTGCAGTGGCCTCATCCCTCCGCGCTCCCCGCCGTCCTACAAGCCCAGGCCTGCCTCCTGAGTGTCAGTCAGTCCCCACTGCTCTGGGCTCATTGGAGTCTGCAGCTCTCTTTCACGATGAGTGCCACCAACACGTAAACTCCGTGCCTCGCTATGGGATCATAGTTCTCAGCATCCTATGCTCCTTACATCTATTATCTCCAAATCAAAACTCTTTTAAAAAGAGACGAAAAATCATTTAAAAGCTAGATATAAAGTCTATATGGCATTATTCTACTTAGGGCTGACATCCTAGATCTCAAAGTAGGCTCCATGCAGACATCTCACAGGTTGTTCTCAAATCTGCCTATTCAGTCACTCACTAAGTTGACAAATTCTTTAGGATACAAAACCTGCTGGTGTCATTCTTACTGACATCCAAATCTAACTTTTTTCTTCTTTAGCTAAGGAATAAACAAGGATGGGCTGCCTTCCTAAAAGTTACACTATTTTATACTTTTCCCCATGTTCGTGTAGCATGGCAAAATCATCAAGAGGAAAATAAAAACATGCCTATTTTCAGTGGTTTGTGTGCCTTAGTCACCTTATCACTTCTGCGGAGCAAACAGGATATAAAATCTAACAGCTGTACAACGACAGAACCTGAGGCTGCTCTCTCTAACAAGCGGTGTCTTCCACTCTGCCTCCTTCCACATCCTGCCACTTCCTTATGAAGGTCTGTATGACAGACTGATGGAAGCTTTAACCCACAAAATTAACACCGGGCCACGTAGCTCAGGACCCCTAATGCTGCTGAGGACTGTCCAAAGGCATTTAATTTAAATACAAGAGCAGGCAGAAAGCATTTTCTCTTGTCTCTTCCCCTATCTACTAGGATTATTTTTCCTTCATTCAAAGCAGAGCCTTCAAATCCTCAAATTAAAACAATACTACTGCAACGGAAATGATGTCAAAATATTTTCTGATGAAGACTCAAGTTTTCGCACAGCTGTTACAATATAAACTGAAGCTGTGGGGATTATAAATTACAGTGCTCTAGCATTTCTGTATTAAGAGAGTGTATCCTAATAATAGGCACAAATGAGATGACACAAGCCACCTGGGAGCTTTCTATTTCTCAGGGGGACCTGGGACAGCACAAGGTCAGGGCGGACACTCAGCTCCTTTGGCTACAAGAGAAATTCTAGTTGCTAAGAAACTGCTGCTGCTAACCTGACCTGCATCACCAAATCTGGTTGCATGTTTTATCCAGAAAAGCTTTACTACAATGGCTACGTAACAGCTTCTCACATGGAAGTATCATAATTTATTTAAGTATTTTATTATTAAAAATTTAGGTAAATGCCATTTTTCTTAAGCAATATATAATAAACATTTTTACACATAAATCTTTGCTATCTGTTTCTTTACAACAGAGTCACAGCACTGGAATTCCTGAGTCAAAGGCTATGGAAACTCTTAAAGCCCTTGGTATATATTTTGAAAGTAATTTCTTAAATGGCATTAGAAAATCTGCATGAAAAAGTTAAATGTAAAGAGTACGATATGTACGTGCATAAAAAATAACTAGAAGAAAAGAAAAACTAAACTCATCATTAACATTTTTGGGTGTTTTCAGTTTCTAAATGTTCTACAATGAGCATGTATTCTTTAAAAAAAAATCAGTAAGTGAAGATTATAAAAGTCATTGAGATTAAAAAAAAAGTTTTAGTAAAGCGGGAGTTCTCAAAACAAAGCTTCATAATTCAAACAGCTTTTACCATAAGGGAACGTAAAAATGGAAAGGAAATTGTTCCATGTCAACTGCTACTTTGCATGCTTTGAGTAAGTGTCATAAAGTAACATGTTTTTTCTCACAACAGTATATTAATTGCCAACCTGCTTTTAAGAGGCAGAAATATGAAAAGCTGCACAGGCACATTAGCCAACTATTCCATTCAACAAGAATCAGAATTAAATAGCAATAGCTTAAGTATAAGGTTCTCTTCAATGCCAGCTTTTACAAAACAAGCAAAACTCTTCTTTCTAAAACCCAAAAGTGGGGCGCCTGGATGGCTCAGTACGTTAAGCGTCTGACTTGGACTCAGGTCATCTTGCTGTTCATGAGTTCGAGTTCCCTGTCAGACTCTGTGCTGACAGCTCAGAGCCTGCTTCGGATTCTGTCTCTCTCTCTCTGTGCTGACAGCTCGGAGCCTGCTTCGGATTCTCTCTCTCTCTCTCTCTCTGCTCCTCTCCCACTTGCACTCCGTCTCTGTCTCTCTCTCAAAAATAAACCCAACATTTAAAAAAGTTAAAAAATAAAAATGAAATAAAACCCAAGAATAATAAAAAACATGTATTTGTAAATTTTTACTACATTAAAATGTCCTGAAGCTCTTAGGAGTAGGGAAATCTCCCACAGAGCTGTTTATCAACATGCCCCTGCTTACAAAGCTTAGAATCTGTTTATCAACAAGCTCCTGCTTACAAAGCTTAGAACCTGTTTATCAACAAGCCCCTGCTTACAAAGCTTAGAAATGTGTTGTTCCTGGTTTACTCCATCAAGTTTTCTCTTAAAATTCACCTTTAAAACTCCCTATCTTAAGACACACAGAATGTACCCTTGGGTCCAATTAGCATTATTTTGGAAATGAAATCTTAGCACCTCTCACCTTACAGCAAGGAGACTTTCCAACCTCAACACAGATTTACTTTAACACCTTGTAGTTAATTCATTTTACCTACAGAACAGTTGTGACACATTACTGACCTTCAGCATCATGCCAGCTTGCTCATAAGCTCTGCAAAGAGAATACAAGTTCTCAGATGACATCTTCATGAAATAAGGGGGAGGAGAAACTTTCTACCGCACATAGGAGAAGTGAGGTCACCTAAAACTGGCTCAGGCACTATATATTGTTTTAGGCTTTTAGTAACACAATTTTTCCTTCTTTTTATTTTTGTGGGCAATAATGCCTTGGAAACAACAGACATATGAGTTAAAGGGATTTTATTCTGCAGACGCAAAATTAAGTAAAACTCAGAAAGGTTAAAGGACTTTCTGACAAACCTAAATCCAAGTTTTGAAACAAGTATGTACTCTCCACGAAAGCAGGAGAAAGCCTCCTTCTCTCCACAAGTACTATTAACTATCAAGGAAAAGGGAGGAAAACTTACTTGTTTTTTCATAGGTCATTGAAGAAAATGGCCCTAGAAATATCTGGTGAATTGAACTTAAGCACTGTATATCTTAGTTAGGAGTGACTTCTTTTCTAAGGGGCAGGTAAAAAACGAAACAAATGGAAATGATGATTTTATCTAAATCAATACAAAATAATTCACTGTTTATGGATTTATAACTTAGGAAAAATTTACTGACCTATGGAAAAACAGCAACATTTAAAACACAAACTACAAATACATGAAAACATGGAAAATATTTACTTACTTGGCAGCATGAAAAAGACTGAATGGATGTAACAAAGTTAAAATTAAGGAAAAAAACCAAATCAACACTTTCTACAGATCTACTACTTAAAAAAACAATGTCAACTGCCCCAGTTGGTTCCAAAAGACAAATCCTACAAACAGATGAAGCAGTCGTTTTATGCCTGTTGATGTCTCTTAAAACTACATGATTCACAAAAACACTGACAGCACTATATAGATTTTTAAGCTGTTTCCACGGTCTATTTATCTGAAGAGTGTCACTAACATGCAAGTTATTACAGCCAATTTCAAAGTGGGATAAAACAGACACTTTTTACTTAGTAAATGTTCAAATACCTCAGGAAAATTTACTCAACTACTTAATCTTTTTTCAAGTACCTAAGGAAGACTCTATTTTAAAAATACTTATTTTATATTTTATACATTTCCACTACCTGCCTCACCCTTCACGCCTGTGTATTCCCCTCACTTCAGCCCAAGTAAAACCACCATCGAGGAAATCCAGATTCAACAGAAATAAACTCTCAACTACAGTTCTGCAAAACAGGGTAAACATTATGAGAAGTCTCTGTAAATGCTCCCTCAGAGTCTAAAAAATGCAGAATTTTCCTAATCATTTTCTAATTTAATACCACTGGACTCCACATGTAGCCAACTTCTAACAAAATAACGAGTTTTTGTCCAAATCATCAAACTGCTGAATTCCTCTGTAAAGGCTGAAAAAGATACGCCCTGTTATTCTCGTGAGCAACAGCTTCTCGCAGGCAGGCATCTTTTGCTTGCTCAAACTGTTTGGCATTTTTAAAAGCAACAGCTGAAACAGAACAACAAAGACAGACTTTCTAATCCATTGTTAAAAGACTTCAAATGAATCATTACTAAAATCTGCATCAGGTGCAAAGTATTAGAAAATACATTTATTTTAATCAAATACCTAAGAAGCTGTACAAAACAGTATTTATTAAAGCAATTTTCTTACAACTTTTTTGATAACCAGTAACTTATAAGTACTTTCAAAAGTTTGGGTTTTTTTGTTTTTTGTTTTTAATTGTAGACTACTGGTGATAAATCCGTGCTACTTCCACTCAAAACCAAGTCTTTTTAACACCAGCACCTAAGCTTTGAGAAACTAAAATCGCATCAGTCAAATCAATACTCCCAAGTAGCGGATACTGTCACAAAGGATAGTACCTGACTTCACCAGTTTTACATTTAATAATAAAAACAGTGCTTTAGTTACAGCCAAGTCCATCTTTCAAATTATTTAGAAACTGAAGACCAATAAACACATTCAGTATTTGTGTAATAAACCCGCCTTATGTCACAATCTTTACATAAATGCCCAAAACATTAATAATGCATGTCTTTTAAATAAAGCTTTTACACTGTTCATAAGTTTCTGTGAAAATGACATTTCTATTGTCCAAAGAGCTAAAGTATATTGCTTACTGTTACAGAGTATCATCATCAGAGCAAAACAATTAGGAATGGCCCTAAAATAAAATCTTACAGACTTTGGAAAACTTGCCAACAATTGCTTACAAATTAGTAACAAAGGATACTGTTTTTAAAAAATTATTTGTTAAAATCAAACTCTTAAAATTCTCTTCAATAAAATGTTGAAAACAAACAAACTACCAAACTATTTTCATCCCTGGACTTGCACATTTTGCTTTTTAAAAATCTATTCTACTGATTGAATGTATTTTGTATAATCCCTTAAAGAAACAAAGGATGATTTAATGGCAAAATAGGACCTGAAATACGTATCTGTGAAAGCAACTCATGGTCTCAGATGCGTATAAAACAAATCTGTGTTAAATTTCCCTCATGAGATTTGCAAAATACCGTGCCCTCCAGTTACAAAAGCATTCTTGCACAGAATCCCCATGAGGTTTGATCTGAATAACTTTCCTTTTAAATATAACATAAATAATGGGCATAATTCAACAGATAGAATTTACTCAGGATTTCAATGAAAGTGTTAAAGACTCATTAGTTTTTTATTTACTGGATTTCTTTATTCTTTGGTGATATACTAAAACTTAAGTCTATCCAAAGCACTTTCCATAGGTGGGCTCTACATTTGACTAACCAACGTGATCCGACCTGTGGCTGAAACACAACTGCAAATGCATTCAGAGCACTTCAAAAACTGCCTTATGCTTTGTATCCAAAACATGTTGAAAGCTATCATTCCATAACTAAATGCTAGATTTTTGATAAAGTCCCTCTCTGCTGCATACTGCAGATCATTTTTATCTAAGGTACAGATACATTTATTCAAAGATTTTATACAGCTTAATACTTCATGTATCAGTATATCTCAACAGTGTGGCTCTTAAAAAAACATATGCCAACCAAACACAAGATTGGCAGATATACTCAGATTAAGGCTAAGTTTTTTAAAAAGTTAAGAAAAATATTTATTCAATTATAGGAAGCACAATAGAGAGATACAGCAAAAAAAACTCCTGGAAGTAGCAAGCAACTGACTGAAGTTCAAGCATATACAAACAATGCAAAAACCCTGCAGCTTTGCACAGCCAACCCCATCCAACTGCTGTCAGGAGAGAGAGCTGCAGGGAACGGGATCTCTCACTCAGTCCTCAACATACCTGAAAATAACAAGTGAAAACAAAACAAGGGTTTGGGCTTTTTTTTTTTTAACTATTAAAATCTTACAGACAGCATCAAGTGTAAGTACTTCCCCGAGGAGAAGTTACCAGCCTCTGTTAGGATTACAAGTTGGGGTTATAATACAACAGACAGTCTCACATACCTGCTTTTCCATATTCAGAAGCGGCACTGTCATAATCTGGCTTCCATTTTAAAAAACCAGTTTTCAGGCTAAAATAAAATGAAGACACAAGTTACCAACCACATGTATAAATCAGAACCCTGCTTTAATGACTTTATAGGTGATTTCAAAAACCAGCAACAGGGAGCCTGGGTGGCTCAGTCAGTTGGGTGTCCGACTTCGGCTCAGGTCATGATACTGCAGCTTGTGAGTTCGAGCCCCATGTCGGACTTTATGCTGGCAGCTCAGAACCTGGAGACTCCTTTAGATTTTGTGTCTCCCTTCTCTCTGCTCCTCCCCCACTCATGCTCTGCCTCTCTCTGTCTCTCAATAATAAATTAAAAAAAAAAAAAACGTAAAAAAACAACAAGAACAACACGGGGGAGCCCAGGTACAAAGTCCCCCTCTTGCCCACCTCCTCCACCCAAATTTATTCACAATGAAATACAACCTCACCATTTTCCCTTTCACGATCATAGATGTGGATTTCCTCCCTTTGAAATGTCAGTATAACATCCACATACAGCAGAAATTCTCAGTGTGTGGTCCCCAGACCAGCCAGAAAGTGTGCTAGAAATACTAACTCTTCCTGCCCCAGACCTACAGAACCAGAGACTCCGGGCTGGCAGCAGCAATCAGAGTGTAACAAACCGCGAGGTGCTTTAAAGCTTGAGACCCTCTGCAACACAGCACCAAGTAAGCAGCTGGGTTCAGGAGACCTAAGCTCTGGAGGGGCTAGAGATATTAACCAAGGGGCCACACCGGCTTATGCCACACCCCGGGCCTAGGTAAGATCTGCTGGCGACACCACTGGCCTGGGTTAAGACCCGCTGGGGAGATCTTAGACAGTAAGCAGAAAGACTACAGAAGACAAACACTCAGAGGAACAACACAGGGAGTCAGCAACACGGGTTGAGAATTCGCACCAGTGAACAGGACGGAGAGTGAGAAAGATGAGGACGTTATGAAACAACAGGATCACCTGTTCCAGGATCACCACTGGTTCCTCAGATGCCAAAGCAAAGGACCATCAATTTTGATTGATTTCCTTCCCTTACTTGCCCTTTCTTCAATACTTTCTTTTCTATTTTAAAATAAGCTCAGACTCTCACTTTAAAGTATCTCAGTGACTATCAAACTTGGGTGTGCATAAGAATTGCTAAGTGAATGCCATCTTAGATTCTAAATTTCAATTCAATTAGGAAAGTCTACTTACACAGAACACTGTAAGGTGCTTCAAAGGAGCACCCTAACTGAAAGATAGGGGAATCCCCTAGAGCCCTCAGAAGTACACGTTCGTTCTGTGAGCCCTAATTTTTAAGCAATACTTTTTGCCAATTAAGTGTTTAACATTTGTGTTTTTGTATTTACTGTTATAAGATCCAAATGTGTGAGCAATTTTTCAAACTTACCAAGAATATTATTGCTCAGAAAAATAAAATCCTTAAATTGCAGCCTAACCCACAAAACTAGAGAAGAATTCCAATAAGACAAAATTCTAATCCTTCACCCCTACCCTAAAGGGTTCATTATATCCTGTATACTAACATAATTTTTTTTTAAACACTTGGTTTATTTTTTTTTAATGTTTTATTTATTTCTCAGAGAGCGCGAGATAGCGTGAGCAGGGGAGGCTCAGAGAGAGAGGGAGACACAGAATCTAAAACAGGCTCCAGGCTCTGAGCTAGCTGTCAGCACAGGGCCCAATGCGGGGCTCGAACCCACGAACTGTGAGATCATGACCTAAGCCGAAGTCGGACACTTAACCGAGCCACCCAGGCACCCCTAAAAAATCTTTTTAGGAGTTAGAAAAAAGAGGAGTCAATAAGGAAATTCTGTTGATGCTAACAGATCAATATTCATAGGACCAAAACCCAAAAAATCACCATTTGCTTGAGGTAATTAATTAAAATTGCAAAAATTTAAGACTTGGCAATATTGAACCATATTATCATTAGAAAACAGAGAAAACTCAAAATCTGTCTCCTAAGCTCCTGGCCCATTTTTCCTGTCATTTACTGACAACTGTCTGGAGGCACTTCAAACATAACAAGCAAGCCTGAATCCAACACCTACCTGTCCCAGTGCTATCCCAACCATCAGACTCATGCCTCAATATCCCCTATCTTAGCTGAAGATCTCTCTTCCATTTCATCTCTCCAAACTCTCAAAAACCGAAGAGTCAAGCTTTTCACTCCAGTCGAGTCATTAAAGCTTGCCAATTCTGTCTGACAGATGTCACCCAATCCTGCCCCTGCATTGTTACCTTCATTTGGATCCTTGACAGTGAAATCCCAGCCCCCTTTCCTGCCAGCTCTCCTCTTCCATTCCCCACACCCTGAGAATATTAACATTTCCTTACTTTGTATATCCACTGAAACCACTGCATACCTCTATTCTAGCACTTACTATCTTATTTTTACGCATCTGTCGACTTGTATGCCCACCTGTGAAGTCTAAGCTCCTGAGCAAAGGACCACTTTTCATGACCTCACTAACCCCAGGGGCTGGGACGGATACACAGGACAACTTTGCAGATGTCTGCTTACTGAATATGTCAAAGTTCTCACTTTTCTCCGTCCCTGTCCATTCCCCATGTTGCTGCCACACCTCTTTTGCCAAAAATAAACCTAAACGGATCCTCCTTGGTATATGATCCCTACAAGAGCTAAGGTTCAGGACCATCAGAAGGGCAGCCCCTTCACAGTCGGGCCCCAACTTTTCTGCTCTCGCTCGTCCTCGGGCACTGCAGCTACTCTACATTAACTATTCTCCCAGCATATTTTCAGGGCTGTGCACAGATTCTGTCTCACGGGATTTTCCTTCCGCTTAAAAATTTCTTATTTTCCAGGCTCTGCTCAAAAATCACCTCTGGGAAATCTTCCTAAATTTCCCCAGACAGAATAAACTTCTCTCCCTATGCTACCAAAGCAAAGTTAACACAGCTTTATTATGGTCCTTATTATATGCACTGTTCTAATGACACTTTTGCGTTTGCTCTCACTAAAAAGCAAGATTGTTGTGGGCATCTCCCGCCCCAGGAGAGTTCCACTACCGTAGCCTGGAAGCAGTAATATGGTACAACAGAAAGAAAGATCATGAATTTTTCCACTGTTCAAAACCTGGCGCTGCCATCTTTCAACTGTGCAGCCTTGGGCAAGTCATCATAAGGCTTCTCCGAGTCTCACCTCCTCTTCTGTAAAATGAGATTCCGCACATCCAAAGTTGTGAAGATCTCAGATTAGCTACGTGAAGCATCTGACACAAGGCACCACGTAGACTTTAATGCTCTAGAACTGCTAGACAAAAATTCGTTGCAGTAATGACACTGAGGAGGACGGGAGTGTTCAAAGGACTGACTGACTGGGCAGAATCAGTTCAGGTCCGCAAATACTTGTTGGATGCCCACTACGTACTTTCTTAGAAGCTGGAAGAACACATAAAATGACTAAAAGGAAGCGCAACCCCCCAGGAACCATATATTGGGACATAAGAGGCCATCGCGTAACTTTCAGGGTACGTCGGTAGCTCCCTTCCCAACTCAGGGTCTTTCAGAATGCTGGTTTTCAACAAGGCGATTCTATCTCCCGAGGGGTCAGTTTTGTTGTCTCGAACGGGAAGGAAAGGTGTTGCAGGCATCTAGAAACTAGAGGCCACCGATGCTGCTAAACTACAACGCCCAGGACGGTCTCCTGAGTCCTGGAGTGCCCCGAGCAAAAAGCAGCAGCGCAGCCTCCAACCCAAAGACCCCCGAAGAAAGAGGAGACCACTTCCGCCCGGGGGACCAAGTCCGCTTCCGGAGGTGCAGCAGGCCCCGCCCCAGGCCGCAGCCCCCGGGAGGCCGCTGCCTGCCCCGCTCGCTCCCTCGCGTCCTCCCTCCAACTCCCAGGTGCCAGGAGCGAGCGGCGGTGGAGCAGGGGCCCAGCGCCGGGACAGGGGCCCACGGTAACGTCTCTCACTCACTATTTCTCTGCTTTGGCTAGGTGCTCCAGCCCCTCATTTATCTTCTGAGCCGCCATCTCGAAGGTCCGGGCCCTGACGTGGAGGGCAAGAGCCCGGCTAAGCAGGCGTGGGAACGCCGAGGGGGCAGCCGGGACGGCGCGGCAGCCCGGCTGCTACGGGGGCCTGTAGGGCTCAAGCCTAATGCGGCCAAGGTTGCTCGGGAGCCGGTCTAGACGCAGCGCAGGCACACACCGCGCAGGCGCAGAGTGCCAGGGTTCGCCTGAGCCTGGCGCTACTAGCGCAGGCGCCGTGGGCACTGAACGTCGTTCGTTCCGGCGTTCGTTCCGTAAATATTTACTGGACATCTATGTGCCGCGCACTGTTCCAAGTACAGCCTTTCTTTTCTATTCGTGTGAAAATACGTTGGTGCTATAATTTACTACGTTTGTTCCAGAGCTGATCACTCATCCCGCCTTTTGAGCGCCAACTGTATGTCAATCAGTAAGGAAAACAGACTGTCCGTCCTGGTGACTGTCAGATAATCAGCACTCTGAAGGAAACAGAGTTCCGGATCGCTTGTAATGCTCAGGCAGAAATAATAGGCAGGAACACCCTTGGCTCAATTGATAACTCGCGGTGATTTTAATATCCACACAGACGATTCCTGCAGTGCCCATGCAGCCTCTCAGTTTCTAACCCCGTAACTCATCCACTCATTCTCAGGATCATACTCTTGACCTTACTAATTACTAATAACTGCGTGTCCTACACTACATCCATTTCAAGCAGCCCACTTAATCTCCTCCTGCCATTCCACCTTACCTTTCCTAGTGCCAGGAATTCTTCACCTTCAACAGAACTCTCACCTTTTTCCTCTCCATCTGCTCTTACACACCTCCCCCTCTTGACCCGGCAGAGATTCTGTGTTCCTTCATTTTAGCTACTCTTTGGTAGCTAAACCTCAACCTCCTTGGCCTTCCCTTTGAATCCTCTCTCACTGTCTAGAAAATCCCCAACTCCCTACCTACTCTGGAACTGCTCTTGAGCAAGTAAATGTGGCTGGAGAAAAAAAACAAACCAGCATGCCAACATTTCTCATTTTAATGACCATAAACATCAAGGAGATCTTTGGTGCTTCTGAGCAACTGTACTTTATTTTCCTGTCAAATTACTCACCCACTCACTTGGATGGCTGTTCACACCCTTTTTCTCCTCAAAATGCCAACACAATCTCCCTGCTTGCCTGCCAACTCTCACTTCTTGTTTAATAGGAAATAGCAGTTGAAGAGAGATCTTGCATTTGGCCTCATCAGCCCATCTACCAACGATCTGTATCAGTTTCTGAATAGTCCGCCTTTTCTCCAGTGAACCTCTCCCTCGCTATCCTCATGTCCTTATTTAGTTTCATGGGTATAAGTACCACCCACACATGGGGCCTCTCATCATCATCCTATTATCTAGCCTGAGCTTCCCTATATGAAGGCACAGCATTCCGAGAGGGCGAAAGTGGAAATCTAGGCCTCCTGGGACCAACTCAAAATCACTTCTGCCGCTTTTATTGGTCAAAGCAAGTCACAAGGCAAGTCCAGATTCAAGAGGTGGGGAAGTAAAGGAGTTGCGAAATATTGTGACCTTGACTTCCAGTTCACCACAGCTCTGGAGTGACTGCTTCAGTATAAGAGAACTGGGGCCTTTATCAGAAAACAGGAAAGTCTTACCTTTTTAAGGGAAATTAGACTTAACATCCACCGAGCATTATCAACCTCTAAAAACCATTGACAGTGTCAGAAGGTTTTCTAAGGAATCTGCACCAAAAGGCTATAGCCTTCTCCTCATTCTCCCTTGTTCACACATTCATTTGCTAAACATTTTCTGAGCACCCGCTCTGCACTAGGCACCCTGGCCACACCCACAGGACACAATTGTAAGCAAGGGTACGTAGGGGAGAAAGAAATCTCTTCCTCTACCCAACTCAGATTCCCCAACTAGGGCACTGTAAATTAGACTGGCAAAGACAGACCAACGGGAAGAAAGCATACAGATTTACTTAATCGAAGTTTCACAGGACACAAGAGCCTTCCTAAGGAAATGAAGACCTGCAAAAGTGGGTAAACCTGAATGTTATGCTGGGTTTGATGAAGGAAAAGAAAGTTGTGGGAAAACATAATAGGACAAAGGGTATGAGTAAAGGGTCGTAAACGGAGGGAGGCTTAGCAAGGACTATTCATTCAGGGTCCCCTCAGCATCCCTGCATCTTCTGA
Organism: Crocuta crocuta; assembly: GCF_008692635.1. Lineage (NCBI taxonomy): Eukaryota > Metazoa > Chordata > Mammalia > Carnivora > Hyaenidae > Crocuta > Crocuta crocuta. The sequence goes on from NW_027532249.1 coordinate 2,880,740, forward strand.
GATAAGGAAGGTCCTCTTTTCCAGGTATAAGGAGGACACGTCTCATAGGAGGGCTGATGGGTTCAGGACATGCTCCCCCAAAATATGTCACCTTGGTGTACTGAATGTTTGAAGCTGAGGCAGTTTACGGAAACAGCACCAGCAGGAAGCTCACTCTGACTTCCTCTGCCCATCACCCTCCTGCCCTGGAACCAGGTCATAAAACCCTCACGTGACAGCTGCCTCCTTCCACCTGGAGGAAAGCAACATCCTTCTCTCCAAAGACAGGGGGACACTAAGAAGCTGAACGAACAGGCTTTGCTAAGCTTCCCCCACTTTCATACCCTTACCTCCTGCTCTTTAACCTGTGATATTCCACTCTTCACTGAACCCAGGTTAAAAGTACATAGGTCTGGTCTTCGCGTCTTCGCTTCCTTAGGAAGGCTCCCATGCCATGTAAAACTCACATGAAATATACTGGAGGCTTTTCTCCTGTTAATCTTTGTTTGATTTGCAGAACTAGCCAGAGATTCTAAGAGAGTTGAGAAAACCTCTTTCCTCTCCTGCAGGGTCTTATGACCCTCTTCGGCAGAGAAAGGAGAGGTCAGAGAGACCTTCCTGCACCTGCTCTTTCTCAAATTTCTTCATCTTAAATGTTTAAATATGCCAAGGTGCCATATTTTGGGGTAGCCTGTTCTAAACCCTATCAGGACATAATGCCCGCCCACTTGGAATTTGTGGCCTAGGAGAGGACACAAATATTAAACCTACTTCTGTTAAGCAGCGACAAAGAAAGAATGGAAAAAAGAAAGAAGGCTAAGACATCCCCATGGCATCTGAGGGTTCTATGATCCCGAAGACCTCTGACTAGGGAAGTTGTGTAACACATGCTAACTCTCCTTCGTGGGAAAGGGAGGAAGAAGACAGAGGACGGGAACAGGAAGTGGGGTACATAAATATTCCACTTCCTTCTTCCGCATCCCTCCCCAATCCCTTCCTACATTAGAGTGGAAGTAGGGCTTGAGTGAGGGATATTAGGGAAGCCAGCTTGGGTGAGCCAAAAAATGGAACGCTTGGGCCAACCAAGGAAAGATCAAACGGTGTAGTTTTTCAAGCTAAATCTGGTGATATGCCCCATGAAAATAATTCTCGATATCACGGCCGCTACTACCAGCACCCCAGCAAAAGTGCTGTTGTTTCCTTTGCCTTCAACTCACCTCCTGCTGCCTTGCCTCCTTCCAGGCTGTCTCTCACCTCACCTTCTGGACCCCTTCAGATGCTCAGTGTCCCATTCATTCCCCAGGCTGGCTGCTGGTTCAAACAACCCCATCCGACTCATCCTCTCCTCTTATTCTAAAAATTCCTTCTTTATCTTGCCTCCGTAAAAATTTACCTTCCCACGTGCTGTACAGATTTTGGACGTGACTACAGTGATTTCCATCAAAAGGGTGAATGAGGCTGAAATAGAGCTTGCTACCGCATGGCTCTCTGACAGTGGGCTGTGGTTTTGGGAGAGTTCTCGGTGCCCTTGCCCGTGCCCAGGCCCAAATCTCTGGGCTTGTCGTGTGCACAAACCTCCCTCCCCTCGTCTGGTCTGCTGCCAGGAAACAAGATTCTTGGGCCCACTGTCCTCAGCTGAATGTTCAGCGAAATGAAGGGTCTTTGTCATTGCTTGGGAAAGAGATTGGGATGAACTCTATTTTGACTCAGAAACCATAAATGAGGAAGCACAAAATCTCCTCCGTCACTGAGTTTTGTGTGTTTATTAAATCACTAGGACCTTGGCGGTGTTGTTTCTTAAAAATTTCTTTCATTTTTGTTTTTGTTTTTCAAATACATTGCTACCTTATAGATTACATACACTTCTGACACTCGGCCCACGAGTTTGACCATGAGTCATAAAGTCATTTCTCTGGGAAAATAGATTCTGAGTTACAAAAACAAACAAACAAACAAAAACTTATTAACAGACTTTTAGGACAAATCCCATTATAATTTGATGGATTCTTCTCCTTGGAATAGGAGTTTAGAAAATTATTCTTGGCTTTTAGGGGCACCTGGGTGGCTTAGTTGGTTGTGCGTCTGACTCTTGATTTTGGGTCAGGTCGTGATCTCACGGTTTGTGAGACTGAGCCCCGAGTTGGGTTGTGCTGACAGTGCAGACCCTGCTTGGGATTCTCTCTTCTCTTCTTCTCTCTCTGCCCCTCCCCTGTTCATGCTTTTTCCTCTCTCAAAATAAATAAATAAACATTTAAAAAAATTATTCTTGGCTTTTGTTGGGATAAAACTGATAGATGCCATTATGATCCATATATTTGTTAATATTAATGAATACATTAATTTAAAAAATCACTTCCAAATCTCTATGGATTCTATAGATAGCAATATGGAGGATTATTTCTCTAGATTCATACATCCAACATGTGCGCCAAAGCCCCACTCGGAAGTCTAAAACCTCAAACCCAGTCTGTCCGAATCTGAACTCTTAAGGCTCTCCAAATCTGATCTTCCTCATCTTACCCACGTTGGGGGATGGCTACTTTGGCCTGCTCATTGCCCCAGCACGTGGGGTCACCTGGGCCTCCCCTCTCCCTCTCACACAGCATGTCAGGAAATTTGGTTGACTCTACCTCCAAAGAGATATCTAGAACCCAACCACTTCACACACTGTCCACAGCCATGACTATGGTCCGGGTCCCCCTCCTCTGTTACTGCAGGGGCCTTTGGACCCATGTCGCGGCCTTGTCCACATGGGTTATTCTCAGCACAGCAGCAAAAGGATTCTTCTACGACGTATCAGATCAGGTCCCTTCGGGCTCCAAAGACGCCCATTTTCAGAGTGAAAGCCAAAGGCCTGACCACGGCCTGCATGACCTACCAGGACCTGAGTGTCCCCTGCAAGGCCTGCCTCCTTTCATCTGCCACCCAGCCACACCAGCCCTGCCCGTTCACCAACACACAGGCACACCTGCCCCAGGACCTGTGTTCTAGGACTTTCTCGCCTGGAGCACGCTCCCCAGAGTGTCTGTGGACGCCCCGCCTTCTTCAGGTCTACTCAAGCCCCTTCTCTCCGAAGCCTGCCCCACTGAGGCTGTGACCTCCCCTCTTTCTGCTCCCACACTTTTCATCCCCAGCATTGCCCTCCTTTTAGGGCACCTGTCATCTCCTTACGTGATATCATTTTCTTATTTTATGAAGATTTTTGTTTATTGTTCATCTCTCCACGTGGAAGTTAAGCCTTGTGAGGCTGCCTTTCTACAGTCCATTGGCTGGTGTTTAGAATAATGCCTGACATTTAAGAGGCACACGGTGTGCATACCTGGGGTTAACCGGTGAATTGTTCCCTGTCCCTGTGGCCGCAGGGCCTCCTCCTGGCATTGTCTGAGGGTTTGCTGTAACCGCCATTGCCCTTCACCTGTGAGCTATGGGGGACAAGGCCCCTGACTTCTGCAGGCCGGGGTGCAGTGCTGCACATAGAACAGAGATCACTCAGTGCTCTTCTGCAATTCTCTCATTTCTGTGGAAGATGAGAGAGATGAGTTAGAACGTTCAGAAGCTGCTTCCTCCAGAGCCTTGGCGTGGCTCGTCCCCGGGGTGATTTCTCTGGCTTGCGATCTGCTTCTCTTCGTATTGTGTTCCTCTTGCCTCAGCACAAGACAGGAGACCAGTGTGGCCTAAGCTGGAGCATAGCTTCCAATGTAGCCAGGATCCCACAGTCGCCTCTGCCTCAGCAGGAAAGAGGTGGGTGTTGGCGGTGCTGACAGTGGACTCTGTCCGGATTGCTTGACTCTGCAGGCTCTGGCTGGAGGCCAGCCGTTGAGACCCCCATCCTGGCAGTCCCTGGCAGCTGAGAGACAAACGGCTCGATAGGACAACTAAAATCTGTCAGAACCCCTACAAGGCGTTTCATGTATCTTATTTCACATATGAGGAAACTGAGGCTCAGAGAAGCTAAGTAACTTGCCTAAGATCACAGTCAGTAAATGGGAAGACAGAACATGAACCAAGAACCATTTGACTCCAAAATCTATCCTCGAGCCACTATAATGGACTTAAAAATGGAATCTGTTTTGTAGTAGTTTAATAACCACTCACACAATATCCCCGCTTAGGCGCATGGATCAATTACTGATGTTCAAATGTTTTTGAAGGAAAAAAATCAGAGTACATTTTACTACATATCTGTTAGTGTTTGGAAATTTCACTAGTAATTGAAAAATTGGAGTTGGGGATTTATTAGATATGACTGAAGTAAGCTGCCAAATGGCTGAGAAGGAAACATCCCTGCCAGATGCAGTTGAGTGTATTTTACTGAGACTTCCCCAAGTTCATTCCCTCCTTGCGGAGGTCTTGTAGTTCTCCCTAGTAGACACACGGTGGCGCCACTCGCACAGGCTTTTAGAGCCACGGGCCAACCAAACAGCAGTGATTGCTACTTTTGGTTTTAGAGCCAGACTCTGGCAACGTTTTTCATTCATAACTGAACTTTCCACATAAAAGTGATACCTCTCATTATTTTGTACACATAGTTAAGCAGTGTTTCCCAAGAGTACAGAGTACAGTAAAGCTGGAAACATCTGCAGCATTTATAGGTTTAATAACAGATTTTTTTATATCCACTTTAACCAACACAATTGTTTTGATAAATAATACTTTTAAGACGGGAGAAGATGTAGAACTTACTCGGATAGTTATCTCTGAATGAAAGTTGAAACCAATTTACCAAATCGGCTTAGTAGAGTCCTACTGTATATTTTATTGGCCTACTTGTAGACAACCTAGTTTCATCCTGAAAATGTTCTTTTCAAAACTATATACCAAGGGCACTGGGTGGCTCAGTTGGTTAAGCGGCCGGCTTTGGCTCAGGTCATGATCTCATAGTTTGTGAGTTCGAGCCCCGTGTGGGCTTTGGGCTGACAGCTCAGGGCCTGGAGCCTGCTTCAGATTCTGTGTTGCCTTCCTCTGCTCACTCTCTGTCTCTCAAAAAGAAATGAATATTAAAAAAATTTTAATTTAAAACTATATTCCAAAGACATACCTGTGAAGAGGACTTTAAATTGTAATAATTTAATGCTGTTGCAAAAGAATATATTCACATGGCTACATTTTGTGCAAATATCAAGTACACAAATTCAAAATAACACAACATTAACTTTTATCAATGAAATTTTATAAATAACGCATCTTCCACACTAAAATTTCCTCAAGAATTGCACAGTTTGAACCTGTCAGGAACAAAGAATTGTAGTCTGAGTTTATGCTATTTACCCTTGTTTACATTTATTTTTGAGGGGCGCCTGAGTGACTCAGTCGGTTAAGCATTGGACTTTGGCTCAGGTCATGTCATGGGTTGAGCCCGCATTGGGCTCTGTGCTGATAGCTAAGAGCCTGGAGCCTGCTTCAGATTCTGTGTCTCCCTCTCTCTCTGACCCTCCTGGGCTCACACTCTGTCTCTTTCTCTCTGCTCCTCCCCCGCTCACGCTCTGTCTCTCAAAAATAAACAAACATTAAAACATTTTTATTTATTTTTTTTATTTTTTTATTTATTTCTAGGAGAGAGAGAGAGAGAGCAAGCGTGAGCAGGGGAGGGTCAGAGAGAGAGGGAGTGACAGACTGAAACAGACGCCAGGCTCTGAGCTGGCAGTCAGCACAGAGCCCGACGCGGGGCTCGAACCCACGAACCGCGAGATCATGACCTAAGCGAAAGTCGGACGCTTAACCGACTAAGCCACCCAGTCGCCCCAAACATTAAAACATTTTTAAAAGTTTATTGTGGAGAGAAGAGAAAGTGCGTGTGTGAGTGGGGGAGGGGGGAAGAGCGAGGGAGAGCGAGAATCCCAAGCAGGTGCCACACTTAGTGTGGAGCCTGGCACGGGGCTCCATCTCACATCCTGAGATCGTGACCTGAGCTGAAATCAAGAGTTGGACGCTTAACAGACTGAGCCACCCAGGCGCCCCTATGCTATTTACTCTTTAGGCATTCATTCAAGAGATATTTGTGGACTGGCTTCCGTGTGCCAGGCAGTGTTCCAGGCCCTGGGGGTACAGCTGTGGATACAACAGAAAGAAGACTTGCCTGGTGCTCACAGAGTTTATATGCTGGGGAGGGAAGGGTGCAGGTGGGGGCCTGGGTGACAAGCTGGATGAGATCTATGCTTCTTGGAAAATAAAGCAGGAAGAGAGCTGGACAGTGCACGCACAAGGGTGGGAGCAGTTACCAGACTGCAGTGACAGCTGAATGAAGCCATGAAGGCATGATGGCTTGAGCCAATGGGCTCTCTGGAGAAGGAGCATGGCTAATGAAGAGTTAAAGCGAACCGGCCCGTTGGTGAGAGGGTGTGCCCGGCCTATTCCAGGGAACACTAGGGACCTGCAATGTCAAGGCCCCATCGGAGTGCAGAAGACCAACCACTTAGTGAATGAGCCAACACAACCCCTCCTTCGTGGAGTCCTGTCTAAAACCAGGCAAAGTTTGGATGATGTTTGAAAATCTGGGGTTGCCTGGGGCTTAGTCGGTTAAGCGTCCGACTTTCGCTTAGGTCATGNGAAAAGAAAATCTGCAGGACCATGCCTTTTGCTTACATACAGACAGCTCCCTTCTGCTTGTGTGATTAGAAATGGACAAATAGTAATAAAGAAGGCAAAAAAAAAAAAGTGCTTCATAGTCTTTGGTGGAAAGCTTACTCAAACATGAAAATTTCAAGCCCACAAAGTGCGCCAGGGTTGCAAAAGCAGCCACAAGACCCTTTTTCTCAAGATTCTCGTGTCGCGGGGAAAGAGACATACAAACTCCAGCGACGAATCGTGTTCACAGGGATCAGTAGGACAGCTGAAACCCCAGCGCACCTGTACGGCCGGCACCAAGCTCCTTCTGCCCGCGGTTCCCATTATACCCGCTGGGGGGAGCTCTAGGCCCACGGCCATTGCCAGAGGAGGGCGTGGGCTCAGAAATCTACCCGGGTAAGGATTTTTAGTTGTGCTCACATTGGAAAGGAGACCTTCCAGATTTGGGAAAAAAGGAAGATTTAAAAAAAACAAAAACAAAAACAAACCTCATCTCCCAACTCCCAACAAAATCAGAGATGAAAGAAGACGGTTTTAGCATGGCAAATAAGAAAATAAACAAGTGCTTGAAATGGATAAGTTTTTCCTTTTATATTTGTTTTTGCAAAGGGTTTTTTCTTCCCTGAAAAACAAAATACTAAAATAGCAAGTTATGTTTTCATTTACGAATCCTTCTCAAGAGGAAATCTAATAATAACAAGGGGTTCCCATTGGATTCCAGGGTATTTCATAATGTAAATATATTTCTATCCTCTGTGGAGAGAAACCTCTCCTGAGCCAGGTAGTTCTTATTTAAATTGGTGATTTTGTTCATTTGTAATTTTTTCCTCATCTTTTACCTTGAACAACCTCTCAAACCGAAGAGAAACTTTAGATTTTACAGCTGTATATTAGACTGGGCGCCTATAGCTAGTGACAGAGGGTGAAAGGCGATTACAAGGGAGTTGTTATGCTTTCTTCTAAAATCAGTCAGATTTTATCCGATTTTATCTCATTATAGCAAATGTTCACATGTTGAGAGAGCACGGCTGTGTACCGGACAGAGAAAAGGTTTCGGCTTCGGCTTCGAGACAGTCCCAGGTTCCAATCTCAGCTGTGTTCCTTAAGGTGTAAATTATTTCACTTCTTTGAGCCTCGGTTGGTTTCCTTTTTCATAAAATAAGCATAATAATGGTGTGGTGGATTCAAAATGGCGGTCCAATCTCAGCCGCTCCTCCCATTGAGAGGTGGAGTCTATGTCCCCTCTTCCCCTGAACCCAGTGTGGGGACATATTCTGGGGCTCCTTTGACCAGTAGAACATGGAGGCAGCACTGTCATTCCAGGCAGCTCCTACTTCCTGCCATTCTCGGAGCCCTGAACGCTACAACTACCATGAGGCCACCACGATGGGTGGAATCCTGAGTGAGCCAGGAGGTGGTGTGTGTGCGCGAGTGGAGGGGGAGATGGCGAGCCAGCCCCCAGCTCTCCAGGTGGCTCCCAGCCCTGTGAGCCAGCCCAGCCCAGGTCCCAGATGTCGTGAGGCAGAGATGAGGTCCTCTGTACGTATCTAAATTCCCTTTTACACTATCATGAGACACACTAATAACAATTGTTGTTTAAAGCCACTGAGCTCTGGGATAGTTTGCTAGGCAGCAGTAGATAAGCACACTAAGTGCTTATCTTGTGAAGCTGTTGTCTATTTTACCAATAATAAATACCTCCAAGCCACCTAGTTCAGAACTGACACGTAGTGAGCGCTCAGTAAATAGCGCCATCATCATTTGTTTGTATTTTCTTTCCAAAGGATAGTTTTTAAAACTGTGGGCAGAAAATCCTCTCTGAGCTCCCGGAGGACCTTGAAATCCCTCACAGCTGACTCGCCTGGGAGTCCACGGGCTTCGGTCTGCAAATCCTCCCGGGTCTAAGCAAGTCAGGCATAAGGAGAGCCACTGAGTCCAGCCTTGCTGGCACTTCTGGTAAACATGAGCTCCGTCAGTGAGCAGGACGTGCTGGCCCTGCATTCCAGGGACACAACAGCACACGCAGCACACCCTGTGCTTGCTTGCTTTTTCTCCTCTAAGTCTCCTTAACCGCCTAAACTCGGTAGGCCACCAAATACAGCTAGGCTTAAGGAAGGTATGGCGGCCTAAGAGATTGTCTTTAAATGCAGCTGTTCATGTCCAGGTCCATGGAGGAGTTGAGAGCTTGCCCGCCAGGCTGAGAGCCTCTCAAACACTCACCCTCCCCATGGCCTCCAAGTGACCTTATCTTTTGGTCACAGATATTTAGGGGCTACTCCCAGTGATGAAACTAGACCTCCTGGGATAATCAAGGTAGTAGTAATGTTAGGATGGAAAGCATTCTTTTTTTTTTTAATTAAAAAAGTTTTTTTTAATTTTTTATGTTTTATTTATTTTTGAGACAGAGAGAGACAGAGTATGAGTGGGGGAGGGGCAGAGGGAGAGGGAGAGACACAGAATCCGAAGCAGGCTTCAGGCCCTGAGCTGTGAGCACAGAGCCCTATGGAGGGCTCAAACCCACGCACCGTGAGATCATGACCTGAGCCAGAGTCAGACACTTAACTGGCTGAGCCACCCAGGTGCCCCTAAAGAATTTTTTTTTAATGTTTATTCATGTTTGAGAGAGAGAGAGAGAGCAAGCAGGGGAGGGGCACAGAGAGAGGGAGACACAGAATCCGAAGCAAACTGCAGACTCTGAGCTGTCAGCACACAGCCAGATGTGGGGCTAGAACCCATGAACCATGAGATCATGACCTGAGCCAAAGTTGGACACTTAACTGACTGAGCCATCTAGGCAAGCCTATAAAGTACGGTTAATGCAGTGAACGTCTAGAACTCAGAATCCCAAAGAAGGGCATGTGCTGATTCCTAATCTGTCCTGCATGAGCCTACACTCCCCATTCCTCCTGCTACTGGCCTCTTCTCTGGCCTGGATGACTGGTCAACCTGATCCTACTGGGCAGTCATCCTGCCACCGCTCTGACTTCTGTAGAAGCCATCATCCTCCCTGCAGCCTTCTGGAAGCCCCGCCGTCACAGTGTGACCACACTACTCCCTGTTTCAACCACTTCAGTAGTTCCTCTTCTGACCGAAGAAACTGTAGCAAGTCCAGGGTTGGGACCCCAGCTTCCCTGGCACAGACCCTGGGTCTGCCCCGCCTTCTCTGGCTGATGGCTCAGGCCAGTGCTTTGCTCACCCCCAGACAGGAGGGGACATGAGGAGGACTGTGGGATGAGGGTGGGGATGCCACAGCCCAAAGGTGACAGAAGCAGATGACTCAGGGGGAGGGGAGGGGAGGATCTTTTGCTTAAGGACTTTGTGTTTCCCACAATCCACCCATGGATCCTAAACCTGGAAATCTCAAGGTCAGTTCAAACTCCTAGGATTGGAACAAATAACTTTGAGTGATGTGCTGTCCCCATTGGTGCTTTGGAACTGCTTGAAAAAAAAAGGCCGGATTTGCTAAAATCAGAAAGTAAAAAAAGCAAAAACTGAGAGAGACTTCCAGCGAAGGGGCCATGTTCCCCAGCAGACTGGGTCCAGGCGCCTCACTTCTCATGCCAAACGCCTCTGTTCCCCAAGGAATGCATCTCTGCATTAGGGCCCCCACGCAACCATTGTGACCTCCCCTGGCCCCACTTAGAAACCAAGCTTCTATTTCTCATGTTTCCGGTCTCTCTTGTCACACGAGCTCATGTTTGCAGTTCTTCCTTTGGAGCCGTAGCACACGTCTCCAGTATTCCCACAGGCTTGACCCCGATTTCTTCTGTTGACCTGGCATACAGCCCCGGCTCACTTCTGTTCTCCCCACTGGCCTCATTACCTTTGAAGAACACTCCCTGTGTGGCTTCTTGTTGCCTTTGCTTGGCATTCTGCCACCCACTGAGTATCAAAGTGGGGACAGAAAGACAAGGGAGCTGGTGATTTCCACCTAGCAGCCTCCGTGTTTAGCCCTGGGACCCTGCACACACAGACACACAGTTATGAGGATGTAGGGTGTTTGTGGGTGATTCTAAGAAGCATTTCTACATTAGCTATGATTTGCTCGAAGTCTCTCCATTTCCAGGGGCCAGTGCCCATCCTGCAGGTGAACAGAGGAAGATTCCCCTTTGGAGCAAGGGGAAGAGAAAGCAGCAAACTACTTGAATGAAGAGATCTTGTAGCACTGCTAAACTTCATTTTCAGAGCCACCCTTTGGAACCCAAAAGTTCATTGTAGAACTTTGATTTTATGGGTTTCACTTTTGAGTCCAACACTGAGCCTATGATTTAGGTAAACATCGACCAGCAGGCAACTTATGGTTTAAACTACAGAGTAAGTTGTTGATATTCAAAATCAGCTCTCAAATCAACCCTCTAACTTATAATCTTTTTCTAAATGTTTATTTATTTTGAGAGAGAGAGAGAGTACGAGTGGGGGAGGAGCAGAGAGAGAGAGGGAGAGAGAGAATCCCATGCAGGCTCGGCGCCATCAGCACAGAACCCAGTGTAGAGCTTGAACCCATGAACAGTAAGGTCATGACCCGAGCCACAGTCATGAGTTGGATGCTCAATGGACTGAGCCACCCAGGTGCCCCTGAATTATAATCTTCTATGTGTTACTTATAAAAATACAAACTTAATAAAATGGATAAATTCAGTAAGTTTTCCTTGTTCAATGTATCAAGATGTACCAGTTGTCACTAGAAGCCCTTACATTACAGGCAGTGCCCTGCCTTGGACTGAGTCCCGGTCAAGGTCGGCCAAGTTGGTGCTTTTGGCTCCCAGAGACCAGCTTCAGCTGCCTTGCTCGCAGGCATTGAGCAGGAAAGACATAGATCTTCACAATGGTTGCTGGGACTATCTATGTGTAATTTTCCCAGACAAGATTCTTTTCTCTGCCTCCAGAATAAAGATTCTCTTTCTGTCTTAGGCAAGCATTGGATGTCTTTGCATAGAGGAGCACTTATAATTAAGTCTGCTTCTTACAATAGTTTTAGATAAAAAATTAGAATAACATTCATCTTGGGGGAAAAGTCTGTATGTTTTATACAGAAGTGAACATTCCAAATTGAATAAAAAGTTTGTTTCTTGAAGCTAGAGGTCTGTTAATTGTATTGCCAGAGGTATGATGAAGGTTGTTTATTTTCAAATTTTGTTAACATTCTGTGACATTGAATTCTTTCTGGGAAGTTTTTAATAAAGCCAGGCTTTATTGGTGGGGAGACCAGACAGTGCATTCAGTGTTCACTTACTCATCTAGAACATGTTTGTAAAGTACTAAGGTCCACTGATGTGGAAACAGCATGGGCAAGTCAGGAGCAATCCCAACCCTGGAGAACTCACTCTGTAGCAAAAGTATCATATTAAAAAAATTTTTAATGTTTATTTATTTTTGAGAGAGAGACAGAGTGTGAGGGGGGGAGGGGCAGAGAATGAGGAAGACAGAGAATCTGAAGCAGCCTCCAGGCTATGAGCTGTCAGCAAAGAGCCTGGCACAGGGCTCAAACCCATGACCTGTGAGATCATGACCTGAGCCGAAATTGGACGCTTAACCAACTGTGCCATCCAGGCACCCGATAAATAACATTTTTTGAAAATTACAAGTATGGAGGTGATGCTGAGGAGACAGAGCCTACCAGGGGGCGGGTGTGGGAGATAAGAGAGGGATGCGCGTGGGTGTAATCTCAAACAGCTCAGGAAAAAGTTAAGGAGGCAAGATGCTAGGGAAAAGGGCACACTGAGAGCTGAGTGAGCTACTGAGACTGACCCTGGGGCCCATGAACCCCTGCTATACTTTGGGTGGGGATATTGACCTCTAAACAGCCAGGCACTCAGTACCTATTGACTGAATAAATGATGCTTCATTGGCATGTTACAGGTTACATCTCAAATGCTGAAAAATTGGCAGAAAATGTTGAGAAATAATAATATAAGAATTCAAGGGAAAGACACATGCAGGTAACTCTGGTGTTTTTCACATTTGAATCTTATTCTTTAGAATGATTGGATTTTAAATGTTCAGTTACTTGTATGTGGATATTACAATTATATGAAGATGAGCAGAGGAAATGCTTTTTTTTAGTATTTATTTTTGGGAGAGAGTGAGGGAGGGGCTGAGAGAGGGAAACAGAGGATTTGAATCAGGCTTTGTGCTGATAGGCTGACAGAAAAGAACCCAATGTGGGACTCGAACTCATGAACTGTGAGATCATGACCTGAGCAGAAGTTTGATGTGTAACTGACTCAGCCACCCAGGTGCTCCCAACAGAGAAAACGCTTCTATGGGTAGAAGGGAATGGAAGAAGGGAAGAGCCTAATTTGGGTTACTCTTGGATTGGAGAAAATTCCAGGGAAGGATTGGACGCTACAGATTAAAAAAAAAAAAAAATAGCGCTCAGGGTGCCTGGGTGGCTCACTTGGTTAAATGTCTGACTCTTATTTCAGCTTAGGTTATGATCTCGTGGTTTGTGTGTTTCAGCCCCGTGTTAGGATCTCATGGTTTGTGTGTTTCAGCCCCGCGTTAGGATCCCGTTTTGGAATTCTCTCTCTCTCTCCTTCTCTCTCTGCCTCTCGCCCACTCACACACACACATACTCTCTCTCTCTCGCTCTCAAAATAAATAAATAAACTTTAAAAAATTGTGCTCATCTTGCGGTATGATGCTTGCTTCTGATGATGAAATCTGCCCCAGCTCATGCCAGTGCAGAAGGTGAGGAGAATATGAAGGAGTCTCTTTTTAACTCGTTTTGAACTCATTTAGTTCAAAATGCCCCGCCTTCTCCTACCGTTTGGGAGCAGCTGTGACCCAGCCAAGAAGGCACCTCTGATTAAAGCTCAGGACACTGACTTATAAGACAAAGAAAAAGCTTTGTGATGCGGAACACAGACACACAGACATACACTCACAGATGCACACACCCATGGGTGGATACACACACACACACACACACACAAACACAGAAACATTCACACATAGGCACACACACACATGCTGCAGACACATGGACACACACACACACACACACACACACACACACACATCCCTCTCTTAGGGATAACAGGGTTTTCTCTGAGAAGAGATTGGCCTGGATTGAGGACTTAAAAAATAACCCCCTACAAGAAGATACGGGAGAATTGAAGAAAGCAAGATAAGAGAGGATGGAGAGTGGGCATCTGAGGAAGTCAGCTCTGGAAGGCCCATCACCTACGGGTAGGACAAGAGAATGATTTGTGATCAAGTGAAAGAAAAATTCTATCCTTAGTGTTTTGGATGCTATGCCATGGCTCTGAGATCCAGCTGACCCTTCATAAAGAGATACCACCAAGGTCTGATACAATTGGTCTGGGGTAGACTGTCTAGGCAGGAGGGATGGACAAAAGGACTCAGTACGGCTGACCATTTGGTGAGAAAGCTGGGGTGAAGGAGGGCGAGGCTGATGTAATTAGTGTTGGTGGAGAATGACGTAGACCAGCTTGCTGGCCTCAGCGAGCCCCTCTAGTTGTGGGGACAGTAAGCAGAACTCCCTGTTGCCACTTATTTCCACTTCTCCCTCCAAAAGTCTTTCCAAGAACATCCTTGGATGTATAAAAAAAAGCAAGGACCCTTCCATGTGGAGGTTACACGATAAAGGGTTTTGCTATAAAGAAGTAGAGCCATTTAAGGTTTTAAAGTTAGATAAGGTTAACAAAGACTGTCATGTCAACTGGTCACCAGAATGTACTTTGCATGCAGACTGCGTGTTTGGGTATTCATTGACACCTGATAATAGAATACCATAATTATGGGAACATTCTGGGGTCAGGTAATTAAAACCCTTTGATGGGAATGCAGCTTCGTGTTTATGATTGGGGTAACAAGGAGACAATCTGCCTTTCATTAGCACATAATAACATCTCACTTTTATGGGAAGTTCCTTCAGTTGATTTTCTTAATTAGATTTAACTGAAGGATGAAAGTCAGCTTTCGCTACTCAAAGCCCTGAAAAGGAAGACCGCTGTATTTAGCACAGCAATTGAACATGAAAGCCACATACATCAAAGGTACACACAAATAAGAGAGGTATGTTTTCTAAAGATCACTGCACCAGGGAAGGCTAATTTCAGATGGACCCAGGGTTTCAAATTTAAGTGAAAGCTTCCATACTGGGACTAAATGGTGTGCAGACCTGGGGTTTGCAACACAGGCATACTTACTGCATCTCCTAAAAAATACACAGAAAAGTATCCAGCTCACTAGTTACAAAGATTGTCTAGCTTTCAAATTCATCAATGGAAATGACCAGACTGAGGAATAAATAAGCAGATTCTTCTCTGTTGAGTAAGTTTTCCAAAGAAGAATCTCTTTCTCTGCTTTCAGAAACAGTTGTTCTTTTTTTCCTGAGCAATTAATTTGTTTAAGTCATATGAGATTTTAAGTCATGTTGCCTCTTTGGCTCCTGGAAAGCCTGGCATTAAATATGGCTCCCCACTAAGTGAAGGGATGAGGCTTGCCATCACATCCTGAGAATACCCTGTCACGTCTGGATTGTTCTTATTTTTGTAGCCCTACATTCTGTTGGCTCAGATGCACTCAGCTATTTTTATATTTTATTGGGTCTTGTTGAATTGTAGGTATTTTTGTGAGCTGCCTTGAATCATTTTGGGAATAAAGTGGGATATGAATAAGTAAATAAAGAAACAATGATTGCAAATTAAAGAACTCCAACAATTTAACCATACTAAAGTAATGCAGTAAGATCAACCCTTCAAAAGCACAAGCAATAAAGCACTAAGAAAAGCAAAATATAACTTTTAAACCACTCCCCTGCTTTAAATACAAACATTTGCCATCAGGCCAAGGTGATATTCCCTATTTTCTCTTCCCCTGAAAATACATCCAGTTCTTAAAACTTCTTGATCCTTAATGGAAATGAAAGTCAGTGGTCCCGCCTTCGGGGATTCCCAAATAGGCCCACGTGTCTTGTCCTGCAGACTGATCTTGTTCTTCCACCATAATTAAGTACTGTCTGTGAGCTTTGATAAGCACAAATCTGTCAAAGGTAAAATATTTTAACCATTGTCTTCATGAAATATCTGTTATTTTGTGGATTATGTATAATGCATATCTCAGTTGCCAGATATGAGGGAGGTGAAGCGATGTTGCATTGGAAGAGCTTCTAGATAGACAAAAAATATATATACGTAAATTATTTCTGTATGAAAGAACTTTGAATCTTCTCAAGTTCTTAGAGCAATTGAGTCCTTATGTTTCTACACTACACAACTTAAAAGAGACAACATTAACTTCTAAATCTTTAAGGATGCCAAAAATGAATGCAAGTCTTATATTTAAAACTATAACTTGCTGTTACCACCAGAATTGCCTTAGAATAGGGGACTGGTACTAATGTTATTTTCATTGGTCTATTCATCTAAATATCTATGATATTGCTTTCAGTATTTTAAGAGAAATGTTAATTGGCGAGACTGAAGCTAACTAAAAGAGAAAGAATAAAGAAGTGATTCTTAGCACTGATCCAAGTCACATTAGGAAAGTGTGAAGAAACTACCAGAGAACAGAATTGGAAAGAATAGTTATTTGGAAGCTTATCAAGTAAAGGAAGAGTAAAATTTATTCTGACAAAATTAGGGCCATGGGTAGGAGCAAATTCGTTTTAACTCAATATTAGAAACTTTTTAAGAATTGCCAGTGTTTAGAATGGAATGGCGTGCCTTGGGAGATTTGAGCAATATCTCTGAGAGTGTTTGAACTAACACTGGATGTCCTGAGCAGTTCTAAGACTGAGGGAATCACTGTATGGGGTCTGTGGGAAGACTAGATAGATTTGAAGTTTCATTGGGTGTAAAATTCTCTATTTGTTGCAACATATTTGCTGTTATTAAATGGTGGAAGGGCAGAGCCTGATTATTGCTTTACATAATGTTGGCCATATAAAAATAACTGAATAAATATCAAAAAAGTATGTGAACTTTAGAAATATTGATTTAAGCTGTGCCCTCTAAGATTAGCTAATCTGCATGCACCACTGTGTTGTAGCATGGCTGCTAGTAAAAAGCAGTCATGATATGTAATTGGCATGAAGGAAGATGCTGGAACTTCACAGACCCTACAAGAATAGGTTGAATAACCATATTTATACTTGTTAATAGATACTTGTATGTGTGGTAGAATTTTGAATAAGAGCTACTTTCATTTTACCAGAGTGCCTGGCAATAAGATTATAGAATCACAAATTGTGGGGCAAGGCTGTGAAGTCACGGGTCACACAAAATGTGTCAAAAATAATATGAAAACTATGAAGAGCCAGGTTTCCATTCCCAACAGTTATTCTTGAGTCTGTTCTGAGAAACAGAACATAATAAAACAGAACTAGTCTCCAGCTTGTTGTTTACAAATAGTATTATTTTATTGAACCAGATCCTAAAATGTAGTAGAAGAAAGGAAGACTTGAGTTTTTAAGATGTGGTTAAAAAATAGATAAGTTTTATTTTTGAGGCAATCAAGGATATTAAAAAATATGGCATAGATCCTAATTCAATGCCCATCAAGAAAATCTGTAAAGAACATTTGATTCGGAGGTATAGCAAGATCTTGGACTTTCGGCAAAGATCCTTCTGGGATCAGCATAAATTGTGGTATTAAATATGAAACGTAAGTAACAGTTGTAGAAAAGTTTAGGCTAAAACATTATTAAATGACTGAAAATGGTAGTGTAGAGAACTCTAAAACTACCTCCCCTCACTAAAGCAGCAATTAAGCTAGTCGAACCTGTCAGAATTAACTTTCTGTATCTCTGGAATATAATTTTAAAACTTGCAACATTTAAGCATGGGAATCTACCCCAAAACCAAGAGCACACTTTACACACTGTATGTTAGCCAATTTGACAATAAATTATATTTTAAAATAATAAAAAATAAAAACTTGCAACAACTGGGGAATGATTAAAGAAGAAAGAAGCTACTGAAATTCACTAAGAAATAATGGGGGTATTTTTACTTACCTACCCATGATCATCCATGCCCCAGCATGGCAGCAGCCATGAACCCATGATGCAGCTTGCTAGAACCCATAGAAGCAGTGTGGGCCTTGTTATCAGATAATAGTGTTTGCAGGCATTGATCTGTCTGGTGGCTCCCTGAGCGTTGGTGCCAGGGTGGGGGTGGTGGAGGGTGGTGGATAACCTTTGTTTTCCTTCCTTAGAGCTTTGTCAGGGCTGAATGGCCTAGATAGCCTTTGTAAAATGCATTCAAAGGAAAGTACACTAGCAGAAGCCACCAAAGGGCAAGCAGCAGACAGACCAAAGAGCCAAAAAAGGTAAAGTCTAGGAAAGAGACAGCATGGGGAAACAAGGGTTTTCAAAAGGTCCTGTGCATACCAAGGAACTTAGAAAGAGCCATGTCCATGCCTAGGGCTAGATATATGTTCAGGAAAGACCTGAGAAGACCCTGATCTTGATCACCCTCAGGCTGACCATTAGGCTCTGGATAAGTGGGAAATGAAGGTTAAGACAAATTTGTCGACAGCCTGGCTAAATGTGGAAAGACTGTCCCAACAAAAACCAATCTGCAAACCCAGGACTTTTTTTTTTTTAAGTTCCAGGCATTTAAGGAAGATTGTCTAATGACAAAACTAACAGAACAGGGACATCAGTGACCTTGGCTAACAAAGAATATATTCTTTACAAATCTAGTTTAGAAAAGTCACTAAGCAAGCAACTCCCACCCACAACACACAGCAGCAGCAAGCTCCAGACAAAGGGGCAAATCTGATCTTGAGAAGTCTCATTATAGAATTCAAAATACCCAATTTGCAATAAAAATTTATGAGGCATGTAAAAATATAAGAAAATAGGGTCTAATCACGGGGGNTTTCCATTATAAAACCCAGACGTGGGACTTACTAGAAAAGACTTTGAATCCATTGTCTTATATACTCTCAGGAAGCCATGAACAAAGAACTAAAGGGAACCAGGAGAATTATGTCCCAACAAATAGAGACTATAAATAAAAAAGTAAAAATTATGAAAAGAAACCAAAAAGTATTCTTGAACTTAAAAATATATTAACTAAAATGAAAACTTCACTCAAAGAGTTCAGCAACAGATTTGAAAAGAATCAGTGAATGTGAAGATATGTCAGGTGAAATTATCCAATTGGAAGTCTGAGAAGTAGGAAAAAAAAGAATGAATAAAAATGAAGAGAGCTGAAGAGATATATAGAACACCATTAAGTATACTTACACATACATAATGGGAGTCCTAGAAGGAGAGAAAAGGGAGAAAGAGACTGAAAACATATTTGAAGAAATAATGGCCCCAAGTTCCCCAAATATGATGAAAGACATCAATCTCTACATCCAGCAAACTCAATGAACTCCAAGTAGAATAAACTCAGAGATGCACAGAGACACATTGTAATCAAACTATGTAAAGCCAGAGACAAAGAAACAATCTTGAAAGCAGCAAGAGATAAGCAGCTTGTCACATTCAAGGGATCTTCAATAGATTAACAATTTATTTCTCATCAGAAACCATAAAGGCCAGAAAGCAGTTGGATGACACATTTCAAGTGCTGAAAATAAAGATTGGATTTGCCTGACAGGTAGTCTGAGTCAGACTCCTTACAGATGAATCTGGGACAAGGAGCCTTTGGCACTCAGAACACCCAGGAATCCCTCATCCTAGGATTCCCCTGCCAGACCCCATAGAACTTCAAAGATCCTATGAGATTAAACTTCCTCTGGGAAGAATGGTCATGGCTGTAGCATCCCGGGCCTGATGATGGCCTGACACTCTCTGAGCTGTCCTTACACTAAGCTCATCTCAGCCCATCTTCTCCCTGCCCCTCCATCAGGACCCACACTTACTTCCCCTATACACATGCAGTCACATAGCATACCCTGTAGGCTCTAACTGAGCCCTGTTGGCTTCTTGGGGCACTCCACCCACCTAGACCAAAAAAATTTTTTTTTTCAAAATATTAAGATTTTTAATTCTTCATTATTGTGTAACTGAATGTTTTCATTTTTATTTCTTTTCTGCATTTTAAATATTTCTACATATGTGAAACATGTCGTGATTTTATTTATTTATTTTTTAAATGTTTTATTTATTTCTAGGAGAGAGAGAGAGAGACAGCGTGAGCAGGGGAGGGTCAGAGAGAGAGGGAGTCACAGACTGAAACAAGCTCCAGGCTCTGAGCTGGCAGTCAGCACAGAGCCCAACGCGGGGCTCGAACCCACGAACCGTGAGATCATGACCTAAGCGAAAATCGGACGCTTAACTGACTAAGCCACCCAGGCGCCCCAACATGTCGTGATTTTAAAAAGATATCAGTTATTTTAAAGGAATAAGTGAGTAGACATATAGATGGTAGACAGATAAAACTGATAGACAAAAGACATCTATAGAATACACTACCCAAAAATAGCAGAATACACATTCTTCTCAACTACTCATGGAACATTCTCCAGGATGGCTATATGTTAGGCCACAAACAACTAGAAATAAAATTAAAAAGACTGAAATTTTACAAATTATCTTCTCTGGTTACAATGGAATACAATTAGAAATCAATAACGGAAATATCATATAAAAATATACATATAATGGAAATATATCCATATAATATAATGGGAAATGGACAAATTTGTGAACATTTAACAACACATTCCTAAACATCAATGGAACAAAGAAGAAACTGTAAGAGAAAGTAAGAAAATACTTTAAGACAAATGAAAATTGAAACATAACATACCAAAACTTATGAGATGCAGTGAAAGCTGTGCTCAGAGATAAATTATAACTGAGGATGTTGACATTAAAAAGGGAGATATCTCAAGTCAATAACTTAACTGTCCACCTTTAGGAACTAGAAAAGGAAGAGAAAACTAAAGCCAAAGCTAGCAGAAGGGAGGAAATAATCAAGATTAGCAGAGAGATAAATGAAATAGAGAGTGTTCAAACAAATAGATTAAAACTTCATTCTTTGAAAAGATCAACAAAATGGAAAAACTAAGGAAAAAGAAGATTCAAATTACTGAAATTAGAAATGAAATTACCAACCTTGCAGAAATACTATGAAAACTTGTACATCACAAATGAGATTACCTAGATGAAAGGAACAAATTCCTAGAAACAACAACTACCAAAACTAACTGAAGAAGAAATAGAAAATCTCAGTGACCTATAACAAGAGATTAAATCAGTAATAAAAAACCTGCCAACAAAGAGAATTCCAGGACCAGATGATTCCACTAGTGAACTCTACCAAATATTTAAAAAATTAAGGCAAAGCTTTCTCCAGTGCTTTTAAAAATAGAAGAGAAAGACACATTTCTTAACTCATTCTATGAGGCCAACATTACCCTGATACCAAAGCCAGGGAAAGATATTACAAGAAAAGAGGGGCACCTGGGTGGCTCAGTCAGTTGAGCATCCGGCTTCGGCTCAGGTCACAATCTCACGATCTCATGGTTCGTGGGTTCAAGTCCCACATTGGGCTCTGTGCTGACAGTTCAGAGCCTGGAGCCTGCTTCAGATCTATGCCTCCCTCTCTATCTCTACACCTCCCCTGCTTGTGCTCAGTCTCTCTGTCTCAAAAAATAAACATTAAAAAATTTTTTAAAAAGATATTGCAAGAAAAGAAAATGATAGACCAACATCCCAATGACTGTAGACTAAAAAAATCCTCAAAAAAAACCACTAACAAACCCAGTAGTATACTGAACATATACATCATGACCCAGTGGGATTTATCTCAGAAACTGCAGACATAAGAAACTTAATCAATTCAATACACTACATTAATAGAACAAAGAAGGGGCAAATAAAGCCTAACAATTACTGCAATTGATGGAGAAAAAGCATTTGACAAAATCTAATACCCTTTCATCATAAAAACACTTAACAAACTAGAAATATTCAGTTGCAAACATTTAGAAGCCAGAGTCAGTGGACTCATCTCTGAAGTCTTCACAGTCCTGTCTTCAACATCCTTAAATAAAATGCTTCATAGGCAGGAAAGAGACCCCCTAAATGCATCAAAGCTGCAAAGCCCTAAGATGCACAATGACAAGCAGCATGACCAATGTAATAACTTAAATCCTTGGGCACCTACCCTGAACCATGCATATTCATCCTTTCTAATCTTTACAACAATTCTGCAAAGTAGGTACCGCACGGTACCCATGCCACAGGGTGAGGGTGGTGGAATGACAATTTGTCGGCTAATACCACGAGAGAGTTAAAATGAGAATATCCTAGATGATGATCCAAGTATATCTTGAAGATTTTATTTTAACTAAAAACATCCAAACATACATTTACTCATCAGCCTTTTCATAAGAAACCTAGGGACTTCCTTCGCCCAAAATGTACCGATCTCTTTTGTACATCTCACTTATGACACATGGCCCAGTTGCCCCATTTCCAGTTTGGGTTTCTTTAAAGGGAAGGAAGAACTTCAAAACACTTGTGAAACCATTAGAGCTCAGATTACTCCCATATTGTTATGTCCCACCATCCCACCCTGAAACAGACAGTTGTCTTATTCATGCCTTACTCAGCAGCACATTTTCATTCCCTTTTATACCATCTTCCCAACACATTCAATGTGGATTTCATGGACACAAGAGTTCTCTTTTGAAATTTTAAAAAATATGTTGTTGTTTATTAATTCCTTTCTTTTCTATCATTTTAAAAGTCATCTTTGAAGTTACTGATATAATGACAACAAAAAGAAGAGCAAGTATAAATAAGTGTGGGAATGAAAACAACTTATCAATGAGCATACAAGTCAGTTGGTAGCAGCAGAAGTGCTGAATGTACTAGAGAGCAAGCGAAAGTCACACTTCTTGAACTTGATGTGCAAAGGAATCACCTAGAGAGAGATCTTCTTGAAATTCAGGAGGTCTGGAATGGGGCCTGGGAATGTGCATTTTTAACAAACTCCCAGGTGACGCAATGCTGCTGGTCCATGGTCCACACTCTGAGAAGCAAGGTGCTAAAGCAAGCCCTGGGCCTCATCCAGGCATCCAGGACATTTTCTGGAGGAAATGGGAGAGTCCATGAATCTAGAGATGGATAAGTGCAGGTCTGCTATAAGAATTTCTATTCCACCAGGTTATGCTTCTCATTTTATGAATGTGGAAGCTGAATATAGAAAAGCTGAAGGACTTTTCTATAGAAAAGAGGGCAAGTGGGCAGTATATGAGCAAGAATTCAAATGCAGGTCTGTATGGCTCCAAAGCCTGTGATCTTCCCACTGGATGTCCTGCACAAGATGATCAGGGAAGGGCTATAGGAAATGATGGCAGCTCTGCCCAGAGTTCTCAGAGGAAACAGCAGAAAGGAGAACAGTTTCCAGGGCAAGATCCATGATCTAGATCTCTTACAAATCATTAGAAGGGTCAGCTAAAGGTAAGAGGCTTGACTTCCTCTTCCTTAAATTTATGTATTGTCACAAACACTTGTGGCTTGCAGAGTTCCTATTAGCTTTTAATTATTTTTATCAT
Source organism: Crocuta crocuta (assembly GCF_008692635.1). Taxonomy (NCBI): domain Eukaryota; kingdom Metazoa; phylum Chordata; class Mammalia; order Carnivora; family Hyaenidae; genus Crocuta; species Crocuta crocuta. The sequence continues at coordinate 2,903,780 of NW_027532249.1, forward strand.
CACCATTTTCTGCAACATCCTGGTACTCTTTGAGTGAATTGCAAGTGGAAAGTTAACTTCTTGGCTCTCTGTTGTCTGGAAAAATGATCAGAAACTAGGCACAAATGAACAATTGGGCACAGTACAGTGATGTTATTGCCTACCTCATTCCTTAGAAGAAAGGTTGCTCCAGAAATAGACGGTATTGTTTTCTTTTTTCAATCAGGCTGCTAATTTGAATTCATATTCACTGCTTTATTATGCTGAAAATTGCACATGACTTCTTTGGATCTTTGGCTCAATAATCACTTTGATGTTTTATTTATTGATGCAAAAAAGGGACTTGCCTTTCAAGTTTGTTATCTCTCATTTCAATGGAATTTTTCAAAGTATCAAGAAACTAGCTTCATAGTACTGTCTACCCAGGTTGGAATTGGCACAAGATTCTGAAGTGTCATTGGTGCTCCTGGGTGTTTCCTGCCATTTAGTTTCAAGCTAATAAGGAAATGCAGAGGTTGGCTAGAGTTTGCTATGAACACTGTAGATAGACATTTGTACTGGAACACACTCAAAGAAGTTTCCTTAGAGAATGCATTTTATCATACCAGGGACTTTGTTTTTTTGGCCATTGAAATGATTTGTACTTGGAAATAAGAGCCATTTCTCATCTTTGACCAACTCTTTTGTGAAGTCTGAACTTCCATGTTTATTCTGTCTGTGACATCATTCAGCTGTTTCCATGACAAAGAAACTAATTTAAAAAAATGTTTAGAAAATGTCAAGGAAGAGACAATATAAAATGTAATATTGTTTCTGGAGAAATGTCTATTCAGGTCCTGTACCTATTTTGAAAATTGAGTTATTTCCTTTGCGTTTGGCTACTGAGTTGTAGTAATTCCTTACACCTTATATTTCTTGGATATTAACCCCTAATTAGATACATGATATATATTTTTCTCTATTCCATAGGTTGCCTTTTAATTCTATTGATTGTTTCCTTTGCTGTACAGAAGCTTTTGAGTTTGATGCAGGCTGTTGGTTTATTTTTCCTGTTGTTGCCCTTGCTTTTGGAATCACATGCAAGAAATAATCGCCAAGACCAATATCATGAAGCTATTCTCCTGTGTTTTCTTCTTAGGAATTTTACAGTCTCAGGTGACATGTTTAAGCTTTTAATCCATTTTGATTTGAATTTTGTGTATGGTGAAGGGTTCAATTTCATTTTTTGGGTGGGAATATCCAGTTTCCCCATCACCATTTGTTGAAGAGACTGTTCCACTGTATTTCTAGTGCCCTTGTCAAAGACCAGTTGCTGTATAAGTCTGACTTTATTCTTGGGCACTCTGTTCTGTTCTATTGGGTCTATGTCTTTACGCCAATACCACACTGTTTTAATTACTGTATCTTTGTATTATATTTTGAAATCAGGGAGTATGATGCCCCCAGCTTTGTTCTTTCTCAAGATAGCTTTGGCTCTTTAGGATCCTTTGTGATCCCATATAAATTTTAGTATTATTTTTTTCTATTTCTGAAAGAAAAATTCCATTGAGATTTTGAAGGAATTACCCTGAATCTGTAGATCTCTCTGGGTAGTATGGAGATTTTAACATCATGAATTTGTCCAATCAATGAGCTGGATGTCTTTCTATTTATTGTGTCTTCTTTAATTTCTTTCATCAATGTTTTATAGTATTCAGCGTATGTCATCAATGTTTTATAGTATTCAGCATATGTCTTTTGCTTTCTTAGTTAAGTTCATTTTAATATGAAAACAAACTATGGAATTAGAGAATATATTTGCAAACTATGTATCTGATAAGGGGTTAATATTTTAAAAATATAAGAAACTCTTATAACCCAAGAGAAGAAACTAAATATTCTGATTATACAAGGAACAGTGAAAAGAATTATGCACAATAAGTGGAATTTATTTCAGGCATGTAAGTCTGGTTCAACATTTGAAAATCAGGGGCACCTGGGTGGCTCAGTTGGTTAAGTGTCCGACTTCGGCTCAGGTCATGATCTCACGGTTAGTGGGTTTGAGCCCTGCATTGGGCTCTGTGCTGACAGCCAACTCAGAGCCTGGAGCCTGTTTCAGATTCTTTATCTCTCCCTCTCTATCTCTGACCCTCCCCTGCTCATGCTGTCTCTCTCTCTCTCAGAAATAAATAAAACATTTTAAAAAATTAGAAAATCAATAAATGTAATCAACATAGTAAAGAAAAAAAAGGAAAACCACATGGTCACATCAATAGACACAGTAAAAGTATTTGACAAAATCCAACATCGAGTCATGATAAAAATTCTCACTAAACTAGGAATAGAGGACTTGATTAAGTCTCCACCTTGATAAAGACTATCTACAAAAATCTACAGCAAACATCATACCCAATGGTGAGAAACTGGAAGCTTTCTCACTAAAACCAAGTGCAAGGAAAGGATATCCTCTCTCCTCATCACTTTTCAATATCATATTAGAAGTCGTAGCTAATGCAAAAAGGCAAAAGAAGGAAATAAAATATATGCGGATTGGGAAAGAAGAAATAAAACTGTTCACGGTTGACATGGTCATCTGTGTAGAAAATCTGAAAAAAATCAGCAAAAAACAAAAAGAAAAAAAGAAAAAACTTCTGGGACTAATAGGTGATTACAGCAAGGTTGTTGGACACAAGATTAATATACAATAGTCAATCACTTTCTTATGTACTAGCAACAAGTGGGATTTAAAATTGAAAATACAATGTCATTTACATTAGCACTCTAAAAGATTAATACTTAGGTATAGATCAAACAAAAAATGTACAAGATCTATATGAGGAAAACCAAAACCTCTGAGGAATAAAATAAAATAACTAAGTAAATGAAGAAACAGTCCATACTCATGGATAGGAAGATTCAATATTTTCAAGATGTCATTTCTTCCCAAATTCATCTATAAATTCAGTGCACACCCAATCAAAATCTCAGCAAGTTATTTTGTGGATACTGACAAATGGGTTCTACAATTTATGTAGAAAGGCAAAAGATCCAGAATAATTGACACATTATTGAAGAACAAAGTTGGAGGGCTGACACTGCTGGACTTCAAGATTTACTTTAAAACTATGATAATCAAAACGGCACAGTGTTAGGGGAAAGAATAAGCAAATAGATCAATGGAACCAGAAATAGACTCACATTAATGTATTTAGCTGATCTCTGACAAAAGAACAAAGGCAATTCAATGTATGAACAAGTGGTGCTAGAACAACAGACATACACATGCAAAAAAAAAATGAACCTAGACACAGACCTTTTACCTTTGCAAAAAAATTAAAATGAATCATAGACCTACCTGTAAAACATAAAACTACTAGAAGATAACATAGGAAAAAACCCAGATGACCTTACGTAGGGCAATGACTTTTTAGATATAATATCAAAGGCATGATCCATGAAAAAAATAATTGATAAGCCGGACTTCATTAAAATTAAAAACTTCTGCCCTGTGAACTACAATGTTAACAGAATGAGATGACAGCTGCAGACTAGGAGAAAATCTTTATAAAATAAACATCTGATAAAGAACTGTTATCCAAAATATACAAAAAACTATTAAAACCGAATAATAAGAAAACAAAGATCCCAATTTAAAAAAATGTGCTAAAGACCTTAATGGACCCCTCACCAAAGTAGATGTACAGATGGAAGCGAAGCATATGAAAAGATGCTCCATATCATATGTCATCAGGGAAATAGAGATTAAAACAATGAGATATCACTACACAGCTGTTAGAATGGACACCACCAAATGCTGGTGAGGATGTGAAGCAGCAGGAACTCTCATTCATTGCTGGTAGGAATGCAAACTGGTACAACCACTTGCAAGACAATTTGATGGTTTCTTACAAAACTAAACATACTCTTACCATATGTGCTAGCAAGAACACTCTTCGGTATATAGTCAAAGGAGTTGAAAACTCACATCTACCCGTGGATATTTATAACAATTTTATTCATAATTGCCAAAATTTAGAAGCAACCAAGATGTTTCTCAATGTGTGAATCAATAAACTGTGGTACATCTAGAAAATGAAATATTATTCGGTAGTAAAAAGAAATGATCTATCAAACTGTGTAAAAACATGGAGGAGCCTTGAATGCATATCACTAAGTGAAGAAGACAACCTGAAAAGACTACATATTGTATGATTCCAATGACATGACATTCTGGAAAATGCAAAACTATGGAGACAGTACAATGATCAGTTGCCAGGAGTTAGTGGGGTGGAATGGGGGAGGGATGGATAGGCAGAACACAGAAGATTTTTAGGGCAATGAACATACTCTGTACAATACCAAAATGATGGATAAATGTTACTGTACATTTGGCCAAACCCAAAGAATGTACAATGCCAAGAGTGAACTGTAATGTAAACTACGGACTTGGGGTGATCATTATTTGTCAATATCGGTCCATCAATCCCAACAAATTTACCACTCTGGTGCCAGGATGTTGATAATGGTGGAGGCTGTGCATATATGGGAGCAGGAGGCATATGGGAAGTCTCTGTACCTACCCCTAAATTTTTCTGTGAACCTTAAACTGCTCTAAAACCATTAAGTCTTAATTTAAAAAATAAGCAAAGGACTTACACAGGCATTTCTCCAAAATGATATACAAATTGTCAATAGGTATACTAAAATTATCAGAGAAGTGCAAATAAAGACCACAGTGAAATATTACCTGATACCTGCTAAGATAATCATTATAAAACCACCACCACCACCACCACAACAAACGGATAACGAGTATTGGAGAAGATGTGGAGAAATTGAAACCCTTGTAACTGCTGATGAGAATGTAAAATGGTGCAGCCACCATGGAAAATAATATGGTAGCTCCACAGATAATTAAAAATAGAATCGCCATCTGATCCAGCAATTCCACTTCTGAGTATTTATTCAAAAGAAATGAAATCACTATCTCACAAAGATATCTGTACCATGTTCACTGCAGCATTATTTATGATAGCCAAGATGTAGAAACAACCTAAATGTCCATCAACAGATAAATGGATACATGGGTATATCCATGCCATGAAATTTTGCTCAGCATTAAAAAAGAAGGAAATTTTACAAAATGTGACAACGTGAATGAGCTAGAAGTACATTATACTAGGTGTAATAAGCCACTCTGAAGGACAAATGCTGTATGATTCCATTTATATGTGGTATCCAACCGAGTCAAATTCACAGAATCAGAGACTAGAATAGTGGTTGTCAGGGGCTGTGGAGAGAGGGAAATCGTTATTGTTCTTCAGTATCAGTTGTGCGAAATACGTAAGTTCTAGAGATCTGTTGTACAATATTGTGCCTATCATTCATGATACTGTCCTGTACATTTCAAATCTTCTTAAAAGACTAGACATTTTCAATGTTCTTACTATAATAAAAAAAATACAGAAAACACACAGCATGTTTTGGCGTTGAACTTTTCATACTGAAAATAAAAACGTCAACGAATTCAAAGTCATAGTGACCATGTAAGTCATCTACAGGAAGATTAATAGAACATGCAGGCAAATAGAAGAGAGCTTGGGGTAAAAACATGAAATCTGATCTGAATTAAATGATCAGTTATTCCCCTCCCCCAAGTGGAGAGTGAAGTTTGTGTAATATGGAAAATATTTTTCACTCAGCATGCCCTCGTGGATTCTGAGCAGTTCAGCTTCTCGTCTACGTCTCTCCTCTTCTTGTTTGTCCACTCCTCCTGTCCAACAGCTAACCTGTCTCCATAGAAATGTGATCTGCAGTGTGAGGGGCCACCACGTGTGTGGGCATGTGCCCTGGAAGATCAGGTTGGGTAAGGAAGGAATTTACTCTTATGAAAGGAGGCAGCTCCTTGGAAAGGCTGCCACCAGATTCACCCAGATGTCCTAGAAGTGCTAAGGCATTGCCTGAAAAAAAAAAAAAAAGGTTCAAATGCACATTTATGTGTTCCCTCTAGTAAGATCAGATGTGCCACAAAGATAGAAAAACAAAGCTGGTCACCAAAAGGGGGAAATGAAGATTATTTATGAAGGAATGAAGGGCAAGCAACGAGGGCCAGGCCTCCCAGACCCAGCCATGCAGGGTGTGGGAGGAAGGGCTTCCAGAGAGGGCAGAGAGGGCAGCTGTGTGGAGAGGACTGTGTGGTAGAAGCCGTGGCTCTGGCAGCTGATCTGCGTGAGCCAACAGGGAGAGAGCCAGGGGGCATGACTCTTCCACCCCTCTCCTGCCTGTATCCGGTTGGCTGAAGTCGGTTGGATGGCAGATGGCGAGGGAGCGCATGGCTGCAGTCTGTGTGGGGACCCAGGTGGGGAAGAGTGGAGCCTAGATCTGGATCTGGAGAGACCAGTGGACACTACCCCGCTCAATTTACCATGGAGTGCTTCTGCTGGACTTTCCTCTGGGCCTATCCCGCTGAGCAGGCTTCTGGGCACTTTATCCTCAAGATGTAGGTGGGCCTATATATCTGAATGTCCAGACTATGGCCTGGCTGATAACACCACCCCACAGAAGGGAGCAATGGCTGAATATCTGACTTGAGTGAAAGAACTGAAAGGAACAATGGAGAGCTGAAGTGAGTGATGGACTGGACAATGGCTATTTAGTAACCAGGACAGATACAGCTTTACCTGGACTGTGTGATAAGCCAGCGCCAAGATGAAAGTTAGCCTACTAGAACAATACACTAAAATGTGCTTTGGCCCCAGAGAGCACAGATGTTAGTTCATGTGCTTTCACCCAGAGGATCCCTCACATGCACAACATGGTTTTTCTAAGGACTGTCACTGAGTGCATTAAATATCTCTCCAGCTTGACCTGAGATGCTCAAAGACCTGTCCCTTGAGCCTTAAATATCAAGTGTGTGCTAGTGTTTGCAGGACCCCATCCTGAAGGCACCTTCACTCACTGGTCTAGAGACCTTGGACTAACCAGGAAAGATCTGGACGGAATCATCTTGTGTTGGCTGAGGAACTGAGGCTCGTCACTCAAGTCTGATAGTGTCTGGAAGTTGAAAAGGTCAACTTTGCAACAAAGAAGGCATGCGTTGTTCTGTCCAGATGGTTCCCAAAGCCTTCTGGGAGGAAAAAGGCTCCCTCGGCTTTCTCAAGTCTGAACCTGGGAGTAATGATTGTGAGTTTCACTCTCAAAGTTAAAAGCAGAGGTTGACACCTCCCTAGTTTCTCTTCTTCCTCTATCCTGAAATAAGGGACTAACATATGCTTTGTAAGCTTTGCTTTCTGTGTCTCCACATATTCTGGAAGGGTAGGTGATAAACCCCCCAAAGGAAAGCTGGTTTGTTTGTAGGGAATTAGGACAAGCAAACCATAGGCAGGTTTTTCAGCAAGGATTCCAAACTGCAAAGTGCAGTGCTGGCTTGAAGATTAAATAAGATAATGTATGTAGAGAACCAATTATGATGCCATATATTCAGTGAGCACTCAAGAAACAGCTGTAGTGCTTGAGAAAATTAGGCTGAAATGCTGGGGCAGAAAAAGAACAGCTCACTAAAAGCTCTTTGATTCCCTAACCCTTGACCTTAGGGAGCTTCACCTTCGTCATCTATAACATGAAATTAGCAATGCCTTTTTTGTTGTCTCTAGAGCTGATCAAAGTTTCCAAGGAGTTTAATGCTCTACTTGCTAGCTTGATTTTAACAAACATTTAACAACTGGTCAAACTTCACAGGCAATATAATCTGGAGCATGTAATGGGAAAGAAGAATTGATTTGTACATTGACAAAATATACATGTAATTAAAAAAACAGAAAGATCTTCACATTGATAAAGGGCCAGAAAAAGCATTGAAAATGGATAAAGATGTCCATTGGAATTGGATACTGATTGCTTCTCTTTCTACATAAGTGGCAGAGAACTCTATATACGATGTTATTTCTTCTTAATGGCCCACAGTGCATGTATTGCTGTGCTCTTCATCTGATATTAGGAAGAGAATTCATTTCAAAAGCTTGATTTGTGCAAAGGGCTTTTAAGGCAAAGTGGCCCTAAGTGTTACTAAGGTGCGTTTTGTTTTCCAGTGATAGCAAGCAAGGCAGCAATAGTGGAAGAGAGCTGTTTTCTTGCAAAGAAATTCAAGTTTCCTGTGACAAGCTGCTTGCTTCTAATACAATGCAATATACTCTCTTTTGCTTCAAGACTACACATTCTTTTCAGGGATTTGTTTTTTTTTTTTTTTTTTAATGCTCTACTTAGGCACTATGAGTTGAGAATACTATGAGACTGATTAACTATTTTCTTAAATGTAAGTAGCCGAGACTCAGAGGATAAAACTGCAGCATGCAAAAAAATCCCTATTTTTCAATCTATGAGATATCTCAATTTCAATGAGATATCTCAAGACTTCAAACTGATTCCAGGGCAGACACATCACTCTGGGCCTAGCATATGAGAACACAAGACTATTTTATTTAGGGAACAGGAAGACATTCTGTAAATGAGCTTTCTTTATTTAAAAAAATTGTTTAATGTATATTCATCCATTTAGAGAGAGAGAAAGCGCGCAAGAATGGGGGAGGGGCAGAGAGAGGGAGAGAGAATCCCAAGAAGGCTCTGCACTGTCAAGAGCTGAAGTTGAGAGTCAGACACTCAGTGGACTGAGCCACCCAGGCGCCCCATAAATGAGCTTTCTTAATGAACAGTGTCCCTCACCTGTTTATTATAACCTTGATTTTCTGAAGGTCACATCCTCTCAGTTGTTGTCATATGTTGCCTCATCTGCTGCAGAAAAAGCCTGAGCCTCAAATGTCTAAAGTCTTCAGGAACTACAATTCCCAACCTTCTGAGGATCTTTCTTGGCCTTTCATATCGCTTGAGAGGGAGAGACTGACGAGGAATAAGAAGCTGGAGCAGTTCCTTAGCAGCTAACAAAGCTGCCGGGTGCTCCTTCCGCTCAGGAGGACGAAGAGGCACCCAGTGGAGGCCTGGGGCTACAAAGTGCTGCTCTCTGGGCTCACAAACCCTCTAACCCCTAAATTCTAACATAATAGCTCCACAAGATTGATTAAGTGAAGGGGGCATGGTGTTGCTCCGGTGGTGTTCCAGAGGTGTCTCAGAGGGGAGTGTACCGCAGATGTCAGAAACCCAGAGACCGAAATGAATCCCTGGAAACCATGGGAAGTCACCGGTCAGGTCCTGGAACCTGCTGGCCAGCATGCCATGCATTGGAATAAGAGAGATGTGTTTGCTCCATGTGGCACCCTTTGTGGAGTACAACTTGGTGTCAGGTCTTCCCTGGAGGAATGTGATTAGGTCAAGTGTCAATGTCATCACGTCTCAGTCAATGGAGAAGTTGGAGGTCATAACCCCAGTATTTTTTTTCTCACTTCCGCCTACTGAAACACTGGGGGGTAGGGCGTTCATAAAATAGGAGCCCCACGTACATTCAGAGAGTGTTTACCCTGCAAGCCAGAAACACTCTTGGATCATCATAGGGATTTAAAGAATTAGTATTTTAGGACATGTGATTTTCTTGTCAGAAGAGAAGGCTTACACATTTTCTCATGAATCCAGAAATCAGTGAGAAACACTTATCCAAAGGTTTACCCAAACATTTATTTGTTCTTGATGCAGATGCAGCCTAATGAAAGATGTTTGGATTCATGAAAGCTTAGATGTCTCGGAACGGCCAGAGAATTCTGTGCCAGGTAGAGAAATTTTGTGTGTCAGAGTAGACCCACTCTCCCTGTATTTCCACCCCTCATCCCTGGTCCAATAACACCCCCTCAGGATGGTCTGGGTTTTCCTTTGAGGACAGCGTCCCAAAACGCCCAGTTAAATGCCATCTGTTGGTTTCCGCACTCCATTGCCCCGTGCCTAGTAAGTCTTATACGGATGGGGGAGGGGAGATTACCATGTTAAAATAAAACACTGCAATGTGTGTGTGGACTGCTTTGAACATCATCTTTGTGTTCAAGATATCTTATGAGTTGGTGGAATACAGAGTGGCTCTTTTACTATTGTGAAAGCTTTCCTGTCAACCAGGAATCACAGGTCTTACATCAATCCAGCCATGTTTACAAGGTATGTGTGAAGCCCCATTGAGGAGGCCGTCGACTGCAGCCTCTCTTGCAGGCATCCTTGGTGCTGGGCACGGCTGAGAGTTACCCCAGTAGGCCGCCACACTACTGTGGCACCATCCTGGGCGGTTCAGGATGGGCATCACAGACATTGGGCATGGTATCCGCTACTACTCGAAGCAGGTGACTAGATCTGTCATGTCTGCACAAATGGGTGACTGGAGGCTCCGGGAGGCTTCTTTCTGAATCCAAGGTTAACTTGGATTTTACAACGCTTGCCCAAGGAATAACTTTCTGATCCTGACCATCATCAGCTACTACCCAGGAAGAGAAGAAGTCTAGTTCCATCAGGCCAGGGAGGTCTAGAAGACCCATCCTTTATTTTACTTCCTTCTTTCACCAAACCTAGTATTTACAAGTGGACCTACCTGCTACTAACTTACTAACCCTTATTTGTGTTAACATGACATAAGCAAGACAAGATGTGATATATGTGGGTGATACAGCAAGTGACAGGCATACATCGAATTGTGTTGATAATTTGTGAATAAATTATACTGGCTATTCTCTGTAATGATTTATAGTATATCAGATTGTGATAGGGCCACATGAATGTCACCTTGTCCCTAAGACATATATACATATACATACATTACAAACATGATAATACCTGTATGTTTGGATGTGTGTGTGTGTGTGTGTGTGTGTGTGTGTGTGTGTGTGTGTGTGTAGACTTTTTAAAAGTGTGAGTAGCTAAGACTAGGTGAATGGCTGTGAATTAAATGGCTATAAATCTATGACTTTTATGGTAAATCACTGAGGTATTCTTTAGCAGTGAACATGGTTTTCCACATAATTTTATTATATCCTTGAAAGATAGCATTAGTATGAATTAAATAGATCCATACGTAAAATGTATTCTGTGGGAGTATTTTTGACATCTTGTTTATTAAACTTGGCAGACATTAAGTTAGTATTTTCATTTGAATAAACCCCCTCGGTATGCACCACAACTTAAAATATATTCTAAAGATAAAGCACTTTGGTACTCCATGCTATCCTTATAACTTATCACCATACTGAATGCTACAGCATTTCATAAAGTTAATTTTTAAATACAAGGATGACTCTTGACCTCGATCATGGTTTCCACGCTCATCTTGGGTTGCATCCAGGCTTTTGGTGACTTGCTGTTTCCTTCCATTAGTCTCTATTAGCAATAGCACTTGGTGTTCATAGCACCATTTGTAATAATCCAAAGTAATGGGCAGACATGACTCATGCAGCCTCTCCGTGTCTGTGAGGAAGACGCTCACAGACTCTGTAGAAGGTGGCCCCGAGACTCTCTGCCACAAGGTCAAGGCAACAGCAGGACAGAAATCAAGTCAGGCTGGCATGTCCGATGAGAAAGCGGCTTCACCCAGAGCCGGGGTTTCACACAAGTCGAGGGTCTAGTGCAGCCCCAGTGAGCATACCTCCACTCCACTCTCTGGACAGCCGGGCCCCTTAACAGCAAAGCGCAGTCTCTGAATAGTCATCTTTGAAGGTAGCAGAGATGGCAGAGTGAAGATGTCTGCTCGCCTCTAACCAGATACAGCATGAGCCAGGACGATGGTCCTAAGAAGAGGAAACTGTGGAATGAACAGGCACTTTCTATCATTAAGGTGGCACTTAACACACTGCGACCATCCCGGACGTCACTGTTCCTGTCTGTGCTGCTTTTGATATTTGCTCAAGCGCCCTTGTCAACTGAGCAGTAAAAAAGCAGCGTGTGTTCCGCAACCTCCCAGAAACCGGGTCTCCCTTCCCCACCAGTTAAAACAATGATACTTTAAATTATGCTGAAACTTTAATTACAGATACTTTTCTACTCAACATCTGAAAGCTTGGATTCCTTCCTTGTTTTGCATAAAGGCTGTCATGGTGGTTAAGCTCAACCCTGTGTCTTTCCCTATATACATATCTACACCCAAGTCTCTTCTTTATTAATGAAAGGTGTCTTGATTGCAGTTCCAAACCAACTCCACACTGGATTCCCGAGTCGTAAGGCAGTTTCAAGGGAGGACAGGAAGCGACCGCGGTATAGTGGCAAAAAACGCTGTAGCTTGATATCCATTTTTTAATGTGGAAACAGTAATAATTACGAAGAAGAAAAGAAGAGGACTTAGCTGTCACCCTGCCCCCTCTACCACACACACAAGGTCGACACTCTCTGTGGTCTTAAAGTGCAATTACTCTTGAGAAGGCACACAGGCCTGGGATCCCATGGACAGAGCTCAGAGCAGGAACTTCAAACAGCGCTGCTCAGGACTCAGACTGGCAGGGAGGGGGCTGGGCGGCAGAAAAGCAGCCATGGTTCTCGGCCATTCAAGTGCATCACAAGAAGTGTCCTTTCTTTTTGTAAAGAAAATCTGTAAATTGTAAGGAATCCTGGTTTGGAAAAATCTATAGCTTTTTAACAACTTCTATCTGAGGACATTCCACTGCAGGAGAGTCAAAAGGCCGGCAAGCGTGGCAAGGAGCAGCGGACGGGCGCTCCTCCCCGGTGCCCGGCTCCCGTACTGATGCCCCCGGTGGTCCTCGGAGAAGTCCTCGGCTCTGGGCGCAGAAGATGCACACTGGACTAAGGGCATCTGATAGGAGGTGGCTCTCTTCTCAGGCCTGTCCGGGCTGGACCCGTCGCTGGGCCTCTGGCCATTGAACAGCAGATAGCGGCCACGGGCATCCTGCTCCATTTTGAAGATCTCATATTCGGTGTGAGGTAGCTTGATCCCCAGGGCCACACAGCCATTGGTGTGGGTCACGTCCTGCTGGACGCCAACCTGCCAGGAGCCCTCGGCCCCACACTCGTTGCCATTGAAGACGTTGAGGAGCGAGGCTGTGGCCGCGTCCATGGGGGTGACCTTCATGTGGTTCACTGAGAAGGAGAGAGGACAGGGTGGTGACTCTTAGGGGGTGGCGTGTGGTGAAGGAAGCACTCCGTCTGCACAGGCCACCTGCTCTAAACCCAACCCCGCACAGCCACCCACCTGTCGCAGCCTCCCTGACAGCATCCCCCAGCGGAAAGAGTTCAATGGGTTGATCTGAATGGCCATCACATCAAATATACTGCAGGTAGACTGCACTTGGGGCATATATGCAGAGCCCAGACTGCGGTTGACTGCCTGTTAATGTGAAATCAAACTGTCACACAGAGGGTCTCCAAGGAGTTGCCTTTGGTGACACTAACTCTTCGGGATTGACAAAATATTCAACACAAACTGGAATTTTGTCTTTATGGAAAGGTTTTGAGGTTTTTAGTTCCGGTGTCATGTCAAACACCTATGCTAATTAGCAGTCTTGAAAATTAATACTAGCCTGTAGATCAGGCAGCAAAAATAATCTAGGCTGCAAGCAAGGAAAATACAAGTAAATGCATTAAATAAAAATCCCAGCGCTTGGAGAGGGCTGTTTTTGAAGGATCCCAGAGGACTATATTTTATGTATATCACGACAGCTTTGGGGTGGAATCAGACAAAGATGGTTGTTCTCTTGGCCACATCTAGCAAAGGGCCATCCTTCCTGGAGAAAATCTTCCTTTCTTAGTGGAGGGTTAAGACACCCTAGGACTTATCTGGCTTAGCAGAAATACTTAATATTAAGTAGACAGAACCGTGGAATGCTAACCTAGAAGGAGTCACACCCAGTTTCTGGGTCACCTCTCCTTTATTTGTCAATGACAGGACCAACATCATCTTTAAAAGATGTACAAGCGTAAAAAGAAATTCTAGAAATAGAGGCCAAAAGACCTCCCTTGCTGATAACAGCCTGGTGAATTCCACCCCTTACCTTCCTCGCTTAGGTAATCATTACAAATCCCAAACCTCCTTCCTCCAAGCACATGACAACTCTCAAGTGCATGACAAAGTCAGCGCCGGGATAGACAGCTCTGAGCACCTGCGGTGTAACTAACACCTGCTCTTTACTGCCCACTCAAAAAAGCACCCTGAATGTAGCAAGTAAGTGTGACGTTATCACAGGGGCAGCTGAGTCGCCATATGCTGTGCACAAGAGAGGGAACAGGCAGACTTGAGGTTTGGTTCCTAGGAACGTGCTCCTGGGCCACGTCTGACACCGTGCACAGCGGTGTGGGCGCTCCAGCACTGTGGCCCATGGGCTGAGCCACCCCTGGTGGCCCCATTCTGAGCAGAGAGGACCTCAGAGGTTGTTGTGAATGATGAACTTGAAGCAGAAAGTACTCCCTAATCTCTCCCCCACATCCCTACCAGAAGAAAAGCCCTTGCCCTCAGGCTCTGCTTGGACAAAAATATCCTCAAACTGCTCAGTTTCTCACGCGTTAGGCTGCTACTTTGGGAGTCGAGGTGGGAGCCCTACCTTTGAACACAAACTCAGTTCCTCCCATGACCCTGGAGGAATGCACGCCCCGGCTGTAGCGGCCCTTGGCGTAGATGGTGAAGGTGGGGTGCTTGCAGACAGGGTCGGAGTAGTGGTAGTAATGCCCTTCCCAGGTGTTATTGTTGTCATGGAAGATGAAGTGGCGCGTGAGGAAGAGGACTTCGGGCCGCACCTCACAGCGCTGGCTCACCCACTCGCCGTGCAGCCCGACGGTCAGGTCGGCCTTGGGGGGCAGGAGGGGCGGGCGGTGCTCATCTGACCGGTGGATGATGCGGCAGGCTATGCAGGCATGGTCATGGTTCTGGAGCCAAGAAACAAGCAAATGGAGAGACCTTTGTCTTAATGGCAGAGCAGTGCACACATGCTTCCTTCAAACAAGGCTCACCAGGGGGGCTGGGCAAGGCACCCAAGGCACCATTACTAATCACCTGGGTACCCAAGAGACACCTGGAGCTAGGCTCTTGGGCACAGACAGGAAGGTCATGGTGGGTGTGTGCACGCATGTGTGCACTCAAGGTGCACCGTGAGGACTGACATCAGACACTTGTCTATTTCAGCCGTGATATGTACGCTCTTTAGAATCCTATCACATGTCAAGGACACTTGACTTCAGAAAGGTGAGCCTCACCTCATACCCACTGGGATGACTATTATGAAAAACATCTGAACAGAATAGTGTTGACAAGGATGTGGAGAAATTGGAACCCTTGTGCACCGCTGGTGGGAATGAAAATGGTGCAGTGGCTGTGGAAAAGAACTACCATATGATCCAGCAACCCTGCCTCCGGTTTATAATCCAGAGAACTGAAACCAGGGTCTTGAAGAGATAGCTGTTGATCCATGTTCACAGTAGCATTATTCACACGGCCAAATGATAAAAGCAACCCAATGCACACTGATGGGTGAATGGATAAACAAGATGTGGTCCACACATACAACGAAATATTATTCAGTCTTGAAAAGGGAAGGGAATTCTGACCCACGCTACAACATAGATGGCCCCTGAGGACATGATGCTAAATGAAATACACCAGACACAAAAGCACAAATAACTGAGGGACCCAGAGTGATCAAATTCAAGAGACAAAGCAGAACAGTGGTTGCCAGGAGCTGGGGGCGGGGAGTTAGTGTTCGATGCGGGCAGAGCTTCAGTTCAGGAACATGAAAAAGCTCTGTGGATGGATGGGGGGAGATGGCTGCACAACGGTGTGAATGTGCTTAATGCCACCAAACTGGACACCCTAAAATGGTTAAGATGGAAATTTTATGTGTGTATTTGAGAATTATTTTCCACTAAAAACAATTATGAGACACACAAAATACTAAACAAATAAAAGGGTAACATTCCAATTGCTGGAATGACAAAGGGAGCTGTGTAGTACAGCAGGGGTCCTTTCAAAGCAGGGCATGGAGGAGGAGGCCGGAAAGACGGCAAGAGCAGCGGCCTCTGAGAAGTCAGCATGCACACCTGTCATCCATTTGTGTCTGCTGGCCCCGAGGTTTGAAGGTTTATGGACTCTTAATTTGCTTCCTGCTCTATAGCTTTAAGCCATTTAATTAGTGCTAGATAGCTGCAGCTCTTTCAGGAGGGCCTCCCTGTTGCATCTGCTTCATAACACTAACAGAGCCTCCAGGACAAGGGCCGTCTGTCTAGGGTTGTGGCTTAGAAAACCTCCAGTGAGTAGAGGTGGCCAGAGACGGCCAGCCACATAAAAATGCTGCTTACCTACTTGGCTCAGGGCTCCCCTCAAAATGCCAAGGTCGAGAAGACAGGAGAGCTGGGTTTTTGACCATACACGCCATTGCCTGGCTATCTGACCTAAGTCAGGGGATACCTGGGTGCCAGGGGCTGCCTGCCCCCTGGATGTGGGGAGCATCTCTCCAGAATTCTCTCTCCCACACTGGCTGTGGCAAAGCTGACTGAAGCACGATGCAAATCCAATCAGTGCTGTAGCAGGAGGGGGACAGTTGTGGCCCGCTGTCAGGGGAACAGATCCCGGACACTGGCCTGGGGCTCCTGCTGCCACAGGGCCCATGGTGTGCAGCTGCTCACCGGTGTGGCCTCAGACCTGAGTACCGGGACTGGCAGGCAATCCCAAGAGGGCACACACATGTTTCCTAGAGTCAGGAATCCAAATTCCCAAGGCCTTTTCATTTCCAGCACTGACTCAGTGTGACGTTGCTGTGCTTGTTTGGTTAAGTGTTCGAATATCTCAGAGAGTGGGGGAGCTGCCATCCCTCCACAGCCTCCTCCAAGGAGAACTCAAGGCTCGCTAACTTGCTGTGCTCATTGGATGAGCCTAGAGTTGTAACCGAGGGGAGAGAAGGTTCCCTTTACTAACACCAGTTGCAGCTTGTAGATGGTAAGATCAAGCGGGCAGCCACAGAGTGAGACGAAGGCCAAGTCCTCACTGTGTTGCAGTCCCGACGCATCTGCTGGTCAATGGTTGCCTACAAAGGACTCTGGGGGCATGTTGTGCTGCCCTCTGCAAGCTACGTGGAGTGAAAGGAGAGGGAAGAACATACAGCCCATTACGGCTGTGCTTCATTGCATAGAAGGAGATGCAGTGGCCAGGTCCTAAGAGCCATGGGCCAGCCCCATGCTTTCAGTAATGACTGCCGCTGAGCCGCTGGTGACCTTGGGCGAGTTACTAATCTCTATTTCAATGTCCTAAAATGGGGGTCATCATAGTTGCATAACTGCTGCAAGAAATGAGCAGACTAAGATGGCTCAGTGCACCCAGAACCACTTTGGGGAGAAGTTTCTCAGATGAGGTACAGGGAGCTGGATCGCAGGCATGCATGGCACTTGACAGGAAGACTAAGTAGA
Source organism: Crocuta crocuta (assembly GCF_008692635.1). NCBI lineage: Eukaryota > Metazoa > Chordata > Mammalia > Carnivora > Hyaenidae > Crocuta > Crocuta crocuta. The sequence continues at coordinate 2,921,048 of NW_027532249.1, forward strand.
GGCATGCCTCCTGCTTTAGGTGCAAATACAGGATAGGGTGAATAAGATAATAGCACCACCGAATGCAAACTGGTACAGCCACGCTGAAAAACAGTATGGAAGTTCCTCAAAAAATGAAAAATAGAACTACCCTATGATCTAGCAATTGCACTACTAGGTATTTACCCAAGGATACAAAAATACAGATTTAAAGGGATTCATTCACCCTAATATTTATAGCAGCATTATCAACAATAGCCAAAATATGGAGAGAGCCCAAATGTCCATCAACTGATGAATGGATAAAGAAGAAGGGGTATATGTATACAATAGAATATTACTCAGTCATCAAAAAGAATGGAATCTTGTCATTTGCAATGATGTGGATGGAGCGAGAATGTATTATACTAAGCAAAATAAGTCAATCAGAGAAAGACAAATCATGTGGAATTTAAGAAACAAAACAGATGAACAAATGGGAAGGGGAAAAAAGGAGAAGAGAGGGAAATAGATAACAAAAGACTATTAACAACAGAACAGACTGAGGGTGATGGGCTAGATGGGTGGTGGGTATTAAGGAGGGCACTTGGTGTGATGGGCACTGGGTACTGTATGTAAGTGATGAATCACTGAATTCTACTCCTGAAACCAATAGTGCACTGTATGCTAAATAAAATTTAAATATAAAATAAAATAAACATAAACAAATAAAACAAAGTACCACCAAATTCAGTAACTTTGTCATTACGTATTTTCTTAGTCAAATATTAGGAGGTGATGAATCCAAATTTCTTACCCTAGATTAGGTTCTGATACTCAAAGTCTGGAATTGAAAGTTAATATGATGTCTGTAACACATATGAACAGGAAGCAGCCTTTTAACTGCAAGCAGGTGTCCTCATGACCAGCACCTTTATCAAATCATACCTGCTATCCCTGGTCCCGTGCCCATCCCACACAGTCTGGGTAAAAANGAAAGACAAATCATGTGGAATTTAAGAAACAAAACAGATGAACAAATGGGAAGGGGAAAAAAGTAGAAGAGAGGGAAATAGATAACAAAAGACTATTAACAACAGAACAGACTGAGGGTGATGGGCTAGATGGGTGGTGGGTATTAAGGAGGGCACTTGGTGTGATGGGCACTGGGTACTGTATGTAAGTGATGAATCACTGAATTCTACTCCTGAAACCAATAGTGCACTGTATGCTAAATAAAATTTAAATATAAAATAAAATAAACATAAACAAATAAAACAAAGTACCACCAAATTCAGTAACTTTGTCATTACGTATTTTCTTAGTCAAATATTAGGAGGTGATGAATCCAAATTTCTTACCCTAGATTAGGTTCTGATACTCAAAGTCTGGAATTGAAAGTTAATATGATGTCTGTAACACATATGAACAGGAAGCAGCCTTTTAACTGCAAGCAGGTGTCCTCATGACCAGCACCTTTATCAAATCATACCTGCTATCCCTGGTCCCGTGCCCATCCCACACAGTCTGGGTAAAAACCAGCCCAGTACTCAGATCCAAATCTCTGAGATTTCAGAGACAGGACAGCAGTGTTCTGGTACCCATGCCTATTAACAAGGATGCTGAGCCGTGCAGGAGTCGGCCCTGGAAGGAAAGAGGACCACCCAGGAGCACACACCGGGCAGCTTCCACATTACCCACGAGGAGCGACTACTCTGTGCTACTCCCCTCACCAGCCGGCAGCCTGCTTACTGCTCATTAGGCAGAACCTGAACCCCAAAAAATGGTTTGCATATTTATTTTGGGAATTTAGAACCATTTTTTTTTGGTGGCCACTTCATTTCTGGCCATTCTAAGGTAAGAGTCTCATTCCCTGACAAGATCTGTCTCCTCAAATACCACTATCAATTTGGGAACCTTCCAGGAAGCTTCCAGGGTGGGGCG